>NC_035449.2:151386802-151719773 GCF_002127325.2 Helianthus annuus | reverse complement strand
TTTCGGCAAGAAGGGCAAGCTGAGTCCGAGATACATAGGGCCTTTTGAGGTCATTGAACGAGTCGGATCAGTTGCCTATAAACTAAACTTGCCTGAAGAGCTCAATGGAATTCACAATGTGTTCCACATCTGCAATCTCAAAAAGTGCTTCGCCGACGAATCGTTGGTAATTCCCCACACAGATGTGCATATAGATGAGAGCTTAAAGTTCATAGAAAAGCCTTTGTCGATTGAAGATCGACAGGTGAAGAAGCTTCGCAGAAAGCAGGTACCGATTGTTAAGGTCAAATGGGATGCTCGTAGAGGTCCTGAATATACGTGGGAAGTCGAAGCTACAATGAAAGAAAAATACCCCTATTTATTTGAGTAAATCTCGGGTCGAGATTTATTTTAAGGGGGTGAGGATGTAACACCTCGAAATTTTGTGTCCAATGATGTGTTAACACGTGTCGTTTATTTTACACGTGGCATCTATAATAAATAAGGGACTAATTTTGACAAACCTTGAAAGTATGTAAATTCGAGGGTTATAAATGTCAACAAGGGTAAATATACTGTATAGTATCCCTAAATAATGCTTAAACCTTCAAACGAATAAATTATAGATCGTACAAAAACAAAACGCGAAAGAAAGTTAGAGATTACAAACTACAGGGGTTAACTGTGTCAACATGTTTAATAATACCTCTGAGTGACCCTTTAACGTTCCAAAGACTTTGTAACGGTATTATACCCTCACTAAAATAATATATATATTTCGCGAAGTTTCGATATGAAACGAGAAAGTTACGATCGAATTCGTAGAAGAAGGGTTAAAAGCGTCAACAGTGAAAGTTAAGGCTTTCCAATATAATTAATAAATAAACCGGGGACTTAATAATGCGGGTAATTAACACGAGGCCCCTATCGGTAAATAACCGAGGGCCAAACCGCAAAGTTACCCCTTCAAAACCAAAAGGCCAGGTGAATCATTACGAAAGATTTCGTTATTAATGGCCAGATTCTGTAATTATTACAAAAAGATTTAAAAATCCTGAAATCTTAACCTTAGGCGACCCGCGTGAAGGTTAGGGATTAGTTGAGGCGGGCCGCGAGCCTCCTCACTAATTCGCCTGATTTCTTAACCTTTAGGCGACCCGCATTAAAATGCATGGGAACTCCCATGCGGGCCGCGTAAAGTGCCCAGATGCAGAAACTTTGTAACTACTTGGCTTTTGGAACCTTTGAACGATCAAACACCACTTAATGGAGCATGGGCACCCTACATTTGACCCATAACACTTAGGGGACATCTACCCATCACCCCTGACCTGTTGTGGTAGTTGTAATGATCATAGGAGCTTGTTTTTGGCTATAAATAGCACCTTTGTGTGCATAACCATTCACACAATCAAAACACACAACTACTGATCATTCTAAGTGCTCCCAAGCCTTCTCTTCTGCTCTATAATCAAGAAGCAACTACTGTAAGTCGTTCATAACCATTTTGGTTTCACATTTCCATAGTTATAGCTCATAAACGCAACCGTCGTAACTAACGGTTGTCATTACAATAACTCGCAAATGATTCAGTCTTATGACGAATCAAAAATGGTTATGAGTTGGTATTTATGTGGGTATTAAACCTCTAAAATGGTTCCCCCTGATCACCACTCTAACTATGTCAATTATCGAGTCAAACGTGCGGTTAAAAAGTCAACAGAAAGCTATTTTAGCAACTTATGCATAATCTGTAATATATATGTTATGGAACCTATTTTGACAATCATAAAACATGATAATAAGTATATAAACCTGTTTGCGCTCGTTTGAATCGATCATTTACTATATAGAACCGGTTCGGAGCCGAATGTCGCAAAAGTTTGACTTTTGCTTTGACTTCAGTTCTGACCCGTTTTAGCGAGGTATAAATATACCTTAGGACTCTCTTAGGACCAGGTCACATGTTGGTATACGCCTCTGTGGTCGGTTCATGAGTTATCCGAGTCTTTTGCGCGATTCCGTCATTCGCCTAAAAGTTGACCGTAACGGCCTTTTAAAATTAAAACGAGTATTTCGGACACGTGAACGGACCAAAACCTTGCTTATTAAATTATAAGCATGTCCTTAAAGTTTCACGTCAATCCGAGGTCTAGAATGAGAGTTATGCTAAAAGGCGCACTTTTAAGAAAGTTTTGTAATTAACGGCGCAATTAGCATAACGCCCATCTAACCCAAGTTTTCGTCACCAAAACTTTTACCCACTGTGGTAAAATAATATTTTGGGAATTTTAAAGATTTTTAATAATTTTTACCTTGCTCATAACCTGCGGTTATGGCTACGGTTCGGTAAATACCGAATATGCCCTTTTTGGCCAAAACGAGAGTTCTACAAGGTCTTTTGACCCGATTCCAATTGCCACTGGTTTTAAATAATAAATAAAGTATTTTAAGCTTTATAAGCTGTTCGGGAAACTCAGATTCCCTGTAGAACTCGAAAATCCCTTATAAAGTCTTTAAAATGACCGAAAAGCCCCTACGGGGCATAATATTGACTTAAACTCGTTACGGGCATTACGGAAGGTATCCTACTGATACCAAAATACTTTTAAGGCATATTGACTTAGGAAATAAGCGTACGACTCTTATGGTTAACCGTTTCGCCTATTTGCGCACACGGTACGGCTCATGGAACTAGTTTTCGTGCAATAGCCGATACGGGTCAAATTATATTATTTGAACCCCAAAATCCAGAGTATGAACTATAAACCCATATAAAACAAGTCACTGAACTTGTTGGGTCCAAATCATACTCCATTCTCGGTTTTCGCCTTTTCGTGCGAATTAACCATATCTATGTATCGGAATCAACCGGTTTAAGCTACGGCTAATATAAGGACCGTTAGGATTCTAAGAGGTTAATTAAAACCTTCGTTCCAGATTAGGAGCCCCAGTAAAAGCTATCGGTGACTTGATCTAAATTAAGGATTAATACTTGCAAAGGTAAATACTTTTGACTTATTTCCCCTATATGGGCTTGGGTTACGGTATATTAATACCGCTTGATTGAGCATTATATACTTCCATCGCTTAGATGGTTAATTGATTAAATATGATTGGCTCATTTAAACAGTTTTGTTGCTTATAAGCCTTTGGGGGGTTTAATGACCGTTGTCCCGGATATCCTCGGCATCATTTTACGAAATGGCCACGACCATCGACATCCCGGTGTAGGCGTACACCCGGTATAAAGTGTCGACATTAAAACTAAAAGACGTAGCCGTTGGTTTCTGTACTACGGTTTTACGCAAACGTGGTGTGTCTATAAATCTTTAACCCGGCACGACCCGGGCTACTGAACGCATAAAAGAACATGTAAAACGTTCACAAGATCATTATGAATTTTCCCAAGTTAATAAAGAGTTTGTGCCTTGTGCATTCAAATCAATTTTTAATAAACATTTTCAAATGTGTCAGTTGAATGTATTTACCAGTGTAAACTGACGTATTTTCCCCAAAAAGATTAAGTGCAGGTACCTAAACGTAATTGGCTGGTATTAGCTCCCTAGCGTCGGGATAAGCCTCGCAAGCTTGATTGCAGTATCTAATGGAACAATACTTTACTTTTATTTACGATCCACTGTGGATACATCCAACCCCTGTAATACATTTTGATATTACAATCAGAGGTTGAAATCTTATGCTTCCGCTGTGCATTATATAATTGTGTGGTTTGACTATATTGTTGCCAACATCGTCACGGTAATCCCCCACCGGGCCCACCGGTGAGACACGTGGAAATCGGGGTGTGACACGAAAGGAATGGACGTCGGTATGTGCCCAAACGGGTGGGCTTAAGAGCCCTCTCCAGGCCTCGCTGGAGGTATAATCTGAGGGATCGGAAAGGTGAAATCATCGGATCGTGTCACAGGGATCTGAAATGAGAAATCAGCATGATGTGCATCAGTGTGATGTGGGGGAAACGGTGGAACATCCTCGTCAGCAGGTATCCAACCGTGCTGAGCCTCCTCGTCGGGTGGATCCATATGCTCTGCAAATAGAGCGTGCTCAGGCTCGAGGGGTACAGGATCAAACGGAGCAATGACAGGATCAACGGGTGCAACATGCTCAACTGGGTGGTCAACAGGGATATCAGCAATCAAAGGGGGATCAACAAAAGGTGGATCAATAACAGGATCATCAGCTATCAAAGGAACATCACCAACAGGTGGGTCAGCCAAAACGGGCTCAACAGGAACGTCAGCATGCACCAAGTCATGCTCATGCACAGGATCTAGAGCAACTGCCTGCTCTGGGGCCAAGGCAGGCTCTGGGTCATCAAAAGCCATATCGAAATCAAACTCCGGATCAAAGGGATCGATAGGGTCAACGGGATCAACAGGGTCCTCCATATGTTGGTCCATAGGAATATACTCAATATCGCGGTCAGGATCAAATCCTGGAGGAAAAACGGGATCAGAATCCTCAATGTCGTCGTGCTCGAACACAAAGCTCGGGATGGGTGCGGCAGAAGATGCCTGATCGGGGTCCGAGTCATGTACAAAATGCTGCGTGCTCACCTCGTGAGATGGTACAGATGCCACAGACTCAAAGGAGTCTGGGACTGGCGAATGGGCGGGCGAGTCCCCAACTGGAGCACCAGCGATAAGTGGGGGATCAACATGATCAGCAGCAATGACATGATCGCCCTCCAACAACGGAGCATCAACAGGATGGTCATCAATGGGTGGGTCAGCAATCACTGGATCGATAATGGGTGCGCCAGCATGAACAGGGTCATGCTCAAACACTGGGTCAGGAGCGACTACCGGCTCAAGGGCCATGGCACTATCTGGGTGATAGTGGATCGCTTAACGAAGTCAGCACACTTCTTACCTATCCGCGAGAAGGATAATACAAGCAGATTGGCTGAAATCTACATGAGAGAGATTGTTACACGCCATGGAGTACCTCTCTCGATTATTTCTGATGGAGACGGGAGGTTCGTATCGAGGATATGGCAATCCTTCCAGGAAGCTTTTGGCTCAAAGCTGAATATGAGCACCGCTTTTCACCCGCAGACCGACGGCCAAAGCGAGCGGACGATTCAGACGTTAGAAGACATGCTGAGAGCATGTGTGATGGATTTGGGCGGTAGCTGGGATAAGCATTTACCCCTGGTTGAGTTTTCATACAACAACAGCTACCACACCAGTATTGGTGCCGCGCCATTCGAAGCTTTATATGGGCGCAAGTGCAGGCCGCCGCTCTGTTGGTCTGACGCAGGTGATAGACAATTGGTAGGTCCCGATGTAGTTCAGGAAACTACAGATAAGATTGCGCAAATCCGAGATCACATTAGTACGGCTCGTGACCGTCAGAAGACCTACGCAGATCTGAAAAGGAAACCTCAGGAGTTTGAGGTTGGGGATATGGTTTTGTTGAAGGTATCACCCTGGAAGGGTGTGGCACGCTTTGGGAAGCGTGGGAAGTTGAATCCGCGCTACATTGGTCCTTTCAAGATTTTGGAAAGAATTGGGACCGTAGCATACAAGTTGGATCTACCTGCCGAACTGAATAATGTTCACGATACATTTCATGTATCCAATCTGAAGAGAAGTCCAACTCAAGTTAACGTTGCCATTCCTACCGACGAAATTCATGTTGATGACACACTCCACTTCGTTGAAGAACCTGTCGAGGTCACGGATTGGAAAGTGAACAAGACCCGCCGGAGCAGTGTCAAGCTCGTCAAAGTTCGTTGGAATGCTAGACATGGTCCTGAATTCACCTGGGAGCGTGAAGACCGAATGAAAGAGAAATACCCCCACTTATTTCCTGAGAACCCTGCTTCTACAAGCAGAGCTTATATTTCGGGACGAAATTTCTTTAACGGGGGGAGAATGTGACAACCCTCACAAAACCAGGTATCCGTACGATTTAATTAATTATTAATTGCTGCCTAATTACTGTGCTTAACTGAGATTTCTGATAAACTGCTACTTGACTGTTGATACTTGTACATATCTGCATCATACTTTGATTTCCGTCACTACATTATTTACACGCTGAACTCTAGTGACAATCTTGATGCACAAAAGCACAGTAGCACAATGAACGGATAACCTATTGAACGTGCTGACATAGCCAGCACCAGGCAGGCACTGCCTCTAAGGCCTGTATGAGCCTGAGATAGTTTACTACACTAGTAGAGAGTGTAGGGATAAGAGGGTTGTAGAACTGCGTCACTAGGTATAATTATAGTGACCGGATGTGCCTAAAACGTGCTTTGAGAACAAAATTCTGCACTTTAAAATAAAAATTCAGCATTTATCTAAATTAGTAAAGTGCAAAAAGTTGGAAAAATATTACTAGACACTCTCCAAAGTATCGGGAATAAACTGTGTCACTAAAAATAATATCAACGACACTTTAAATAATTATTTGGCGCTTTATCGGAGTCATATCCAATCGAACAATCGGACTATACCCGGAACATAAAAATATTGCCAGAAATATTATTGGTCTTTTTCTGAGCCAGTTAGGGTCCCCGAACACCTTAACATCCTTTATATTAATTACCACACTTAAACACACTAACTAAACTATTGACCTTCAACCAAACCACTAACTAGCTTAGTTGATATCCAACTGTACCTTTCCCCCATGTGAAATTGGCGGCACATATGCTACCCCTTCCCAAGTTTCGAATTCCCCATGAAGCCACCAAATGATCCATCAATTTCCATACAAAAGATCCTAATACTTACACTTAGCACCCCCAAATTATTCATCCATTTACCAAATAACTTTCACATAAGCCCCCATTTACATGTAATCGTCCCATATGTGGCCCCCCACCATACGAATTCTCATCCTCCACCATAAGATATTTTGGTTGAATTTGTGTATTCCCCATGCAATCTTGTCAAGATATGAAACGATTTTGCTTGTACTATCAGTTACATATAATCCTTTGGACAAAGAAAGAAATTTGCCTTTAAATAACCATGAGATCCATCACATTATCCTATCACTTAACAAAAAAAAAATTTTTATCTTTCTCCTTTCTTTCTTGCTTCTGCCGAGAGCATTCACTACCATCCATCCTTTTCTTTCCATTGTGACCAAGGCATCCCACTTACATACAAGGGTGAAGGATCACATACGAGGAGGCTTGGTGCATCCGGAGCTCGAAGGACCTCTCTAGTTTGCCTTTATCCACTCGTTTTCTCTTGTGTTTCTTCCCTAGCTTCAAAGCTAGTAGTAAGCTCCTTTGATCATCTTTTACTTTATATTTTTGATGGTTAAAAATCATGTGGTGATGTAAATAAAAGAACACTAGAAGATCATAAATGCAAACTTGAGAGGTCCTTCGAGCTCCGGATGCACCAAGCCTCCTCGTATGTGATCCTTCACCCTTGTATGTAAGTGGGATGCCTTGGTCACAATGGAAAGAAAAGGATGGATGGTAGTGAATGCTCTCGGCAGAAGCAAGAAAGAAAGGAGAAAGATAAATTTTTTTTTTGTTAAGTGATAGGATAATGTGATGGATCTCATGGTTATTTAAAGGCAAATTTCTTTCTTTGTCCAAAGGATTATATGTAACTGATAGTACAAGCAAAATCGTTTCATATCTTGACAAGATTGCATGGGGAATACACAAATTCAACCAAAATATCTTATGGTGGAGGATGAGAATTCGTATGGTGGGGGGCCACATATGGGACGATTACATGCAAATGGGGGCTTATGTGAAAGTTATTTGGTAAATGGATGAATAATTTGGGGGTGCTAAGTGTAAGTATTAGGATCTTTTGTATGGAAATTGATGGATCTTTTGGTGGCTTCATGGGGAAATCGAAACTTGGGAAGGGGTAGCATATGTGCCGCCAATTTCACATGGGGGAAAGGTACAGTTGGATATCAACTAAGCTAGTTAGTGGTTTGGTTGAAGGTCAATAGTTTAGTTAGTGTGTTTAAGTGTGGTAATTAATATAAAGGATGTTAAGGTGTTCGGGGACCCTAACTGGCTCAGAAAAAGACCAATAATATTTCTGGCAATATTTTTATGTTCCGGGTATAGTCCGATTGTTCGATTGGATATGACTCCGATAAAGCGCCAAATAATTATTTAAAGTGTCGTTGATATTATTTTTAGTGACACAGTTTATTCCCGATACTTTGGAGAGTGTCTAGTAATATTTTTCCAACTTTTTGCACTTTACTAATTTAGATAAATGCTGAATTTTTATTTTAAAGTGCAGAATTTTGTTCTCAAAGCACGTTTTAGGCACATCCGGTCACTATAATTATACCTAGTGACGCAGTTCTACAACCCTCTTATCCCTTCACTCTCTACTAGTGTAGTAAACTATCTCAGGCTCATACAGGCCTTAGAGGCAGTGCCTGCCTGGTGCTGGCTATGTCAGCACGTTCAATAGGTTATCCGTTCATTGTGCTACTGTGCTTTTGTGCATCAAGATTGTCACTAGAGTTCAGCGTGTAAATAATGTAGTGACGGAAATCAAAGTATGATGCAGATATGTACAAGTATCAACAGTCAAGTAGCAGTTTATCAGAAATCTCAGTTAAGCACAGTAATTAGGCAGCAATTAATAATTAATTAAATCGTACGGATACCTGGTTTTGTGAGGGTTGTCACACCACTACTGTCGTGACGCTGGTTCAGCGAGTAGGTGAGGAGCCTGTGAATGTAGCGGTATAGCGGGTCCCTCAGTTTGGTGCTCTTAGTGCTGCTAGGGTTGTAGATTCCTTCACCGATTTGAGCCCATGCGGCTTGACGTTCGGTCTCGTCCAAGTCTCGTAATCCCCCAGTGTTCTCCTCATTTCCCGATTCCTCTTCACCGTATAGTCCTATTATAGATCCAAATTGTGCCATGGAGATTGAGTACTTTGTCCCGCCACACCGAAATGCGACCCCTTCATTGTCAAACGGGTCACACCTCGAATTGAAAGCGAAAGTACTGTAAAACTCCATTGTGCATTGATGCACCGACCGAAGCCGAGTGTTCAATGCAACTGCTAGTGGCCCTGTCACGATGTTGTTGAATCGGTCTAGTTGGTTCACCATGGTTAACAAGTCTGTACATGCTCGCCTAGGGTACTCCTCGGGTCTTGTTTGGAGTATCTCATATCGCGCCCTAGCATCGAGTTCGCTTGCATTGAACCTTGTGAACTTTGACATCTGAAAGAATACACCAAAAGTTAGTACGAAACAAAGAGATTTTTAAAGAAACTGCAAACAGTGGGCTGGACACGGCCCCGTGTTCAGCGGACACGGCCCCGTGTCCAGGCGTCTGTAACTCAATAACTTCATTTTTCGTCCCGGTTCCGAAAACCTGAAAATTTTTAGCCAAATAGTTGCGGTTTCCCCCGAAAATGAAACCCTAAGTGTCGTTTTTCCCAAAACAAACTGTTTACCCTTCCAATTTCGTCTTTTTCGGTTCAAAAACAAGGGTTTGAGGTTTTAGTAGGAAATCGAACGAATCTATCAACAATACATGTTTATTTACTTTCTACTACACTAATCTAAACTACTACTAACAGATTGCATCAAAAATTTGAAGTTCGATCCGGATGAACACGAAGAACCCTAGATTTTGCCCCAATTTTTTGATGTTTTAACTACATGCAAGTAACTAATCTAACTACTAAAGATGATAGAATCATACCTTGATGTTGTTAAACGTGGTAGTGACGTCGGAAATCTGCGGAAAATCGCCTGGAACCAGAGTGTTTTCGGCAAAGCGGGGCGTGTGGAATGAGGTAACTGTTATGAAAAGAGGGTTTTATCCCGACAGTTGCCTCGACACGGCCCCGTGTCCAGCGGACACGGCCCCGTGCCGAGCAAAGTTTTTTTAAATTTTTTTTTTGTGCTCGTGTGCATGCCCCTTTTTCCGAAAATGGTTAGAAGACGTACCGGTGTTTGACGTACACTTGCCTGTTCGTAACATGTCGGGTATGATGTTGAGTTTATTCGTTAACCGTTTGAAGCGAGATCTCCTCTTCCTCATCCTCAATGGATCCTCGGTAGAGTTTTAGCCGTTGGCCATTGACTTTAAATGGTATCCCATTTCGAGCTTTAATTTCTACTGTACCGTGAGGAAAAACATGGGTGACGGAAAAAGGTCCTGACCACCTAGATTTTAGTTTACCAGGAAATAATCGAAGTCGTGAATTAAACAATAGAACTTGATCTCCTACCCGAAATTCATTAGACTTAATATATTTATCATGTAAATTTTTCATTCTTTCCTTATAAATTTCGGAGTTAGAATATGCATAATTCCTTAGTTCGTCTAATTCATTCATTTGACAAAATCGATTTTTACCGGCAGTTTCTAAGTCTAAGTTTACATTTTTTATTGCCCAGTAGGCTCTGTGAGCTATTTCTACTGGCAAGTGACAACTTTTTCCATAGACGAGCTTATATGGGGTCGTGCCTATAGTGGTTTTATAAGCAGTTCGAAAGGCCCATAAAGCATCGTCTAATTTGTCGGCCCATTCCTTTTTATTTAGTCCTACGGTTTTTTCAAGTATTCGTTTTAAACCTCGATTAGTCACTTCGGCTTGCCCATTTGTTTGAGGGTGATACGCTGTTGAGACCCGGTGATAGACCCCATACCTTGTTAATATTTTTTCGAGTTGATGATTGCAAAAATGAGTACCTCTATCACTTATCAAAGCTTTTGGTGTCCCGAAACGAGAAAATAATTTTTTCAGAAATTTTACCACTACTCTTCCATCATTTGTTGGAAGAGCTTCGGCCTCCGCCCATTTAGACAAATAATCGACTGCCACAAGTATATATTTGTTTCCTTTTGACAGTCGGAAAGGTCCCATGAAATCGAGTCCCCACACATCAAAGATTTCACAAACGAGAATGCCATTTTGAGGCATTTCGTTTTTGGAAGAAATATTACCTGATCTTTGGCAAGCATCACATGTCTTTACAAGGTTTTGTGCATCCTTGTAAATGGTTGGCCAATAAAACCCTGAATCAAATATCTTTCGTGCGGTACTCGCGGCACCATGATGTCCTCCGTATGGACCTTCATGACAGTGACGGAGAATTCTTCGTGCTTCATTACCATGGACACACCTTCGGATGAGCTGGTCGGCACACATTTTGAAAAGATAAGGGTCTTCCCAAAAGTAATGCTTTACATCAGCAAAGAATTTCTTTCTTTGATGATGCGGCCATCCTTTGGTGACTATACCGCTAGCTAGATAATTAGCATAGTCGGCATACCATGGCTCTTGTCTACTCTCCATCATTTCCAAGGATTCTGTGGGAAATTTCTCGTTGATTTGCTCGTCCCTGGTTGCTTCCAAAGTTGGGTCCTCTAGGCGTGAGAGATGATCTGCAGCAGTGTTTTCTGCTCCTCTTTTGTCCTTGATTTCGATGTCGAATTCTTGGAGGAGTAGAATCCATCTGATCAGACGGGGTTTTGCGTCTTGTTTCTTGAAGAGGTACCTGATGGCTGCATGGTCTGTATAGACTACAGTTTTAGAAAGAACAAGGTAAGAACGGAATTTATCAAAAGCAAACACCACTGCTAATAATTCTTTTTCTGTAGTTGTATAATTTTCTTGTGCATCATTAAGCGTTTTACTAGCATAATAGATTGGGTGGAAATGCTTTTCTTTTCTTTGTCCCAAGACTGCTCCAACGGCAAAGTCACTTGCATCACACATGATTTCGAAAGGGAATTTCCAACGGGCGCTATCATGATAGGTGCATTGACTAGCATTTCTTTGAGGGTTAGAAATGCTTGATTGCATTCCTTGTCAAAGATGAAAGGTGCATCTTTTTCAAGTAATTTTGTTAGAGGTCTTGAAATTTTTGAAAAGTCCTTGATAAACCTTCTATAAAATCCGGCATGCCCTAAGAAACTTCTGATTGCTCTTACGGAGGATGGTGGAGGTAATCGAGAAATAGTTTCTATTTTTGCTCGATCAACTTCCATTCCTTTGCTTGAGATTTTGTGACCGAGTACTATTCCCTCTGTTACCATGAAATGGCATTTTTCCCAGTTAAGGGCGAGGTTAGTTTCCTCACATCGGGATAGCATTCGTTCAAGATTATCGAGGCATTGGTCATATGAGTCTCCAAAGATGGAAAAGTCGTCCATGAAGACTTCCATTGTCTTTTCTATCATATTATGGAAAATGGCTACCAAACAACGTTGGAACGTTGCAGGTGCATTACATAGACCGAATGGCATGCGTCGATATGCGAAAGTTCCATAGGGGCATGTGAAAGTTGTTTTCTCTTGGTCTTCTGGTGCTATCGGTATTTGAAAGTAACCTGAAAAACCATCTAAGAAACAATAAAATTTATGGCCGGATAGTCGTTCTAACATCTGATCAATGAAAGGCAAAGGAAAGTGGTCTTTCCTTGTTGCTTCATTTAATCGCCTGTAGTCTATACAAACTCTCCATCCTGTGACGGTTCTTGTTGGTATTAATTCATTTTTCTCATTAGTTATTACCGTCATACCTCCTTTCTTTGGGACTACTTGGACGGGACTTACCCACGGAATATCGGAGATAGGGTAGATTAGTCCGGCATCAAGTAGCTTGATGACTTCATTTTTACCCACTTCTTGAACATTAGGATTCACTCTTCGTTGTGGTTGAATTACTGTTTTGTAGTCATCATTCATTAAAATTTTGTGCGTGCACATAGAAGGACTTATTCCTTTAATATCTACAAGCTTCCAAGCGATCGCGTTTTTGTGTTTTTTAAGGAGATTAACTAATTTCTCTTTTTCTATGTTACTTAATTTAGAAGAAATAATTACAGGTAAACTACCATCTTTGCCTAGAAAAGCATATTCCAAACCTTTAGGAAGTTCTTTGAGCTCAATGGGTGGGTCTTTAGAAGACACCTTATTTTGTGTCTCATCTAGATCAAGAACCTTAAAGGTTTGTTCTATGGCGATCTCTTCTTCAGCAAAGTGGTCATCTTCTTTAGTCGTATCGGGTGGTTCAGCTTCATCTTCAATTAGGGGGTCATTATTGCCAAAAGGATACTTCATTGAACGCTCAAGATCTATGCTCCTTTTGAATGCCCCTAACTGAAGAGGTAGATTGTTGAATTTCCGGTTTTTCAAAGCTTTATGAGTTTGTACAAAAGGTTTTCCCAAGACTAGAGGAGCGTCATCAAGGATGACAAAGTCGGTTGGGAATACCATTTGATTTGTTTGAACCAAAACATCTTCAACTACACCGATTGATTTTATCACTTTTCGATCGGATAGAAAAATGGGTATTTGAAGTGGAGTAAAGTCACTAATACTTAATTTTTCAAAAATGTAGTTAGGCATTATGTTAACACAAAGATCTTTATCAATGGTGATATTACTAATAAATGAATTTTGAAAGAAACATGGAACCGGTGTAATGTTAATTTCAAAAGGATCTTCTTTTATTAGCGAAGTTTGATCATTAGTTAACTTAACACTCACTATTTCTTTGATTTTAGCACTAGTGTTCAACTCTTTTAAAAACTTGGCATGAGGGGTTGCTAAACAATGATTTTCGAAAGTAGGTGACAAGAGATTAATTTCTTCAAAATTAGACTCTTCTTGTAATTTAACGTTATCGGACTCACCTTTTTCGTTGTTTAACTCATGTGTCAGTTTTTCACTTTCTTGTTCTTCCATTTTTACATTTTCAACTATCTCTTCGTTATTATTACAAGTTAATTCTTCTCTTGCGCGGGATTCCTCTTCCCTTGCGCGAGATTCTTTCATGTAACGTTAGATAGTTTTAATGTGTTCTAATATCCTATTGGTCACTTCGGTGAGAGAAAAAGAATTGGGATCCTCAAAGCTTGAATCCGGTTGTTCGATTTTTGGCTCCTCATAGTACTCATATGAATTAGATGGTTCACACCATTGTTCTTCATTGTAAGTATATGATGGATACGGGTCGAAACTTTGTTCTACATAGTACTCATATGAGGTGGGTTGTTCACGCCATGGTTCCTCATAATAAGTGTATGAAGGTGGTGGCTCATATCTTGAGTCTTCAAAGTATGAGTATGAGGGAGGAGGTTCATACCTTTGGTCTTCATAGGGTGTGTATGAAGTTGATGGCTCGTACCTGGGCTCCTCATAATGGTTGTATGAATTGGATGGTTGATATGAGTTATTGTATTGAACCGAGCGTGTGTTACGACAATTAGTGCAATAATTACCCCTATAATCATCCTCATCATAGGTGTAGTTGTAACCTCTTGAGTATCGATCCATAAGAATCACTCAGCAGACCACAACTGAGTCTCGGGACCAGAAAACAAAAATAAAGACGGAAACAGAAGCTGGGCACGGCCCCATGTTGGGCGAACACGGCCCCGTGTTCAGGGTCTGTATCTGGGCGTTTTAATTAAAGTTACTGGTCACGTTGAGCACGGGGGCGTGTTCAGTGAGCACGACCCCGTGGTCAGACTCTGTATCTGGGTATCTAACTAAAAATATGCAGCACGGGGGCGTGTTCAGTGAGCACGGCCCCGTGTTCAGGCTACTGTAAATGCAAACTAAACTAAAATGCAGAAAAATGTGCGCGCGTTTTAAAAAGGTTTTGAAAAACTGATTAGGCCGTCGATTTTAAGCTTTCTTAAAATCCTTGTGTCCCCGGCAGCGGCGCCAAAAACTTGATGCGTGTGTAGTGTAATATATTTTTAATGTATAACTAAGCCCTTTTTTTACACCTTTAGCCAAGTTTTAAATTTATAAAACACGATATTCACTAACACTAAACACACATATGGGCAAGTGCACCCATCGTGGACGTAGTATAGTGTTGGTAAGATACCGAGGTCGTCCAAGGACACAAGAGCTTTTAGTACCGGTTTATCCTCAACGTCTAATCAAATCAAAAAGTTAGAAAAATGTTTTTTAAACTAAGAAAATAAAAACTAACTAAATGCTGAAAAATAAAATAAAAACAGATAGACAAGATGAATCATTTGGATCTGACTCGTGTAATAGTATAACCTTTGATTATTTTCGCACTTTTGCACTTGTTTAAGAGATTATCTTAGTTATTGTAGTAGGCCCCTCTTTTGAAGGCGACGTTACCCTCAACCCAGTAGTTTGAGTCAGCAAGGATACAATCCTAAAGGGTTGGATTATTGGAAGATAATGAATTAAGTTATTAATGCAAATTATGGTAGGCCCCGCTTTTGGCGGTGACGTTACCCTCGGCTAAGTAGTCTGAGTCAGCAGGGATACAGTCCTAAATAGCCGGGTTATAGTATTAATAGTAGTTAACTTATGAGGGGGTCAAAGAGTTTGGATCCCCGCCATCCAATACCTATGGGCATGGAAGGAGATCCTACTAAAATTGACCCAGGTCCCTTGCAGGACCTCTAAACGTTGAACAAGGGCAAGACCCTTACCTAACCGTTCCCTTAACCCCCGACCAGGTAGCCAACATACTTCCATATAGACCGTGGAGATATGAATGGTGAAAATCTTTTATTTTATATAGACAGTAAAATAATGCCAAGACACCACAGACAAACGATAAGGAAAGATCACCTTCAACATAAGCAACTAGTTATTAAAGTCATTAATACAAAACCAAATAAAAAGTGCAAAAGATTAAAAATAAAAAGTATTATACTAAACACTTGTCTTCACCAAGTGATGTAAGAGACTTAGGCAAACATGGCCTTGATTGTCAAGAACTCTTACGATCAATCTTGGATCCCGAGACGACTCACACACTCTACGATGGACAATGGATGATGGTGGTGGATGATGGTGTTATGGTGGTGGTGGGTGGTGGGTGGTGGATGAAGTGTGAGAGAGGTGGTGTGCCAAGGGATGAGTTGGAATGAAACCAAGCACTCCTATTTATAGGCTGAACAGAAGGCTGGGCACGGCCCCGTGTCCGCTGGACACGCCCCCGTGCCCGTCTGACACTCTCTCTCTTCATTAATTGTAATTCGCAATTACAATTAATGCGCCTGCTGTACTTTCGCCACGCCCCCGTGCTCACTGGACACGGCCCCGTGGTGGGCAATAGAAGCTTCTACAGGTTTGTCTTTTCTGCTGCTTCTTGGGCACGGCCCCGTGCTGGCTGAGCACGGGGTGTGTTCAGGCTTCTGTTTTCTCTTCTTTGCTTTGGAGGATGCCGTTGGGGGTTCGGGCAGTCTACTTTTACTTCTTTTCTTGTATTTATGTTAGAATTAGCTGTCTTTTTGCTTCTTTTGTGAATTTGAGCTCATTTCATCCTGAAAATATAAAAGGAAGACAAAAACACTCTTTTTCCAACATTAGTACTTAAAAAGGGTTAGTTTTATGCCTTATTTGATGTAATTTATATGTTGCATTTTACACACATCAAGCACCTTACAGGTTAGCACCAACCGAAATGAAGGAGTTGAGGACCCAATTGGATGAACTGCTAGCTAAAGGTTTCATCAAACCTAGTTCGTCTCCTTGGGGAGCACCTGTTCTGTTTGTCAGGAAGAAGGACGGATCGATGCGTCTGTGCGTCGATTATCGCGAGCTTAATAAAGTCACGATAAAGAATAGATATCCCTTGCCGAGGATCGACGATTTGTTCGATCAGTTACAAGGGGCAAGCTATTTCTCGAAGATTGATTTGAGGTCAGGCTACCATCAACTGAAAGTCAGAGATGAGGACGTACATAAAACCGCATTTAGGACTCGTTACGGTCACTACGAGTTCCTAGTGATGCCTTTTGGGCTCACTAATGCACCGGCTGCGTTCATGGATCTCATGAATCGCGTCTGCAAGCCGTACTTAGACAAATTCGTCATCGTTTTCATCGACGACATTCTTATCTACTCTAAGAACCGAGCTGACCATGAGAAACACTTTCGCTGTATTCTCAAACTCCTACATCACGAGAAACTCTATGCCAAATTCTCTAAGTGCGAATTCTGGCTTCGAGAAGTCCAATTTCTTGGACATGTTGTCAGCGAGCGTGGTATCCAAGTGGATCCCGCTAAAGTAGAAGCTGTCATGAATTGGCAAGAGCCAAAGACGCCTACAGAGATTCGTAGTTTCCTGGGGTTAGAAGGATATTACAGGCGATTCATAGAAAATTTTTCAAGGATTGCTGTGCCCTTAACTTCCTTGACCAAGAAGAAAGTAAAGTTCGTTTGGGTCCCTAAGCAGCAAGAGTCGTTTGATATTCTGAAGCAAAAGTTGAGCAACGCTCCTGTACTGACATTACCTGAAGGTACCGAAGAGTTCGTAGTTTACTGCGACGCATCACACACTGGCATGGGATGTGTGCTCATGCAGAAAGGAAAGGTTATTGCTTATGCTTCGAGACAGTTAAAGGTGCATGAAAAGAATTACACCACCCATGACTTGGAGTTGGGTGCCGTCGTGTTCGCACTAAAACTGTGGAGGCATTATCTATATGGAATCAAGTTTGTGATCTATTCTGATCATAAGAGCCTTCAACATCTGTTTAATCAGAAGGAATTAAACATGAGGCAACGCCGTTGGATGGAGACTTTAAACGATTATGATTGTGAAATCAGATATCATCCCGGCAAGGCGAATGTAGTCGCTGATGCCCTGAGTAGCAAGGAAAGGGTGAAACCCATCTGAATCAATGCCAAGAGCATTGAAGTGAAGAATAATTTGATTGAAAGGTTGTTAGCTGCACAGCGAGAAGCTGTGTTGGAAGCTAACTATCCTAAAGAAAAGTTAGAAGTAACTGAGGAGCAGTTAACTCTTAGCAAGGACGAAATTTTACGATTAAATGGACAAATATGGGTTCCAATTTATGGAGGACTACGAGATGTTATCCTCCAGGAAGCCCATAGTTCCAAATATTCTGTTCACTCGAGAGCTGATAAGATGTATCAGGATCTAAAGGCAAATTATTGGTGGATAGGCTTGAAAAAAGTCTGTAGCCGCTTATGTAGCCAAATGCTTGACTTGTGCGCAAGTCAAAGCTGAGCACCAAAAGCCATCAGGCTTGCTACAACAGCCTGAACTTCCCGAATGGAAGTGGGAATGTGTAACTATGGATTTTATTACCAAGTTACCCAAGACGAGGAAAGGAAATGATACAATATGGGTTATAGTTGATAGACTGACCAAGTCAGCTCATTTCTTACCCATCAAGGAGACTTATAGCTCCGACATGTTGGCCCAGTAATACGTTGATAAGATTGTAGCCTTGCATGGCATACCTGTGTCTATTATCTCTGACCGGGATACTAGATACACGTCGCATTTCTGGAAAAGTTTCCAGCAATCTTTGGGCACACGTTTGAATTTTAGTACGGCTTACCATCCTCAGACAGACGGTCAGAGTGAGCGTACTATTCAGACGTTTGAAGACATGCTACGTGCATGTGCTATCGATTTGGGTGGTAGTTGGGATAAGAACCTACCATTAATTGAATTCTCCTACAACAATAGCTACCATACCAGCATTAAGGTTGCGCCTTTCGAGGCATTATACGGTAGAAAGTGTAGATCGCCTGTTTGTTGGGCGGAAGTTGGAGATGTCCAATTATCAGGACCAGAGATAGTCTTCGAGACGACGGACAAGATTGTCCAGATTCGAGACCGTCTCAAAGCTGCCCGAGATAGGCAGAAGAGTTACGCAGATCCAAAGCGTAAAGATTTTCACTTCGAAGTAGGTGAAAAAGTGTTACTTAAAGTATCACCCTGGAAGGGGGTGATGCATTTCGGTAAGAAAGGCAAACTAAGCCCGAGATACATAGGACCTTTCGAGGTTATCGAACGTGTCGGGTCAGTTGCCTATAAGTTAAACTTACCTGAAGAGCTCAATGGAATTCACAATGTGTTCCACATCTGCAATCTCAAGAAGTGCTTCGCTGATGAATCACTGGTGATACCACATACAGATGTACACATAGATGAGAGCTTAAAATTTGTGGAAAAACCTTTTTCGATTGAAGATCGACAGGTAAAGAAGCTTCGAAGGAAGCATGTACCTATAGTAAAGGTCAAGTGGGATGCCCGTAGAGGTCCCGAATTCACGTGGGAGGTTGAATCCACGATGAAAGAAAAATACCCTTATTTATTTCAGTAAATCTCGGGTCGAGATTTATTTTAAGGGGGTGAGGATGTAACACCTCGGAATTTTGTGTCCAATAAATAAATGACACGTGTCGCATACGACAAAAGTATTGTAAACCCGGATGTAATTAAAATGTATGGTAGGATTTTTGAACATGTCGACATGTTAATTTTTACCTCTAAGCGACTTCTTCATTATAAATCCCAAGACCCTAAGCATAATTAATAAGCATCTAATATGTCTTAATCCGGTAATTACTATTAACCAAGGATGTCCAAATTGCTAATTTGGATCCTAAGAAAATAATGCAATACAAATAATTGTTCATAAAGCCCATCCTGGTGCAAACCCATGATTCATTATGATAACTGACCAAGCATGGGTTAAAAGGGGCCTCATACTGACTTGTTCCAGATTCAAAAATCATGTATTTCAGTTGACCATTCAAATCATGAAAGGTTAAATTTTTGCCTCTGTTAAGTGCTTAAGGACCGTAAGGGTCCTGCCTTACGGATCGTAAGGGGGTGAAAGGGTAAACTTGTTTCCGCCAAAGGCTTACGGACCGCAAGGGCCATGACATACGGTCCGTAAGCGACGCCCAGCGACAGAAAGTTGGCTGTTGGCTGTTGTAAACGGTAAATCATTAATGTAAAGATTTTCCAGAGATATGGGCGACCCCTAATCACTCCCTAGCACTAAGGGACAGTTGTTGATCATCAAGGGACACTTGTAGGCCTTGTTGTGATGATCCTATGCATCTTCATTGCCTATAAAAGGCCACATTGTGGCAACAAGTTCCTCACACCTTTCTCTTGCATTCTAGTCCATCTCTGGAGCTCTAAACCATTCTTCTATCATCCCTAGTCGTGCACCAAGCTTCTGTAAGTGTGTCTACCCTTTTGTGGCTTAGTTTTTGCTTAGTTTAGCTTAAAAGTCAATCCGTCGTAATAAACGATTGACTTTGCAAAATCACAAATGGTCTAGTGGTTTGTCGAATCAAAAGTAGTTATATGTTGGTAATCATGTGGGCTTTAAACCCCTAAAAGGGCACCCTCTGATTCCCACTCTAACTAGTCCAAATATCGAGTCAAACGTGCTTAGAAAAAGTCAACAGAAATGCCATTTTGTGATTTAATGCATAATCAGTAATGTAGATGATGTGTAACCTATTTAAACACTCATAAAACATGATAATAAGTATATTAACTAGTCTAAGCTTGTTTGATCCGACCATTTACTGTTTTGACCCGGTTCGGAGCCGAAAGTCGCAAAGCTTTGACTTTTGCATTGACTTCAGTTCTGACCTGTTAAAGTATGATTTAGATATGCCTTAGGACTCTCTTAGGACCAGGTTACATGATGGTATAACCCTCTGTGACCGGTTCGTTGTTTGTCCGAGTCTTTTACACATTTCCGTTAAATGCTTAAAAGTTGACCGTAACGCCCTTTTTAATTTAAAACGAGAATTTCGGACATGTGAAAGAACCATAACCTTAGTTACTGATTTCTAAGCATGTCCCTAAAATTTCACGTCAATCCGAGGTCCAGAATAGGAGTTATGCTAAATAACGCAAATTTCGGAAACTTTATTAATTTAATAGCGCAATTAGCGTAACGCCTATCTAAACCCAGATTTTGACACCAAACCTTTTACACACTGATGTAAAATAATATTTTGGGATTTTTAAATATTTTTAATTATTTTTTTAACCTGCTCATAACCTGCGGTTATGGCAACGGTTCGGTAAATACCGAATATACCCTTTTCGGCCATAACTTGAGTTGTACAAGGTCTTTTGACCCGATTCCAGTTGCTATTGATTTTAAATAATAAATAAAGTATTTTAGACTTTATAAACTGTTCGGAAAACTCATATTTCCTGTAGAACTCAGAAACCTCTTTTATAATCTTTAAAAAGACCGAAATACCCCTACGGGGCATAATATGAACTTAAACTCGTTACGGGCATTATGGAAGGTATCCTACTGATACCACAACCTCTTTAAAGCATATTGACTTAGGAAAACAGTGTAGGACTCTTACGGTTACCCGTTGCGCCTTTTGCGCGCACGGTTCGGCTTATGTAACTAGTTTACATAAACTAGCCGAAACGGGTCAAACCATATTGTTTTGACCCCAAAATCCAGAGTGTGATTATTATACCCATGTAAAACAAGTCTTCAAACTTGTTGGGTCCAAAATCACATTCCATTCGCGGTTTTCGCCTTTCACGCGATTAAGCCGTATCTGTCCTTGAAACTGACTGGTCTAAGCTACGGCTAAATTGAAAGACCCGTTAGGATTCTAATAGGTTATATTAAACCTTCGTTCCAGAATAGGAGACCAGTAAAAGCTATCTGCAATTTATTTCGATTAAGGACTTATACTTGCAAAGGTAAATACTTTTAACTTATTTTCCGTTATACGGGCTTGGGTTACGGTATATAGCATACCGCTTGATCGGGCATCAAATTCTCCACAGTTAAGTGGGTAATTGAATAATTTGATCGGCTCGTTTAAACAGTCTTGTTACTTAAAAGCCTTTGGGGGGTTAATGACCATGTCTCGGATATCCCTGACATCATTTTACGAAATGGCCACGACCTAAGCGCGGAGTGTAGGCGTACACTCGTCAGTGCATAAATAGTCGTTGTGGTGTGTCTATTGATCTTTAACCCGGACTTGATCCGGGCTACTGAACGCATAAGGAACATGTAATTCGTTCACAAGATTATATATTTAAATAATTCTCCCGAGTTATAAAAGAGTTTGTGCCTAGAGCATTCAAATCAATTTTAATAAACATTTTTCAAAAGTGTCGGTTGAATGTATTTACCAGTGTAAACTGACGTATTTTCCCAAAAAGACTAAATGCAGGTACTATGCGTAATTGGCTGGATATTCTCCTTAGTATCATAAAGAGTCTAGCAAGCTCAAGATGCCTATGTCTGTTGAACAACACTTATATTTTTATTTGATCCCCTGTGGATACTTTTCGACTATTCGTAATACAACTGATACTACAAACAATGGTTGAAATATAATTATGTTTATGCTTCCGCTGTGCATTCATAAATTGTGTGGTTTGACTATATTGTTGCCAACTACGTCACGATAATCCCCCACCGGGCCCACCGGTGAGACACGTGGAAATCGGGGTGTGACACAGTTGGACCGGGAATTGGCGGTCAGATGGGAAAATTGGGTGGTCTAGCCGAATTTTTTAGGGGTTGAACCGTATTTTGAATTAAGTTTCTTTTTCAATTTTACCCTATTTATTTTTATAATATTTACGAGATAAGCCGGTTCTTACATCTGATCGGATCGGCTCGACCTGCCCGACCTGTGGACCGGTAGGGAGACTGGTTTGATATCCAATCCGGTCCTGAAAACATTGCTCTAAACATTAGAGAGTAATATTTAAGCAGGTCTACTAATTTTGTTAACAAATTAAATTTTACTTATAAAATTGTATAAGTAATTGTATTCCTACTAGCTAGAAGTATAATCCACAAACCCATCAAACAATATTGTGTATCTTAAACCAAAATCTTTAATCCTAAGATGTTAAAAACAATAATAGTGCAAAATTTTCAACAACAGTCTATTTAGAAACGACACATATGGAATACATCATCATGAATATAAAGAAAAAAATGGCACAATAATTTAAGCTGGTGAATCGACATCTTGTATATCTTAAACAAAAATCTCTAATTCTAAAACATTAAGAACAATAAAATTTCTAGAAACAACACATGAAGATTGTCATGAAGAAAAGGCAAAAATAACAAAAAAGAAAGTTTATTTAAGTTGTTGAATCAACGACGTACGTAGAATGTGAGTGGTGGTGGAGGTCCCTTACCGCTTTGGCTTGTAACTATGTGTAACCTATTTCAAAAATCGATTTCGCGAGGAAGAGGAATGAAATGGTTGATTTCTATGTGGGGTTTTGGGTTGCTGGTAATAACAAGGATTTAAGGAATATTTAGGGAGAATGAATGGATAAGATAGGGTGTGTGTCGTCTCAATATAGCTACCGCGTACCTTAATTGTTTTTACATAGACTTGAGGACATTAGAGCATTCACAATAGGCTCTCTATCTTTATTGATATAATTTAACCAAAAACCACTATTCTCTAAATTTATCTCTCATTTTCTAAAAATATTCCACATCTCATTCTTTATTCTTATCTCTATAATTTCTTATGATTTCTTTCTTTTTCTTCTATTTACTATTAACCGCTAACAATTTTGTCTTATCATTTTTTTAATAATTAGTTCTAAATTGGAAGACAGTAAGAAACAAATAAAACTAAACATACATGATTGTCGTGTTTATCAAATTAACATCACGTATGAAAGTATGCATGATTGTATAAAAAAACATTTCAGAAATAGCTACACAAACAATAAAGGTTTTTCAAAACAATAACTACCAGATGTTGAGTAGGATAACTATAATAAACAATAATGGCTCTCGGATATGATTAAATATGTGAAATGATTAAATATACCGAGTGTTAAACACAAAAGAAAAAAATCCTTGTTACTGCGTGGCAATTTCGGTTGCAGACGTGACGTCACTGAGTCGTGCTTTGTTGACTATGGCAACGAGGAGTTGTCTATCTGAGTTTATTTGTTTTGCATTGACTATGATGATCCGTAGATCTAAATCATTGTTTTTCATTTCTCTTGTTTTACAAGCTTTTTCGGTGATGGTGGTCGTTGACAGTGGAGTGACATTGTTGCTACCTGGTATAGTTTTACGCCCCTACCGCAACACAGGGGGCGGGGGTCTAGATCATGCGCATGTATTAAGTGTATTCGTTATCTAGTTTTAAATTTATAAAAATGATTTATACATAGACTAAATACACACAACAGGTAGAAACCATATCACGTATAGTATTGCTTAGATAAGAACCAAGTGTCGTCTAAGGATAAGCTTCCCTTACTCAACCATTCATTATCATATTGACCATCCTTATTTGTAGTTAGTTTAGTAGACTAAACTAGTAATATATGACTCTTGGATAAGTCTTTATTAATTAATATAGTTTATTTATAAAACGAGGAAAATGGTTGAGTCTTTTATTTTATCTTTTATGGAAATTGGAAGCGACTCATGTTAAGGTTACCAACATTCCATCAATCTTGCCACAACATACCGATAGACTGGCCTGGAAATATGTCCATAATAAACCATCACTAGCCTCTCGACTAGTAAACGATATATGCCACAACAAGATTGGTTTAAGGCGTCTTGTGTTTATTATTGTCATACCCCGATATTCTAACCACAAATCGGTGGCCCCGGTGGGGAGTATCGTGATGTAGTTGATATCATCATAGTTAATTAAACACAGCTATAGCACAGCGGAAGGCTTGGAAGGTAAATTACTATTACAAACCGAAAGTTCAAAGTACGAATAAAAGAATATACATACGGTTGTAAAGAAAGGATCCACGGGCGGGTCTAAATATATTACAAAACAAAGTTCAACAGACTTAAGGCATTACGAACTTGCAAGATCCTCTACTTAACGCCCAGGAGCTCCCAGCCTAGTACGTGTAGTACCTGTCACTTAGTCTTTTGAAAATACGTCAGTTTACACTGGTAAATACAATTAACCAACTCTTTTGAAAAGTGTTATGAAAATTGGTTTAGATGCACAAAGAATAAAATTCTTTTATAACTTGGGACAATTATATATATATAATCTTGTATAGAGATTTACATGTTTGTTATACATTTAGGGCCCGGTATAGAAGCCGAGACATAATTAACCGACACACCACTAATATAAACCCACAAGGAGTTATCCCCAACAATGTGGGTATATCTTTTTACATAAACAACTGTCAGGTGTATGCCTACACCCCGTGCTTAAGTCATGGCCATTTGCAATTAAATGAGACGACGATATCCAGGACACGGTCGTATTAACCCCCAATGTTTTTGTCATCAAACAAAATGGATTAAAACAGGTTATGCGGATTTATTAATCACAATCCAACCAAATGATCCCATACCCGACCAAGCGGTAATATTTTACCATATCCCAAGCCCGTATAAAGGAAAATAAGTTAAAAGTATTTACCTGAGTTTCTAAATGCGAGATCTATCTACTCAGCCGTATAATGTACTTAGACTCGTTAAGGTAGCTTTTACCGGGGTTCCGTAATCTGGAACAAAGGTTTTATTAACCTATTAGATTACTAACGGGTCTTATTTAAGCCGTAGACTTAGACTGGTTAGTTTAAAGTAGGATTTACAGTATAAAACGCTAGTTTAAGCGATGACCAGATTGGAATGTAATTTAGACCCAACAAGTATGGAGACTTGTATTATCTCGATTTTGAAGTTCAAATGATAAGGTTTAACCCGTTTCGGTTAATTTATGCAAACTGGTTACATAAACCGAACAGAACGCGTATAAGCATAAACGGGTAACCGGATGAGTCATACACTAGTTCCAAAAGTTATTATGCTTAAAATATGTCATGATATCAGTAGGATTTCAGTAAGTATGCCCATAAAAGTTTTAAAATCGAATTTAGCCTCATAAGGGCATTTTGGTCATTTTAAGGTTTATAAAAGGGGTTTATATGCAAACTGAGGTTCTGGTCATAAATACTCTGTAAAAATATTTAATTTATGTTATTATATCAGTAGGATATCATACATATGTGTGGTTTATGATTTATGGCCAAACTATGCACCGTATGGGCATTTTGGTCATTTCACACATAGTTTTAAGGACTTATTTGGGATTCTGAGTTCATAACTTATACCTACTGTAAGAATGTTAAAAATGGTTTATAAATTCAGTAGGTAACAAGTCTTGGGTGCTAAGTATGGTTTAAAACCATACTATACACCTATTTAGCGTAAAAGTCGACAAATGACGATTATTTCGATGTTTAGTCAATTTTGAGGTTATGACCAGCTTTGAATGGTCAAAATATTTTATTTATCAAAACATATCAGTAACAAAAGGTTTTTGCATGTTAATTATATTTGAAACTCAATTTGGGAGTGAAAAGGGTAATATCGTCATTTATTAGCTTCATGCAGAATTATGTTAAAAACTCATTTTATGTGAAAAAAAGGGTATTTTAGTCCTTTCTAAAGCTTATATTTTGACTAATTAAGCAAACTTAGTTTATGACCAGTTTATAAATGTTAAAATATGCTAAACTTGTTAACATATCAGAATGTAATCATTTGCATGCTTAGTTATGTTTAAAATCTCATTTTTGAATAAAAGGGCATAATAGTCAAGTTTAAGCATAATAACGGAATCAAGTAAATAAACTCAGATTACTAGGTGACCATGTAATATAACCTCAGAGGGTTATACTACTACATAATATGGTCACAAATGAACCTTAATACATAAAGGAAATAAGCTAATTCGGGTCAGAACTGAAAGTCAAAGCAAAAGTCAAGCTTTTGCGACTTTCGGTTGCGAATCGAGCCTAAACTTAGAATTGTCGGGTTGAACATGCTTAGACATGTTCTAATAATATTTACCAAGTTATTAAAGTGATAAAACATTTTTTATAACTTCTACATTATCAGATTTGAATTTATTTAAAAACTGACCCGTTTGACTTTTTATGTTAATTACTTTGACCCGACAATTAACTAAGTAAACGTGGTAATTAGAAGGTGACCTTTTGAGGGATTAACATCTACCTCGAACAATGGTTGGACCGTTTAGGTCTAAACCGAAAGTCAAAGCCGATTTGCGGCAACTTTGACTTTTGGATTTTAAATGCATAAAAACCGAACTAGAGTGGCTAAGGACACTTACAACAGGTCCTAGCTCGAAATCTTGACTAAGGAGGAGCTTCCTTTTGATGAGGAACCTCAGAGAAGGAGTATATAAATGATTTTTGAAGGTGCAAGTTTGAATGGTGAGTGAAGACACCTATTTATAGTGAAACAAGGTGTCTTAGGATTAATCCAAGTGTTCTTGATCATCCTCAGATCATTACAAGTGTTCTAGTGTCAGTAAATACCATCAAACAAGCCCTGGTTTCGAGATTCAGCCATGCAATGGCGGTTTGTGTGGGCTGCAAGGCTGCAACATGCAGCTGTCTAGTTTTTCGTTACTGGGCAGTCTCTCGCGGGCCGCGTAAGAATAAACCTTAGTTCTTCGCGGGCCGCGACTCTCCTTTATTCCGGTAAAACAAGTTTCAACATTGGTAGTTTCAGTCCCTGGTCCTTATTAACTTCATATAACTTTGATTTTTAGCACTATTGGCCCCTATAGTTAGTTTTTAAGGGTCTTGGGACTTACAACAAACAAAGTTAGGCTTCCGTTCAGTTAAGAGATCACCCGAAAGGCACTAGTTTCTCTCGTTGACACTTTTAACCCTTTTTCTTGAGGTCTTGCACAACTTATTAAATAACGATACCGAAACTCTATGTAATTAATATTTAGCATTCTCGGAAGTATTGGACATTAGGAAGCCCCGGTTAGTTAAAAGGTCACTCAGAGGTAAGAATTAACATGTTGACACGTTTAACCCCTTCGTCTTATAACTTTCACTTGTTTTTGACAAATGGCTTCTCATGCCCAATAATTTACTCGTTTGAGAATACGAACATCGTGTAAGGTCATTCAGAGGCATAGTTTTAGCATGTTGACACTTTTAGTCCCTCCGCGTACATCTTTTTACTGTTTGTCAACTTTAGTCCTTCAAAGTTAATTTATTACACGTTTAGGTTTAGGACACGTGTCTTCACATAATTGGACACGATTTCACGAGGTGTTACAATTATCTTTATATAACTTAACTAATTAGTGCTTGATATTTCAAGCTCACAATTGGGATCACGATTAGGGATCTTAATTAATTGTTGGAGTGATTTAGTCATCAAATATATTAAGTTACCGAATAAACAAAACAGGTTCCAATTTACCGGTCTCTTCTATTTTGTAGAATTATCCTACCCCTCATTCATTTACCTTCTTAACTTTACCCCCCCCCCCCGTTGGATCTGGTGCATTACCAGAAGTCTTCCCTAAGAATTTTGTTGTAATATCATAAACTTTCTTTATTACCCCAAGATCTGGTTCAATACTAGAAGCTTGTCACCCGAATCTTGGTTAATACTAGAAAACTCTAGTAAAATTCGATACAATACCAGAAGGTTACACTAGATCGGATTAAGGATACCAGAAGCCGTACGCACGCCCAGACAAGTTAAATTAGATTAATATGGTTAAATTAAGTGGTTAGGAGTAAATAAATATTAGTTTCAAAAAGATCATGCAATCCTATCACAAAAGACAATAAACCAAGAATTAATAAAAGATTAACATATTAAATAAAATAAAGTACTATATTAAAAAAATTAACTAATCCACACGAATATGATAAGGCATGTAGATTCCAACCATACGGAGATCTTAACACTTTTACCAATGGAGATTACCACTCTTCCATGATCTTCAAGCTCTAGCTCAAGTGCAAGTATTTGTGTAACAAGTGTCTCTCATTTGTTACATATATTTAGTATACTAATCTAACGATGCATTATTCTTGACATAGATGATTAAAGATAGGATGTTGGAATCCTAACTTTTGAGAGGTCTCGATTGGCATGAAGGCCTTCCCTAGAGTTCTCCCATCTTCCAAGCAAAGGGTGCTTAGGAAGCATCATAATCATGGCATACTTGGCTATTGATTAACCAAGCTCCATAGATCATCCACACTTTCTCAAGGGACTATAGCCTTCAAGGAAGAGAGAACAAGGCCAAGAAGGCCCAAGTCTATCAGCCTTGGGGTTGTAGTAAACCAGAGAACAAGAGAGCAAATAAGGGCTTGCTTGAAATAGGTGAATGAGACCTCTATTTATAGGCCAGCTGAGGGCAGGTGAGTCGTCCTTAGGCTGGTAGAATCTTCTAGAAGTTGTCCTTTCTGTCTCCCGGGGATGTACTGAGCACAGACGTGCCTACACATGCATGATCGTGCATGTGAGGTGTCCTGACAGGGCTAACAGCAGGTGTACTTCTGGTCTCTCAATTTTTCTTGTCCGAATTTTCTTTAGTGGGAGACATGGCCGTGCCTAAGGTGGCACAAGCGTGGACGACACTTTTTCTTTCTTGTCCACGCTTATCTTATCTGATCTTTGCTAATATTCCAAAAGGCGTTGCTGAGACAATAGGCACGGCCGTGCACATTAGTGCGCATCGGGGTGCTTTCTGGAAACTTTGTATTTTTCATCCGGTTTTCATTGTTTTCTGCTTCTTTTTTATCAAATTCTACAAAAACTGAAAAGGAACAATTGTGATGGTGTTTCCTTATCAAATTCCATCAAAAATACTTATAATTGGGGTGAATTCACGTATTTATAATAAATATGTATAATTGATGATACATCATAAGACTATTTTTTTAATAAGACTAGTTTTTTAACATGTGAATAGGGTCACAAACATACCAAATGTTTAATAAATGTTCGGTAAGTAGGTACTTTGTTTATATTCGTTTACTTAATATATGAGCGCATTTATATAATTTTAATTATTAAATTAAACTAACACATGAACGTTTATAAACATTTATCATTTATTTAGTTTTGTTACAAGGGGATGGTTATCTTGAGAACTATAAATATTATGAGAACTATGAGAACGAATGAAATAACCGCGAGAACTTTGTCAAAAACAATTCAAATTCAAATTTTTTTACACCCATCATTATGATTCGAATACAATATTGGAAAATAAATTTACACGTTTAAAGTTACATGTATTCGTAAAAGAACAAATTTTACACGTGTAAAGTTGCCATTTCATTTACACATATGTAAATATGTGGAATTTAACCATGTGTAAAAAAATTATATAGAGTGATTTTGAGAGGATAGTATAAAGAGTGATTTTGAGATGATAGATGAATTATTTATAGAGTAATTTTTTAATGTTGTATTTTATTTATAATAATAAAAGTTGTATTAAAAAATTGATTTTGAATGATTTTTTTTTATTCGTTTTTACGGTTCTCGCAATCCTTGGCGTTCTCAATACAACTCTCCCCTGTTACAATCATTTATCGTCCACGTTTTTAGACATTTTTATCGTGTAACAAGGTAAAGTATTGTGACTAAAATATTAGGTAATTACTTATTAATAAAGTTAAGTATTTAACATATTGTAGATCAATATCATTGATAAAGAAAGATCATGAATTACCGTATTAGTTACGTTCGAAGAATTTAAAGCTTGCATTTTTTTTCTACACATGTTCTTTTAATTGATTTATTTTTTGAATCATCCAATTATTCAAACTTTAATTTTATATATTGATGTTTAGATTTCTTTACAAGGAACACACACCCCTAAAGGCTAAAGCTACTCCTAAAATTCACCTTTTCCCCATTTTGTAGGACTCGAAACCTCACCATTTTGTTGGAGATAAGCGAACGTTTATAAATAATGGATTAGTGTTTAAAAATCAACAAGCACTTACTTCGCGCCCTGGCTTTCGGGGCCTAAATGACTCAAAGCGCCGTGGGCTTTTTAAAACAAGACAGCATGGCATATACAACATATAAAAAAAGTGTTCTTTTAAGTTAGCATTTCACTCTGGGTTGTCATTGTGTATAGCAAGTTACTTGATTACCTCTTAACAAACACAAGCCGAAAGAGTCAGAAAATCATTGCATATCGGGTTTACAGTTCACTGAAATCGAACATCTGTCGAGAAAACAAAAACTTTTTATTATCGAAAGCAGTAGTGCACTTGTATTACATGCTTCAATAGTGGTACTTACTACTTAATGAATACTAACTATACGCTAACCTGCAAACCCGTCATAGTTGACTTGGCCGTCTTTTCCCTGCATCTGTCCTCATGCGCTTAACAGGTTTAGCCCAGCCAAAGCTAGCTCCCCTCCCATTTCCCAGCTGACCAATTGTTTGAGTTTGACTGGTTTGACCCGGGTTCCTAGTCCCATGACCAATGGGCGAGCCAGGACCAGCTCGCACGGACTTTTCTCTGTCCTTTCTCTTTTTTTTGCAGATTACAAGCTCACCAGGATGGGTCAACGGTCTAGGTTCTTCCTGAGCCTTGGTGCTGCTGTTCGCGAACCTTGTTTCTCTTACAGGGATGGACCCACGAGAGAGTGGTCTTGGGGAGAGACTTGGTTCGGGCTCTGGGTGGTCAATCATTGGCTTTGGTCTCTTGGTTTGGCCAACGAGTGGTAACCCTCTCGGAGATGAGGAAGCCAATGGGCCAGAGAAACTGAGGGCGCTCCTGGCTTCTCGGAAGTCAGTGTCAGGAAATGCAATTTTCATTATATCGAAAAACAGATCGTGCACCTTCCTTGCCTCAGACCTCACCTGTTCATCAGAATTTTTATTTATACAAGTATTTGTTTCGTAGATCATAATTGACACATTATCTATATAGGACAAAGATCCATTAGGAACCACCCTTTTTAGCTATTTTAGGTTGTGTTCACATTGGTTCTCGCGGTTTTCGCAATAAAGGTGGTTCTCGCATGAACCTTACCCTATCTATATATTATTTAATAATAAACAATTTTAGCCCCTCAAATTTAATAACATATTTAACCCCTCACTTTAATAATGACATGTTTAGCCGTTTAACTAAAACAACTTTAGCCCCTCACCTTTAATAATGGCATGTTTAGCCCATTAACTACATCAAATAACTTTATCCCTCAAGTTTAATAATAAACAACTTCAGCCCCTCAACTTTAATAATAAACAACTTCAGCCCCTCAACTTTAATAATAAACAACTTCAGCCCCTCAACTTTAATAATGACATGTTTAGCCCCTCAACTTTAATAATGACATGTTTAGCCTCTTAAGTAAAACAACTTTAGCCCTCAATTTTAATAATGACATGTTTAGCCCCTCAACTTTAATAATGATATGTTTGGCCTCTTAACAAAATATCAAACAAGTTTAACTCTCCCGATTTTCTTACTTTTATCTATGTTTCAAACCCACTGAGAGTGCGGGTGGTAACCCACTAGTATTTCATTTATAGAAGAAAAAAATAAAAAATGGACTAGAAAGTGTTTGTGGGTCAACCTGACCCCGGCCCGTTTCAAGCCAAACTAAAAATTGATATGTTCCAACCTGAACCCATTTTTAGACCCAGTACCCAGATGAACATGATTTTTTTTAATCTCTGACACATTACTGCTCAATATCATCAGAATATTCAAATAAATTTAAAATTAAGGATTATATTTATACCTCGTGTGAAAATCCAAAATACTGCATTCCGCCTTTTAACATAGCTTGAACATCCGCAATCAAGTCCATAACTCCATTGTACTCCATTTGGTCAACACGCAGCTCGATCTTTCTTAGATCAAGAAGACTGCTTCCGGGACTTTCAGTCCTTTTCCACAAATCAGTCAATAACGGAATTATTTGCTGGCCTTCTTTTTCAATTCTCCTCTGGATCTTAGTAATTACATTTTTGCACTGCAGTAAAAGCAAATTAATAAACATTTCTTAACTAGCAAGTGATAACCGTTAGAAACCATCGTATTAATTACAGTACATACCCTTCTTTGGATAACATCAGTCATCACAGTTCCACCAAAAGGCCCACTTCCTTTCTTTACTTTGACATCCAATCTTTCTTTAAACTGCTCATTCGAAATTTCTGAAGGACTAGATACAGAATTTGTTCTTGTTGGCTGCCCGGAAATTTTCCGGGCAGGGGGGGTTCGTTTAGTAGCCTTCGACGAGAACTTGCTCTGCTCTTGCTTGTAAGTATTATTTTCTTGAACCAACTTTCGGTCAGCCTGAGTTTTAGCATGTGGTCTTCGGTCAGCGTGAAAGGGCAAGTGAGAAGACTGACCAAGAAGGGGAGAAGACCGGTCGACAGGCTTGTCATCCAGCCTGTTCATAGCAGGCCGTGGTCGACCCCGAACACTACGCTTGCGTTTTATTTTCGGTTGCAAAACTTGTTCGTTTTCATTATGATCGTGGTTCAAACTGCTGGATTGTTGAAGGTCTGCATGTGAATCTCCAGACATGGCAATCTCACCTTCCTCTATATCATCACCCTAGTTATTAAAAGTTAGATACATGTAACGTAAAAAGGCATAAATTTTGGACAATAAAACTTTTAATTAAGTATCAGAAAAATACATTTTGACCTGTTACCAACTCAACCGACCTGTTTACTTATGTAACATGAAAAAAAAAAATGCATTTTGAATAGTTGTTATTTCGATTACTTGAAAAATTATCTCTAATGGCCAAAGGAGACATACCAGCCTTCTTAAACGAGGGCTAGGTCGACCATCTAATGCAGAAAGCGACCCGAATTTCTGAGAAGAAAGAGACGGAACTGCTATTGGCATTAATCGTCTGGTTTCTGAAGATGATCCCGACGAACCTACTTCTTGAAGCATATGATTGTTTCTAGTAGATCCAGGTGGCGCAGAATGATGTAACTCGTACCTATTAACAGCGGGGACATCTTCGGATTGACCTTTGTCCACTACCGGTGTAGTTTCATCGTCATCAGAATCCCCGTTTTCTTCATCGGATTTTTGAGCGTCTTCAGATGTAGCTTCAGAGAATTCCTCTATGTCATCGTCCAGCTCAGCGTAATTAGGAAACTTCTTTCCTTTACCCCGTCCCCTTCTTTTATCAGTAATGTCTCCCACACCAATATTATCGGTAAATAACATGTTCTTCAGGGGCTTTTTAGACATGCGGGCAATAGTAGTGTTGACTTCTCGAGTACTAGCACGAAGCCACTTGGGAACTTGGTCATATCGTGTCATTTCTTCAGCCCAATCGTATTCTTCATCCATTTGATCGAAAAGCTCAACTTCTTCTTCACTTCTAGCAATCATTTGGTTGACTTGTTGAAGTGACGGGACATCATGAACGGTTTCTTGATATCTTTCTTCATCACGTAACAATGATTCCAAGGTTGACCGTCTTTCTTCATGGGTCGTTCTTTGGTCAAACCTTCCAGCATTGATGACCTCATCAGCCATGTCGATCTTATATTGCTGGATATTGTTTCGTATAAGGCTTTCGATAGATCCTATGTAACGATCCTTACCGGCTAGATCATCGTCTGAATCAAATTCAATGCTACCTCCGTTCCTAATACTATCCTCCTTTTGATGACTCGGAACTTTATCAACCACAGCTTCCATGTAAATAACTTTGACTTCTCGTGTTTGACCGATTCGGTGAGCCCTAGCAACTGCTTGTTCCTCGTTTTTAGGGTTAGGATCAGGGTCATATATGATAACAGTGTCGGCTGTTTGAAGATTCAAACCTCGTCCAGCTGCACGAATGCTAAGCAAGAAGATAAAACAGTCGGTATCCGGACTATTAAAGTCAACAATAGCCGACTCGCGGTCTTCCAAGCTGGTCGTACCGTCAATTCGTCTGTACACAAGTCTACGCCACTGCAAATATTCCTCTAGTATATCTAAAAGCTTTGTCATTGTGCTGAACAAAAGGACTCGATGCCCTGTTCTTTGAAGCTTTATAAGGACCCTATCAAGAACCCACAATTTGCCGCATGATTTAACGAGAAAGTCTTTAGAGAGATCGTTAAAAAAGGGGTAATTTAGCAAAGGATGGTTGCAGGTTTTCCTGAGCTCCATTGCTCTGTTGTTTAACGGCTTAAATGTCTTGGCTTGGTACATTGAACTCTTTTGAACTTTGAGTTTCTCGTCTTCTGGGTCAACTCGTATTGTACCAGTAGCTTTTATCCAATCGTAAACCACACCTTGGATAGCTGACATTTTACACCGTAAAATGATGGAGATCTGTAATTAACATTATTAATGTCAGCCACAAGGAACAGATTAAAGAAGCTGGCCCAATGATTATTTTGGGCAACAGATCAAAACCGATAACTTTGGTTACGAGTTGTATCTGTCTGGGTTGACCCATAACACTTCTTGTTCGAAGTTCGAACTTTCAGCATTTTTATAAATAGCTAGTGTGTCAAATACAATGACAAAATTATATAAGAGTAAAATGCCATTTTCGTCCCTGAGGTTTGGCCAATTTTGCGACTTTCGTCCAAAGGTTTTTTTTCCGCATTTGGATCCAAAAGGTTTGAAATCTAGCCATTTTCATTCAGATCGTTAACTCCATCTATTTTTCTCTGTTAAGTCAGGGGTATTTCCGTCTTTTTTGTTAACTTAAAGGGCAATTCGGTCTTTTTCACTTAACGAAGAAAATGGATGGAGTCAATGAGCGGGATGAAAATGGCAAGATTTCGAATCTTTTGGATTCAGAGGCAGAAAAACAAACCTTTGGACAAAAGTCGCAAAACTGGCCAAACCTCAGGGACGAAAATGACATTGTACTCATTATATAATTTCAAAATTAGTTTACTCTTTTGAATAAACCGTTTACAAGGTTTTATCATTAAATAACACTGTGGACGTCATTCGACCCCTTTGATCGGCCCGTTTCCTTTTAATCTAATTTTTATTAACCCATTTGATCCATCGGAAATCAGGATTACCTTGGGAGGAAGTGAACCTTCGACATCTTCAACACGACGTCTGAGCATAAAAGGCTCCAAGATTTGATGAAGTCGATGTATGATGATAACTTTCTTCTCGGTTTCAAGCCAATCATCTTCAGCATTGTGTGAGCCTTCTTTTCGAAATGGCTGTGAAAACCAGTCATGAAACACTTTTCGATTGTCGAACACGTCCGGAAGCAGTAGATTCAACAATGACCACAGCTCTTTAAGATCATTCTGCAAATAGAAATAAGAGTACAACATTTGCCAACTCAGAATATGGATTAAAAAGTTGAAAAGTAATAACATAGTCACATACACAAGAAAACATAAAGGTCAAAGACCTGTAAAGGGGTCCCGGTGAGAAGAAGCCGCCTTTGGCAGCGGTATTTGTCGAGATCACGGGCTAAAACTGACTCCCGGTCCTTCATTCTTTGTGCTTCGTCAATAACTATATACTTCCAATCAACTCGCGAAAGTTTTGATTTATCAAACATGACAAACTCATACGTTGTCACAAGGACATTGAATTTCATATTGCAAACCTCCTATCATGATAAAAATAAGAGTCAAATTCCTGTTTTCGTCCCTGTGGTTTGTCAAAAATCACTATTTCAGTCCAATAGTTTAAAAATTGCGATTTCAGTCCCTGTGGTTTCACTTTCGTAACCATTTCAGTCCACCTCCGTTAACCCCATCCATTTATTCTGTTAAGCACACGTGAATTGACCATAATGCCCTTATTAATAAAAAACAAAAAGATATCTAAATGAGTTAATTACTGTTTCCGTCCCCGTGGTTTGTCAAAAATCACTATTTCAGTCCCTGTGGTTTCATTTTCGTAACCATTTCAGTCCAGTCTCCTAACACCATGTATTTTACCGTTAAGTTTTTAATGAAATACCTAAATTACCCTTGTGTTAATTAAATAAAAAAAACCATGAAAATTTAAAAGATCGTATTCTAGGACCCACTTGTTAAAACACAACCCCACGCTACCCCACCCCACTCCATCCCTGCTCTCATTTCCGGCAAAAAGTTTCCGGTCATCTTCTCCGGCATCACAACCCCACCCTCTTAATGTTCGATGTTCGACGACCCATTACCCCACCCCAATTAATATCTTCCTAGCAGCATCAATTAACATAATAACTTTAAAAAAATAATGCTTATCTAGACATTTTCTCATTCTAAAAGCCAAAATTAAAATTTTGGAACCATATATGTAAAAACAGTGCCAGACTTCTACTTCTACTGAAGCCATAGTGGGTCGAACCCTACAATCCAATTTAATTAACACAAGGGTAATTTAGGTATTTCATTAAAAACTTAACGGTAAAATACACGGTGTTAGGAGACTGGACTGAAATGGTTACGAAAGTGAAACCACAGGAACTGAAATAGTGATTTTTGACAAACCACAGGGACGGAAACAGTAATTAACTCATTTAGACATCTTTTTGTTTTTTTATTAATAAGGGCATTATGGTCAATTCACGTGTACTTAACAGAATAAATGGATGGGGTTAACGGAGGTGGACTGAAATGGTTACGAAAGTGAAACCACAGGGACTGAAATCGCAATTTTTAAACTAATGGACTGAAATAGTGATTTTTGACAAACCCCAGGGACGAAAACAGTAATTAACTCTAAAAATAATAACATGAGACCGGCGTGTTGCAAACGTAAAAAGAGGGGGGGGGGGGTCTTACTTGAGTGAACAGTTTTGATCGTTGATCTTTGTTACCGACATAGTAAATGCATGACACATTTGGCAACCAAGTATGTAACTCGCTCTGCAGAAAACCAAATTAGACAAACATGGAATGTGAAATATTAAGGACATAAATCAAGTAATTAAGGTTAACCAACCTTCCAGTTAACCAGAACAGCGTTTGGAACGATTATAAGATGCGGCCCATAATTGCTTTTGAACTCCATCAGATAAGCAATCAAGGCCATAACCTGCGCAACGAATCAAAAAAAAAAAAAAAAGATTCAGTTGCCAGGTGGACAAAAGTCACAAAACGGATTACAGACAAGTAGCTTACCTGGACAGTTTTCCCGAGACCCATTTCATCAGCCAATATACCATTCAACTTATTGTTATACAATGAAAGCATCCACTGCAATCCAACCTGCAAAACCAGTAGATTGATAAGAATGTTTTTTTAACATTGATCAAATAAAACCATAATAAAAAGGAATTATAAATGTAACTAAAATCTATTTAGTTCATTATATCAAGGGTAAAGAAACATACAAGCTGATAGTCACGCAAAGTTCCTTTTCGTAGCATTGAGGGTTGCCGTATGACCTTTTCACTCACGGCATGTGCAAGAGTATAATATCTGTCGATAACAGATAAGAAGAGAAAGATTTAGTGAAAGAGGTCATAAGTTATGATGAACATACGGAGCTTACTTGCTAACAGACGAACTATCTTGGGGTGCATTCATTTCGGAGAAACGATTTCTTATTAGAACTTCTTCCCTCGCACAAGAAGCTGCAGCTCTCACTTCTTCCTCCGGCAGACCCTTTAACAACAAATCGACACTTATATGAAATAAAAAGAGTTAATTACTGTTTTCGTCCCTGAGGTTTGTCTAAAATAACGGTTTCAGTCCATTAGTTTAAAAATTGCGATTTCAGTCCATTAGTTTCATTTTCGTAACCATTTCAGTCCACTTTTCAAACGGCGTTTGTTTTATGCAGTTAATGGAAGCACGTGCTTGTCACGTGATGGGCAATTTAGAGATGAATTGGGGGTCAGGGTTTGGATGAATAAGGGGTAGGTGGTGTTTAATACAACTGGGTTTGTGAGAATTGGAATGGAAATGACCAAATTGCCCATCACGTGACAAGCACGTGCTTCCATTAACTGCATAAAACAAACGCCGTTTGAAAAGTGGACTGAAATGGTTACGAAAATAAAACTAATGGACTGAAATCGCAATTTTTAAACTAATGGACTGAAACCGTTATTTTTGACAAACCTCAGGGACGAAAACAGTAATTAACTCAAATAAAAATTAAAAGAAATGAAAAATTAATAAATGTTATGAATCCCATACCTGAGCTCTTGCAGAAACAGATGCAGCATTTGCAGCCTCCTCTACCTCCTGTTGATTCTTGGCAGCCGTAATTTTGCCTCCAAGTTTAGTGAGATAATCTTCGGTTTGAGATAAAAACGACGAGAGGACCTCATATCTCTCAGCGGCCTCACCCGGTACACTATGTTGTTGCTCCAGAAGAATCTCTCTATACCTCTCAACGTCATTATTCTTCAAAGCTTCCATTCTTTTACTCCGATCATCGTCTTTTCTCTTTGAGAATTCCCTCAACATCTTCTCATGATACTTAGCAACACCCCGGTTACGTGAAGTCCGTGCATCCCGGATAGCCCAGTGAGATTCTAGAAGCTTCTTACGCCACTGAAAAATGGCTTTAAGTTGTTTTTCTCTGATGACTCTTTGCGCAGCCTGCACTTGCCTGTTGAGCTCCATACGTTGACGTTCACATAACCGAACAAATTTTCTATACGGTCTGTCTGGCATAGCCATTATCTCTTGTTGTTGTTGATCGACTTCCGTTCTCACACGCGTTTGTACGTCTTGTAGTAGAAGTTTCTTTTCTTCGATTTGTAATCTTACAACAAGATCTGGCCTTATCCTTTTTCTCTCCAAATTCACCGCCAGCAAACCCTTAATCTTTTTTAAACTCTTGGTTTTCCTTTTGTTAATCGATTCAACACCTTCCTCAGCAAGAACATCCTTCATGTCATACGCTAGAGTTAGATTGTTATTGTTGTTAACCATCATACTTGATCCAAAAGCATCATGTTTCCGAGTGAAGAACGGAAAGTCAAACAACGGACCATGGTACTTTCTAGAAGGACCCGAATCCTTTGTTTGATGCGTCATTCCGGATTGTGCGACAACCGCAGGTCCTGACGCAATTTCCTTACCCTTGTCTGTGGGCCCCTCATGTTCCTGTTTGGTAGGAATTGTGGGATTTCTCCACTCTTCTTTTGCAGGGAGGGTAACTGATGGTGTTTCGTTGATTAAAGTTGTACCTTGTGCATTAGCTGTTGTACCTGCAGCTGATTTCTCCTCATACGCTTCTCTTTTCGGATTATTCATCCCGGAAGACAATGCCACAGCTTGAAAATCCTTGCTATTGGTCTCCACAGGACTTCTGACAGCTGGCGCATTGTTTTGCTGCGACTGTACTTCAAGGGGAGGTGGTGCAATAGCTTGAAGTAATTCAAAAGGCAGAGTTTTCTCTCCTTTCTGCCATCAAGTCAAATCGGTAAGTCCACAATTAACAAGAATAACAGTGTCCAGTAGGCCATTAAACGAACCGAACGTTCATGAACTGTTCATGAACTTGTTCAGCGGGAAGTCTGTTTATGTTCCTTCATTTAATATAAATGAACGAACATGAACACAATTTTTTGTTCATTCAATTAAACAAACGAACATGAACACACGTTTTGTTCGTTCATTTATGTTCGTGAACGTCCGTTTTTGTTCATTCATTTGTGTTCATTTATGTTCAAATATTTACATTTGTTTCTGTTCATTTCAATTTAAATACATAAGTAGTAAATATTAAAAATAAAAGAAACATTCTAACTACTTATATAAATATAACTAATTGGTAATTGGGCTTTTCTAGTAATAAAAATGAGTTTTCCAATTGAATTTATCGAAACAAATCACTAATTATATACAAAAATACTTTATGTTCGTTTATGTTTAGTAAATTGTGTTCATTTATGTTTCTTCAATTATGATCATTTGTGTTGTTTATTGTTTGTTAAATTATGCTTGTTTAAGTTTGTTTGTTTATGTTAGTTTATGTTTGTTAACTGTTCGTTTAGGTTTTAAACGAACGAACATAAATGCACGCGAAATCGCGAACATGCCCATGTTCTTAAAAAACAAACATGAACAAAAAAAATGTGTTCGATTATAAGTTCATGTTCGGTTAAAGTTAAATAAACGAACACGAACAGAACAGGCCCAGAGAAGTAGTCTGGAATGATTAAAAAAATACAAGTTTTGCAAACCTTTATTCGCCTGAAAGCAAGAATCTGGGCTTTAAGAACATGCAGTTGCTGTTTTGTGAAGCCAGGGGGAGGTTTCGGTACTTTCTGAGATGGCAAAGGGTTATTGAATCCAGCATCATTAGATGAAGCTGCAGACTGTGGAGAAGACCTATTTATTTGCTGTCTCGCATGCTGTATTTGCAGCGACTCTGATCCAGTTAACATGTTTTTGCCAAAACGATCTACACCCTGGCTCATGTTAGTAGGCGGTTGTGGGGGCGGCATAGAAGACATCCCACTACTGTTAACAATCGGTTGCCTGGGTGGCAGCTGGGTGTTGACCAACATGGTATTTGGGGTTGATGTTGACCCGATATGGCCCGGTGACATTGTCTGTCTTGCTTTAGTAGACCCTGAATGGCCAGACACATCACTACGAGGAGAACTTTCATTTGCGACTTGTTGAGAGGTGACCTGCGGCTTTGACTGTGAGCCCATGTTGCTTTCGTTGACTTTTTGTTGACCAAGCATCCTAGACTGCATGATTGGCATTAGTTGTGCCATCAGATTAGCATTTTGAGGAAGTGACAGATCAATATTACGCTCAAGGGCCAAAGCCTGCATCGCCTGCAGTTGAGCGGCCATTGCCGCTTGACCATTTCCCATGTTATGGATACTCTGTGGAGCTTGCGGAGTTTGCATCGGCCTTACATTATTCCCTTGCGTCAATTGGTCAAATGATGTCGGAACAGCAAACGGTTTCTGATTCTGATTTTGAATTTGACTTTGATGCAAGTCTTGATCTTTGCCCATCATTCCCAGTTTCATTTGTTGCTGAGCTGGCATGCCAGGAGGTGATTTCTGATGGGCTTGTTGGGCCTGTTGAGTATGGAGGGTGTATTGCATGTACGCCTGTTGCATTGGGTTCGTCATGTGTTGATCAAAACCCTGTCTTGTATTTTGTCCGTCCTCTTGGCTAAGCTGCTGAGCTACACGTTGCATTTGCATAGATCCGGAAGTCGAGGCAGCACCGCCTCCTAATACTCCTTGTCGAATTCCAGCTTGATATGCTAATATAACTTCTCTCCCTTCAGGATTTCTTAGTAACTGCTGTTGCAACGACTGCATAAGAAACAAAAAATTACTTGCAACAAAAGAGCAGAACTGGTTCGAATAAAACTAAGTACTCTCGCCAAACTACGATGCTAACAAGCCTCCAGTTTCCAAACAAGAAGTACATATTCCTATGTAATCGTCAATACATTTAAACAATTTTTACAAAAATGAAATAATAAATTTTACAAGAAAAAAAAAATTGAAATAATAAGGCTGAAAACTTAGACCTTAAGACGTCACACTGAGGTGACAATTTAGGATTCATTAACTCACTATTTAAAGTGTGTGTGCATGTCATCAAAAAGCTTTGAAGATATAAGACTGGTGGGTATGGGGGACGTCCCCTGCCCGTCGACCTCTGGCACCAGACCACCTCCCCACCCGTTCAGGCTCGTCATCGTCCCCAACATCCTCCTGCAGCCGCTCTCGACAACCCCCCCCCCCCCAACAAACACATTCTCTAATCTTTTTGGATAGCTTCGGCTAAGGTGGACGCCTACGTGGCGGGTCATCCTTTGACGACTACCCTCCTCCACACCCCATAGTGATGTTCTAGGTTCCCTAATTAGTTTTAACCTGACACGTGCTCTGTATGTATCAGTCAGCAGTGAATTAAGTAGCCAATTATGCTACAGATATCAATGCACAACCACAAGACCACCATCATACCATGAACAACATATCATAGTGCTTACCCTCATTATATATATATGGCATGAATGTATAACACATACCAAATTAACTACTTTCCATCTCCATATTCCTTGAATCCTTCAACACCACACACATTAAAACCTACCAAACTCAAATCCTGAAGAGCAATAACATAACACTGAAAGAGAAAAGTATGAAATTTAAAATCTTTTCCTCACAAGTATTAACAGATTTTACATAAATAAATGAGCTGCAGAGCAAATGACACTTTATGCAAGCAGTACACTAAGATATCACAATGAATTTTAACATAGGGATCATCAAACATAATAAAAAGATCAAACCCAACCTGCCTTTGCTGGTACTGTTGCTGTTGCTGTTGATGCTTCACCGGATCAAACCCCAACTGTGGCTGCGATACCGCAGATGACGAAGACGACGGCGACGCAGAAGATGACGGCGGTCCGGCCACCGTGTTCCGCACATGTCCACCACCAGATTGCATGCAATTATGAAAAAAAGTGTACGGCACCTTCTATATATATAAAAAAGAACTGCAGAGCGTAAAAATCGAACACACAGTAATAATAAATTTATAAATCCAAATCCTAACGATCCACTCAGTTTCACTTTCTCTCTAAAATACAAAAAAGTAAATTGTTTTTTTGTTTTTTTTTTTTTTGGTGCAATTGTTTTTGATTTTTTTGTTGCAAATCGGATTGTGTGGGCCAGTGGTGTGGTGAAGACGGCGAAGTAACCGGAAGAATCGTCTGATTTGGGCAGAGGATGTGTGTGTGTTTCTCTCTCACCTAGTGGTGTGTGTGAAGATTTGACGCCCAATTGGGGTTCGCAAATTGCATCGGTCAAACCCTAGATCCAACTGTCTTTTTTTTTTTTACCCCCAATTTTTTCTCGTTTGTTTTGTGCCTGTATGGGTGACTGGGTGTATGTATTTCGTACATTGGTTCATGTGGGTCCCACTATGTTTGGTAAGGGTTAACTATGGTTAAGCTTGTGGTCCCATCATGATTACACTTTTTCTTTTCTTTAAAAATTAAAAGTCCTTTATGTTGTGAAACTAGCCTTTAGGGTATAAGGAGTGGTTAAACACTTTAAAGTGGCAAAACAAAAAACCGACCAATCAGAGCGCGCCATGTCAATTAGGCAAAAGTGTTTAAACTTTGCTGAAAAGTGTTGGCAATGGTTTAAACACTTGCTGAAGTGGTAAACTTTTATTATTATTTTTTTTTTGCAATAATTTATTTAATATAAATAAATGTAGAAATAAAAAACAATAAAGTTTCATAAATTAAATTAAAAACATCAAAGTTACAATAAATTAAAAAACAATAAAATTACATTAGCATGAAACAATTTAAACTAGTCTTCGTCGGAATCGGCCAAAAGATGGGGTAAATCTTGACTTGCGAGATGATCTATGAGATCGTGTTTGAGTCTCCAATGGGTGTCTTCATTCAACAACTCGCCCAGCACCGTATCGTCTAGAGCCGGCTCGACCGGAGGATCCCGAATGTGCACCGGTGCTATCGCCTTTCCATCGTCTTTCAAAATCATGTTGTGTAAAATAATACACGTGTACACGACATTCCTAATTTTTTAACCGATCTTGCTCGCATCGGTCGACTCAATACACCCCATTTCCCCTTCAAAACACCAAAAGCCCGTTCGACGTCTTTTCTTGCCGCCTCATGTTGCCTCTTGAATTTCTTTTCGTTTACTTCGTGAGGGTAAGGGATCGACTTCACAAACACGGACCACGAAGGGTAGATTCCATCCACGAGCAAATAACCACGTTTGTATAAATGGTTGTTAACGTAAAATGGACATTTTGGCGCGGTTCCATTTCGTTCCGTTAAAAATAACGGAGATTGTTGTAGAACATTGATATCGTTTTGAGAACCCGGTGGACCGGCAAAAGCATGCCAAAACCATAAGTCTTGAGAAGCAACCGCTTCGAGCATAATAGTCGGGTATCTATGATCTCCTCGCATGTATTGGCCTCGATACTCTATCGGACAAAAACGCCAAACGAAATGGGTGCAATCAAGGCTACCGAACATACCTGGAAGGTGATGTTTTTCCTCATGAGCTTGGTATAAAAGTGTCATGTCGTGGCTTGTCGGTCTACGTAAGAACTCTGGACCATATATTTTGCAAACCGTGTCACAAAAATATTCTAGGCACTCGCGGGAAGTTCTTTCGGCCATATGCAAGTACTCGTCGTTCTCGTCTGGAGTGTTTCCAGTTGCGAGCTGTTTAATAGCCGATGTCACCTTTTGCAAGGGCGTAAAGCCCTTCCTACCTCGCGCATCGGGGGCCTCTACAAACCACGGGTCGTTCTCTTCCACATCGGACACAATTTTTAGAAACAAACGTTTCGACATACGGAACCTATGCCGAAAGATATCTTCGTTGTACTTCGGGTCTTCGACAAAATAATCCGTCATGAGTGTCTCATGCCCCTCCTCACGTTGACGTTCAATATATCTCCTTCGGTTAGATGTGCCGGTGTCTTGAAGTTCGGCTTCTTCGATGAGATTTTGAAAAAAAAAGAATGCTACTATCGGATGAATCGTCGCTACTCATGGGTGGGAACCATAACGGGAGTTCATCCGCCATTTTGTATGGTAAACTTTTAGAAGGAATTGGTGGTATTTTTTGGTTTGTATGAGTATAAACTAGAAAGTATATGGTTAAATGGTTTGTGATATATATATAGTTTAATTTTAAAAAAAAAATTATTTTTTTAAACGGTAATATGACCGTTGGAAGGTGGCCCCCCCTTTTCCATTTTGTTTTCCCGAGTCGGCAAAGGGTTACCGTTCTTAAAGTTTTGCCGCGACCAAACTTTGTCGGCGGCGGTGTTTGCCGCGCGGCAAACTCGATTGCCGCCCCTTTGCCGCACCCACTCCGTATGCCCTTAGCAAAGAAAGAAGAAGAAAAATAATAGGGAGAATAGATCTAATATTTCATTGATTGAGATGTATATTACAAGAGATACAAAAGACTATATACAATTGAGGAAATCTTGTGGAACAAGCTTAATCTATTTTAGGTGTTGATAACCACATTAATAATAAATATATTCATAACACTCCCCCTTGGTTATCAACATAATACGCTTGATGTCGCCTCGTTAAAACCCTTGCTAGGAAAACCCGGTGGGACAAAACCATAGCTAAGGGAAAAAGAGTGCAGCGTGTAATTAAAAACCTTACTAAGAAAACCCAAATGGGACAAAACTTAGTGAAGGAAAAAGAGTGCAACTTGAATAAATCTCCCCTCATTATAATATGCATTCTTTAAGTGATGTGTGTCCATCATCCTTGAAAGTTGCTCAAAACTTTTGTAGAATAACTTGTCGCTTGATGCCTTGAAGTGCAATCCATTATGTTGAATAATATTGCAAAATATTCTTGTGAGACTTCTAGTGCTTCTTCTTGCGAACAAATACCATAAGATCCACAACTATGTTGTGTTACATTCTTTACATCTACAAGACTAACAAAACTAGTTTTCATGGATTAGTAAAATCTAGGCACATATCATTCTTACCTTTAGGGTATCGACATATCTTATTTACTATTCGAATGTCTCCTCACTGGACATGTACTATATCATGTTTGTAAATTCAAGTAAAAGATATATATAATCATGCATAGCTAGGAAGAAATATCAATGCACAATCTCACTTTAGCCATGGTACTTTTGGAATGAAAATCCTTACTTTGGTAGGAGATGATGATAGTCATTTCTTATAAAAAGTGTTTGAACAACCTTTAGCATACTTTAAGGTTCAGTTTTATCCATACTAAAATCTCCCAACATCTTCTGGATGTAGTTTGATCCATGGATAAAAATATGATCACAAATATACTCGAACTGTAGGTTGAGTAGTAACTAGACTGAGCTAGGGTCATTCAAAATTTCCCCTCTAAAAGCTCGACAGTTTCTCTTGATGATGCTCAGACATCATCACTGTAAACTGTGATTATAATGAACTTAAAAAAAAAAAACATTTGATAAAGATGGATACTATTATCAAACTTATATTGCTCTTTATCAGAATATCTCATGAGTTGTACAACACTCAACCTGACTATTTTAGACCATGCATGTTTTGTTAACTTTACAAAATACTTCTTAAGGTATTGATATCAATGCTCAGGCATCATCAATCCATCAGGGACTTTTTTCATCTTAACCAATTATGCAAGTGCATTCACTCTTTAAGAGTTTTGGTACATAAATATCATTTAGCAGATCAAATGGAGAAATCGGGAACATCTAATTCATTTCCAATCCATATTGTACCATGCTAGTAGGTTGAGATATCAAAAATTCAAAATCACCAAGCACACTTTATTCTATGTATGTATATTGGTGCACAAGATTTACATCCTTAAGATGTTTCGGTTAACTTTTTAAGCACTCAACTGCTATGGGAAACTCATGAGGAGTTCCATTTACATTCAATTGGATAAGATATACAACAAATATAATGTATTCGGATCCGAATATGTATACAATAATCAAACTATTCTCGATAACTTACTTTACATGAATTTGACAATTAAATCCTTCAAGAACTTTCATGTAAACTTTAGCATCAAAATGATACATAACATTTATAAGACGCATATCAATTCTCTCTTTATATTACCAGACTAATAATATATTGGAAAGTCAATGTATCCACCACTGGAGAATATGTCTCCTCATAATCAATTATAGGTCTCTATGAAAATTCTTGTGCCACCAATTTTTCCTTATATCACTCAATTTGATTTTCGTATGACCCGTTTATATCTAACATATTTCGCAACTTTAGTTATATGGAATGTGTCACACCCCCAAAATCCACACGCGGAGTACCACCGCTTGAGGGCGTGACATGACCAGGATCAGGCCATCAATCATATTGAACATAGCATAATATAAATAAGATAGTTCGTAAAACCCAATTCAATACAATTGATGTTCTAAACCAAACATAGTATCAATAGCGGAAGCGTAATAATGAGAATCCAAAGTATGTAAAAGTAATCCAAAGTAATGTTAAGTTTGATTGTTTAGACGTTTTAACATGGCATCCACGATCCATGCTCCACAACGACCTGCTCCTTCCTAGTGCAAGCTCCATAAGTACCTAAGGTCCTGCAAGGCATGCAACAGAGAGTCAACAACTAGTTGAGCGAGTTCACAGTTAATAGTTCAGTAATAGTATAGTGTGAGTAGTAGTATGTTCGTTCGTTATTCCTGTATTAGTTCGTATCGCGGCCTCCTAGGCAGGTATGCGAAGATTAGGGGAAATTTCCCAAGTATTCTAGACTAGGTTTATATGTATCGCGGCCTCCCAGGCAGGTATGCGAAGATTAGTAAATTTAGTTCGCGGCCTTCCTAAGGCAGGTGTGCGAAGTCAGTCATAATATCGCGGCCAACCCTTGGCAGGTGTGCGAAGATCAGTTCAACAAGTGTTACTAGTCTAGTCGTATCTTATCGTTAGGTTCTACCATCTGAGTATACACAATAATTCATCAAATCCCATTCCCACCCGGGAACCCCATGCCTTGGCTGTGTGAACTCACCTTGGTTTGCTCGGTATGCTAAGTATGTGCTCAAGATAAATCAATCACATCCTAGGGTATGCACATATACACAATCAGTTTGTATCCAAGTTGTTCCCGTTAAGTATAATCACAATAATCACCAAGTATCACAATGCACGTATTCGGAATCATACAAGTCATGCATGGCATTTAACAGCAGTTGGATAACTCAGTTAAGTTTCAACAGAAGTAGTTACTGTGCCACTTAACCAAATCGGCGACTCACTTTGTTGGCGAAACACTGGCTTGGCGAAACACAAGTGTTTCGTCAACTACCCTTTGACGAAATAGGGTTCTATTTCGTTGACTGTCCTTTGGCGAAACAGCCCAGCTGTTTCGTCAAACACTCTTGGCGAAACACCCACTCCATTTCGTCAAATATTCCATTCCGTCAAATAGTCAGTTACGTCAATCATACAGTAACACGGAAATCATGCAGTTAGATACAGAAACCCTAATCATGGTTAATAGCCGTCATCATCATCATCATCATACAGTAAATCATATAACACAGAAATCATCATCAAATCAATACACGAAATCATTGATACTACTAGGGCTAATACATGCATTCATTTAGCAATCGTTTGAGACCTAACCGGTGGCATCACAACTGTATTTATCAAACCGAAATCATCAGTTGGGTTTAGTCTAGAACATCAAGCCCTATGTATCAACCGATCAAACCGTTCAACAATCTAATCTCAACATAAAATCCGTAATCTATAAGTCTATATCTTAACAACAACAATTTATCAATAAATCATGAGCATAAGCACTACATCAGAAATCAGTTTATAACAATCCCAAACCATCAATCAATACGAGTAGAAAATACTAACCGTGACAAAGGAATGTTAACGAGGTTGATTCGGGACTTCAGGAACACAAGTTTGCCGTCACACACACACCCAGGAGTTCTAGGGTTTTCTGTTTTTCTAAGGTGTGGTGAAAGTGGTTGTTCCGTCTAACATATACGTGTTTTAATGGTCCCGGGCCCTTAATGGGCTTGACGAATCATATGGGCCGGCGAAACAGGCTGTTTCGTTGAGATGGGATTGACGAAACAGGCTTTGTTTCGTCAAGATTGGAATTGGCGAATCACCTGATTCGTCGAGTTCATTCATGTGCTAAACGATCTAAGTTTTCTAAACAAGTTCCACATTAACACCATACACGTGACATGTAATAATCACAATACGTATCAACTTATTACAACATGCACAAATCACAAGTCAAACAAGTCAACTATCAAACAGTCAAAGTCAGCGTGTATTTAATGCGAAAGTGAAAGTCGAAAGTTCGAGTTGTCACATTATCCCCAACTTAAAAGAAATTCCGTCCCGAAATTTGGTACGTACTTACTGAGGAAGCTGGATAGATTGCATCGTTCACTGGTTTTCCTGGGGTGTCACATCCTCCCCCCGTTGATCTGGAATTTCGTCCCGAAATTCCATGGTAGTAGCTTCAGCCTCAGCAGTGGTTGTATTGGTTTCGAATAACTTGGGATACTTTTCTGTCATCTGGTCTTCGCGTTCCCAGGTGTACTCTGGGCCACGACGGGAGTTCCAACGAACTCGAACAAGAGGGATTCTCTTGTTTTTGAGGACCTTTACATCCCGGTCTGTGATTTCAACTGGCTCCTCGACGAACTGCAACCGCTCGTCGATAGTGAGTTCCTTAAAAGGAACTATGAGGGTCTCATCTGACAGGCACTTCTTCAGATTCGACACGTGAAATACATTGTGAACTGCACCGAGTTCAGCTGGTAGGTTTAGCTTGTAGGCCACTTTGCCTATCTTCTCAATGATTTCAAATGGTCCGACGTACCGCGGATTTAGTTTTCCCCGTTTACCAAAACGAACCACACCCTTCCAGGGTGAGACTTTAAGTAAAACCCGGTCCCCGACCTGAAATTCCAAGGGCTTCCTACGCTTATCCGCGTAGGCTTTCTGACGGTCGCGTGCTGCTGCCATGCGTTGTCGTATCTGCGCAATCTTTTCCGTAGCGTCCACTACAATCTCTGGACCCGTGATCTGACTATCCCCCACCTCTGCCCAACAGAGAGGTGACCGGCATTTACGCCCGTACAATGCCTCAAATGGAGCGGCTTGTATGCTGGTGTGATAACTGTTATTGTATGAAAACTCCACCAAAGGAAGATGCTTTTCCCAGTCGCTGCCGAAATCAATAACACATGCCCGGAGCATGTCTTCAAGAGTTTGGATCGTTCGCTCAGACTGCCCATCCGTCTGAGGGTGATACGCTGTGCTCATGTCTAACCGTGAGCCGAAAGATTTATGCATCGCTTGCCATAGCTCTGACGTGAATCGTGCATCCCGGTCCGAAATGATGGAGGTGGGCACCCCGTGCCTCGAAACAACTTCTTTAAGATAAACGTCTGCGAGAGTGGAGAACTTATCCGTTTCCTTTATAGCCAGGAAGTGTGCAGACTTGGTGAGTCGATCCACGATCACCCATATGGTATCATTCCCCCGCTGGGATCTAGGTAGGCCTGTAACGAAATCCATGGAAATTTCTTCCCATTTCCATTGCGGTATCTTAGGTTGCTGAAGTAGGCCCGCTTTTCTGATATTCCACTTTGACTTTTGCACATGTCAAACACTTGCCGACGTAAGTAGCGATGTGGGCCTTCATGCTAGGCCACCAATACGTGGTTCTGATGTCATGGTACATTTTATCCGAACCTGGATGTATCGAGTAGCGAGACTTGTGTGCTTCGTCCATCACAAGCTCTCGTAAACCGCCATAAAGTGGGACCCAAATACGCCCCGTTACATAGTATGCGCCGTCTTCCTTTTGTTCCATTCGTTGCCTTGAGCCAGCTTTGACGTTTTCGGGTTTCAATGCTTCTATCTGAGCAGTTCGTATCTGCGCAGGAAGATCAGACTGAATAGTGAGCTGCAAAGCTCGTACACGCCTGGTAAAGTGTCTTTCCGACTGAGGGCATCAGCCACAACATTGGCCTTGCCTGGATGGTACTTGATGGCGCATTCGTAATCGTTCAGAAGTTCAACCCATCTTCGTTGACGCATGTTCAAATCCTTTTGCTTAAGGATATGCTCGAGACTCCTGTGATCGGTGTAAATCGTGCACCTGGTACCGTACAGGTAATGTCGCCATATCTTAAGCGCGAAAACAACAGCTCCCAGCTCTAAATCGTGCGTCGTGTAGTTCCGTTCGTGAACCTTGAGTTGACGAGAAGCGTAGGCAATAACTTTATCCCGTTGCATCAATACACAACCAAGCCCCTGTATCGATGCGTCACAATAAACCACAAAATCATCCGTGCCCTCTGGCAATGAGAGAATAGGTGCGCTGCAAAGCCTATCCTTTAGGTACTGAAAAGCGGTTTCCTGGGGACCTCCCCAACGGTAGGTGACACCCTTCTGTGTCAGTAGTGTAAGCGGTTGTGCGATCTTGGAGAAGTCTTTGATAAATCGTCTGTAGTAACCCGCCAAACCCAAGAATTGGCGTATTTCCGTTGGTGTACGCGGTGCAGGACAGTTCCTGATCGAATCTACCTTGGATGGATCGACATGAATCCCATCCCTGTTCACCACATGGCCTAAGAAGTGGACTTCACGAAGCCAGAAGTCGCATTTAGAAAACTTGGCGTACAATTGCTCCTTTCGTAGCAGTTCCAAAATCAATCGTAGGTGCTGTTCGTGCTCCTCCTGACTCTTGGAGTAAATCAAAATGTCGTCGATAAAAACAATGACGAACTTGTCTAGATAGGGTTTGCACACCCTGTTCATAAGGTCCATAAATACGGCAGGCGCGTTCGTTAACCCAAATGGCATGACGAGAAACTCGTAGTGACCGTAGCGAGTTCTGAATGCGGTTTTAGAGACGTCCTCATCCCGGACTCTCAGCTGATGATACCCTGACCTCAAGTCTATCTTGGAGTAGTAACTCGACCCCTGCAACTGGTCGAATAAGTCGTCTATGCGCGGAAGAGGATAACGGTTCTTCACCGTCACCTTGTTCAGTTCACGGTAGTCGATGCACATCCTGAAAGTGCCATCCTTCTTTTTCACGAAAAGTACTGGAGCTCCCCAAGGCGATGAGCTTAGACGAATAAAGCCCTTTTCCAAGAGCTCTTGTAACTGCTTTGACAGCTCTTCCAGTTCGGTTGGAGCTAAACGATACGGTGCGCGGGCTATTGGTGCTGCTCCAGGAGCTAACTCAATCTGGAATTCGACTTGGCGGTGAGGCGGTAAACCGGGTAAATCTTCAGGAAACACCTGAGGAAAGTCACGTACAACTTGAATATCCTCCAGCTTCTTTTCCTTTGCTGATGCGTCAGTGACAAGTGCCAGAATTGCAGTGTGCCCCTTTCGTAAACATTTCTGCGCCTTTAAGAAAGAGATGATGCCAACCACAGCACCGCTCTTGTCGCCTTGAACTTCGAGTGGTTCCTGACTAGAGCGAGGAATACGAATGATCTTTTCCTTGCATAAAATCTCCGCGTGATGTTGGGATAACCAATCCATACCGATGACGACGTCGAAACTACCCAAAACTATGGGTATAAGATCAATCGTGAAGGTCTGACCAGCTAAAACGATGCTACAACCCTTGATTACATGTGCGGCTTCTACACTTTTACCATTTGCTAACTCTACGACATGTTTGGTGTTTAGGGGTGTTGGTGTACGTTTTAACAATTTACTCATTTTCAAGGACATATAACTTGTATCAGCACCCGAATCAAATAAGACAGTAACATAAATATCGTCGAGAAGAAACTTACCCATAACCACATTGGGATCATTCATTGCGTCGCCCCGACCTAGCACAAAAGCACGACCCCGAGCTTCGTTGCCATTGTTGTTGTTGTTTCCCCCGTTATTGTTGTTCCCGTTGCCCTGGTTATTGTTGTTGTTGCGATTCTGGTTCTGGTTCAATTGAGGGCAATCACGTTTGTAGTGGCCTTCAGCCCCACACTGGAAACATCCCCGGTTTCCACGCTGTGGCTGCTGCTGCTGGTTCTGTGGAGCTGGCGGTGGGAGTTGCTGGTTCTGATTTGCTGGCCGTGAGCTTCTACAATCCTTAGCCTCATGACCCATCTTGAGGCATCTTTGACAACGTTCCCTGTGACATCTTCCACTGTGGTGTTTGTTGCACCTACTACACCATGGGTGAGTTCCCCGATATCCACTCTGCCCCTGACTGCCTGATGATTGCTGATTTGGACTCTGATAGTCATTTGTCTTGCGTTGCTGTGCTTGAGACTGAACAGAAACTGATCCCTTGCTGGAATCCCCCTCCCATTTTCTCTTGTTGTCACTGGGAGTAGCAGAAGTAGTGACAGCAGTAGTGGTAGCACTGATGCGTTTTGGCAGCTTGTTCTGTTCCACTGCCTGATCGGTGAGTCGATGAGCAAGATGCTGAATGTCTTGGATGTTGTTGAGGTTAGCCGACGTCACGTGGCTCTGAATCTCTGGCGCAAGCCCCTTGAGATACAACTCAATGCGCTTAACTGGAGGGTCCACCATCGTTGGACACAAGATGGCCAGTTCGTTTGATCGTTTCGTGTAAGCGTCGATTTCTGACCCCGTCATCTTCAAGTGGTATAACTCATCCTCCAACTTGTGGATGTCGTCTCGCGTGCAATATTCTCGTTTGATCAGTTCTTTGAAATCTTCCCAGGGTGTGGCGTTAGCAGCTGCCAACCCTAGGATCTGAACTTGCGCGTTCCACCAGGTTAGCGCAATCCCTTCCAACGTGCCAGTGGCGTACTTGACCCTGCGAGCCTCAGGGCATTCACACATCTCAAATACCGACTCGAGCTTTTCAAACCAATGGAGGAGTCCCACTGCCCCCTCGATGCCACTGAAAGTACTTGGACGACAGTCCATGAAGTTCTTGAAAGTGCAGACAGGTTGCTGCGCGTGTTGACCTATTGTGTACGAATAGGACAAAGTTAAATACGAGAGTTAATGTAGGATCTAACGATCCTAGTGTGAGTCTATACCGCAGGGTATACTACCTGCTTGAGCAGCTGCAAGTGCCGCAGCAACTTGTTCATTAACGAAAGCCGTCAGCTGGGCTTGAGTCATGTTCACACGTCCAGACATGATCTTCATAGTAAAAGTAGAGTAAGTGAGAAAGGTTCGCGAGTAGTGCGATGACATAAGAGTGTAAGCACATAGGAATTCTCATGTAATGACGTATAGTAAGCAATGTAATCGAGCATACTACGAGCAAAGTTCTATATAGTTCTAGCAAGCAGGTAATAAACGTAAACCTTATTACCTAGGATGTCGAGTCTTGCACGTGGAGCGAAGCGTCGTTGTGGATCGTTGAGAGCACTGTTCTGGTTATAGTCTGGTTTTAATAAAAACGTTTTTCCCATATTAAAACCAAGTTCTCTATAACCAATGGCTCTGATACCAATCTGTCACACCCCCAAAATCCACACGCGGAGTACCACCGCTTGGAGGCGTGACATGACCAGGATCAGGCCATCAATCATATTGAACATAGCATAATATAAATAAGATTGTCACACCCCAACCGATGGCGGAAACATCGGAGTGAGACGAAGAAAGATTGCTCATCACTCATAACGCTAATTGTGACAATAGAATTAAAGATAAATTGATTTCATTCATGAATAAATGTTACAATACATTAAAAATACAAGGGAACAATACAACAACAAAAATAAATTTATACAGCGTATTTGACCTAAGACGTCTAAGTGAGTATCTAGGCATCTTTGCTAGTCCGTTTTCATAGCATCATCAAACCTCAACCTGCAACATGTTTAAAATACAATTCAATGCAAAAGCAAAGGCGAGTATACAAGTTTAAGCATAAGTATAAGTATAAAAGTTTAAAACGAATCCACATGGCAACTTAGTCTATACGAGATCAACCTAACGTGGCATGCAATATTTCTAGCCAACCTCAGTTTACGCAAGAAAGTTTATTTAATTCAACATGACCCAAGTTTAAGGGGGGCGGTGCGTTACTCCTATAGCGCTATACATGTCGAAGGGAGGCTCATGAGAGCTAATGACTAAAACATATCACATAAGTATGGTCCACGTAAGCATCAAGTATCATAGCATAGTATTCATGTATAAGGATTGTTTTGTGCATTGCATAAAGAATAAGTTTAAGTGTAGTTTAATAGTAAAACATGTTACACCCCAAAAAGTGGTAAACATAAAAAGGGGGTTGCGAGTATACTCACAAATTCGCTAAGTCTTCCGATTATCCAATTGTTGACGAGTGTATGAGATTAGGAGGATGGAACACCGTGGTCACCCTATATGGGCAAACGAAGGTGCATGAGTAAACGGATTAATGACGGAGGATTTGAAGCGGAATATAAAGTATAACTAGTAGATATATATATATGTATATGTATATATAAATACAAATGAGTATATTTTATATAGTTTAAGTAATAATCTAAATGAAGTCTATCGAAAAATATTATGGAAGTATCGTCAAAAAATAAATATACATTTATACCTATTTTATAAAGTTTAATAGAATTTGATAGATTTCGATTTATAAAACTATTGCGTTTCATTTTACGGGATTTTTGCGAAAAACGGGCAGAGTTTCCTTTGTTTTTTGGACGATGCCGACAACTAAAGTGTCGATAAATTTGTCAAAATTCAATAAGTAATCAATGTTATATATTACAAGTTGTCGAAACAATGTATATGTGATTGTGAACATTTTGTTACATGTTACATAGAGTCGGTTCCGCGACTAAATAACATCAACACTAATAATATAATGAATTTTAAGGCGTTTAAAAGTTTACCGAACATCGAATCTGACTCATATGAAATTCTAAGAACCAGTTTAACAAATCATAAACCCATTTAGTCCTACAGGAACATGTGCGTTCCTATACTTTCTCATGGGTGATCATTCACATAATAGTATTGGTTGCCTTCTGTAAAAGAAATTAATATCAACTGACATTTAAATATTATGTCAATTAAATTGATCCCTTTTTTTTACTCCATTTGAATAAAACTTTTTCTTTATTTTAGTAGTTATGTCATAGTAATTTAATGGAGAAGTTTAAGTTGATACTTCATATTTCAATTTGGTATTGAATATACTGGTTTGATGTTTAATATTTTGGTTTGGTAATGAATATTTTAACTTAATATTTCAAAGTACATTTAATATTATTTACTATTCTAAAATACTAGTTGAGTTTAAAATGAAAGCATAAAAAAAAACATTTTTTTTACCCAACTGAACATGTTCATCACCTTCTTTATTTTATAAAAAAAAACCGTTCACTGTTAATGCAAGTTTTCCAACTTGCAGTTTACTTGAAAGTTTATAATGTCAATAATATTAGAGTACATAAACAGGGGATTTAAACGAGGAACTAAAGAGTAAAAGATATACCGAACGCGAGACGACTCGAGTCAGCCACCACCTTCACCGTCGCTGATGCCGGTGAGGCTGCCGCCGCTCATGCCGACTCGTTGACCGGCTGACCCGTACCGAAACTGAGACACGAACTTGAATTGACACCAAAACTGAAACTTTGAACCGAGTCGTGACCTGGGCCTACAATAACCATCACCACCGTCACCGGTACCACCGACGCTGGCAGTCGCCGCATGGTGGTTCGGTGTGTAACCGTTACCCCCGCGACACATCACTCCCCCTGAAATAACACGTATCTAACCGGAGAAAGGTGGAGATGACAAGATCGAAAAGAAAACACGAGAAGGAAGATGGGGCTTACTGGGAATAACGCATCACTCCACCGCAACCGCCGCCGTGAGCGGTCACCGGCTCCACCGTGTTCTGCACGTCGTCGGCCAGAGATCACCAGCCCCTATCTGGCCTCTCTCTCCTCTTCTCGGCTCCCTCTCTCTAGGAATATGCAGATTGTGTGAGTTTAGTGATGAAGTTAGATATTGTGTAAGGGTTTTCTTTTTAAGAAGATGATGAAGTTAGAGAAGATAGAGCAGAGATTGAGTGTGTGCGGCTGTAGTGAATAAAAGGAATTAGGGTTTTCAAAACAAAATGGGTATATATACTAGTGTTAAAAATTGGACTTGGGTCCAAAACTTGCAAACCCATCTCTCGTGTTTTAAACGGCCCGCCAATACCTACGAACCCGTTTTCGAAATCCGTAACATCGTAAATTAAGATTTTAGATTCAAAAATATTTAAAATAGTGCAGGTAGCCGTCGTTGTCACGTTTGAGCGTCAGTTGCGTAAAAAGCGCGTAAATTGCTTCGGTGATCGTTTCTAGCTCGTTTTTCGATCTGATTTCGACTGTGACTTAAAAAAAAAGAATAGAAGACGAACACGAATTCTCTAAAAGTATAGAAATACGAAAATTCGGGGCGTTACAGTCTCCCATCCTTTAGGAAATTTCGTCCCGAAATTTATTCAAGAGGAAGGCTTTAAGAAGGATGGAAGGATAGGTTTGACATCTATACATAACGGTTTTAGAGGTAACGACCAACTACGAGCGTTTGCACATGAATAAAGAACAGAAAGTTAGCTTCAAAAAGTAAGGAGGTAGATTAGGATTCGAACGTTTAAACTGATTTATTATAACGAGGTTCTTATAAAAGACAGAGAATAACGAGAGTAATGGGAGTATAAAGTGAACGATTGTTTTTTTTTAAACGAATGCAAGTATAAGAATGGCATATGCATTGGATAGACGAAAGTAGCGTGCTAAGAATGAAGTCTCGTCATGGATAATCGGATATAATGCGTTTGTGAGTTGTTTAAATTTTGCATTAGGTCTAAAGGTCTGCAAAACACCGAATTTCTCATGGCACGTTTTACGATATTTTGGTAACATGGGGAAAACACTTATATATAGGAAGTACCAGCGGTGTATCCACCATGTTTTGACCACATTACGTCCGTTCCGTATTCGGTGTCATGTTACGTTCCGTGTCTTACCATACATAGTAGTACACTCTAGGGTTCTCATACGCCTATCACTATAATCCCGTGTGCACCCGCGATTATATTGACCGTCGCATGATCCGCATAGCTTGTACTAGTTGTGTACGAATCAGGGTATACATAATTTGAAAAGTGAGAACGTGTATGTATAAGAATGTAGTATGTAGGCAAGTCCATGCTTATGTATGTATGGGACCCACGCAAGCAAATCTCTCGGATTACGCTCGCGTATAGGTACGAATGTATAAATCATGTTTATGAATGAAAGTATGAGCACAAGTTTAAGTATGAATACGCATGTATGTATGAGCATAATCATAAACGTGTAAGTAGTATGTGTACAAGCATAAGCATAAAAACATATAAGTAGTATGTGTATAAGTATAAGCATAAAACGTATGACTATAAGCGTAGGTAAGAATAATTAAATTTACGTGTATAGTGTATGTTAGGACATCACGGATTTAAGTGCATGAAAGCGTTAAAAGGTTTAGTATGTAAATACAGACGATATAAATGATGTTATCGTGAGATATCGACTAAAATGTGTATGATGATATGCATGCATAGTTGTTTAAACAAAACGTTGAGTTTATGGAATCAATATTAAATTGAGCTTGGTTTGAAAGGTAGAATTTACTTTGTATATGCAAAGGAACATAAAGTACTCATTGGTTAAGCATAATGTATTTTGTAATGAATGGAAATGCTACTTTTGTTTTAAAAAGTTTACGTAATCCGAAGATGCTCGGTCCCCATGTCTTCTTGCCCACGTGTTTTGTAAATTGGAGTAGGAGAAAAAGAGTTTTCGATAAAAATAAGTCCGTTTCATCAAACATGAAATTATGAATTTAGGAGGTTCTTGTGAAAAGAAATTTAACAAAAGGGCTTAGTGATTGTTAAAGGTTTTAACAAATGATTTCTTGATGTCGAAAAGAGTATTTGGTAAAACGATCATATAACATCTATGAGATCTTATAAGTAATTGAGAAAGGTTAGGTCGATTTCGATTAAGAATGGAAGTCTCTAGTATGATGATATAATGTGAACGTATTTTAGTTAATAAATCGGATATGAAGTTCATGGGCAAGAGATTCATTAGACCGATTAAATTGATAGGTAGCATTTCGTAAGGTTTGGAAATTCGTGTAGTAAAACGTTTAAGACATGATTAAGAATTTCGTGTATACGATTTTTGTGAAATATATAATGGAATAAAGAATACGTTTAATAAAATAATAAATTTTGAAAATCGCATAAGTAAGGATTTGATTAATGATAAACAATTTAGGTATAAAATATGATCGAGTTTGCATAATAAGACATTTTAAAAGAACGTTTTGGTAACGATCACCTAGGTAAGGGAATCACCCCTAACTCGTCGGTGAGGTCATTTTAAGAAAAGAAGGAGTGGAGCTAATCGTCAAGGTAAGGAAATCACTCCTATCTTGATGGTATGCCTCCATTTTGGCGTTACAAGGAATGTAAACAAAATTGAGTGACGTTTTGAAATCATGCATATGTATAAATGTATGAAAAAAGATTTAATATGTTGTGTGTGTGTGAGGAGTAAATATCGAAATTAAATTCGAATTCGAAAGATTGCATCGTATAAAATAAATAGTAGAACACATGTTTGATTAAAATTTGGATGGTTCCAAAACGGAACTTTGACTAACCAAAGTGGTCGAAAAGTCTCTTGAATTTGAGGAGCATGCTTTGGCCTAATAAGTAAAATACTCTCGCCGACAAGTCGGTTAACGGTATTTACCCTTCCGGTTACTACATGTCCCAAATCAATCGAAATTTCGAGACTTGGCGGGATTTATGAAAAAATCAAGGAGTGGAACTAGTCGACAAGGTGCGGGTTTCACCCCTATCTTGACGATTTCGTATCCTAAGTGTGGTTGGTACTCGTCGGGTCAAAATTTAATTTCAACACTATGACGAGGGTCCACTAGAACTTGAAATTTGAATTTCTCCATCAAGGTGAGGATTTCACTCCTAACTTGATGGTGAATTTCGTGTAAGAGAAAAGGAAAGTGGATGGATTGAGAGTTGTTCACCAAATTATGGGTTTCACGCCTATTTTGGTGAACTCGTCTCGTTTGTGTAATATGTGTGTTGTCGGATTTAGAATAATCGAGTGAAACGCGTGAGGAAAAGTGTATATTAAAGATTAAACAAACAAGTATAACATGTCAAGAATATCACAATAAAAGTGAAATGATGAAGCGAATATTAACGCATAAAAGTATGTCAAGAACACACATAAAGGATAAAACGATGAAACAAGTATTAACACATAATAAAAATAAGTATAGCATGTTAAGTGTTAACACATAAGTGACACATATGCTTACAAGATCAAAAGAGAATGAATAAAAGCAAATAAGATAGTATGCAAGTAGTTTCAAGTAAAATGTACGAATAAGGCTCTAGAACTATAGACTAGGTTAAAGCATTCCTACTTTTCCTAATTCCCTATAGTTATGGCTCTGATACCAATCTGTCACACCCCAACCGATGGCGGAAACATCGGAGTGAGACGAAGAAAGATTGCTCATCACTCATAACGCTAATTGTGACAATAGAATTAAAGATAAATTGATTTCATTCATGAATAAATGTTACAATACATTAAAAATACAAGGGAACAATACAACAACAAAAATAAATTTATACAGCGTATTTGACCTAAGACGTCTAAGTGAGTATCTAGGCATCTTTGCTAGTCCGTTTTCATAGCATCATCAAACCTCAACCTGCAACATGTTTAAAATACAATTCAATGCAAAAGCAAAGGCGAGTATACAAGTTTAAGCATAAGTATAAGTATAAAAGTTTAAAACGAATCCACATGGCAACTTAGTCTATACGAGATCAACCTAACGTGGCATGCAATATTTCTAGCCAACCTCAGTTTATGCAAGAAAGTTTAATTAATTCAACATGACCCAAGTTTAAGGGGGGCGGTGCGTTACTCCTATAGCGCTATACATGTCGAAGGGAGGCTCGTGAGAGCTAATGACTAAAACATATCACATAAGTATGGTCCACGTAAGCATCAAGTATCATAGCATAGTATTCATGTATAAGGATTGTTTTGTGCATTGCATAAAGAATAAGTTTAAGTGTAGTTTAATAGTAAAACATGTTACACCCCAAAAAGTGGTAAACATAAAAAGGGGGTTGCGAGTATACTCACAAATTCGCTAAGTCTTCCGATTATCCAATTGTTGACGAGTGTATGAGATTAGGAGGATGGAACACCGTGGTCACCCTATATGGGCAAACGAAGGTGCATGAGTAAACGGATTAATGACGGAGGATTTGAAGCGGAATATAAAGTATAACTAGTAGATATATATATGTATATGTATATATAAATACAAATGAGTATATTTTATATAGTTTAAGTAATAATCTAAATGAAGTCTATCGAAAAATATTATGGAAGTATCGTCAAAAAATAAATATACATTTATACCTATTTTATAAAGTTTAATAGAATTTGATAGATTTCGATTTATAAAACTATTGCGTTTCATTTTACGGGATTTTTGCGAAAAACGGGCAGAGTTTCCTTTGTTTTTTTGGACGATCCCGACAACTAAAGTGTCGATAAATTTGTCAAAATTCAATAAGTAATCTATGTTATATATTACAAGTTGTCGAAACAATGTATATGTGATTGTGAACATTTTGTTACATGTTACATAGAGTCGGTTCCGCGACTAAATAACATCAACACTAATAATATAATGAATTTTAAGGCGTTTAAAAGTTTACCGAACATCGAATCTGACTCATATGAAATTCTAAGAACCAATTTAACAAATGATAAACCCATTTAGTCCTACAGGAACATGTGCGTTCCTATACTTTCTCATGGGTGATCATTCACATAATAGTATTGGTTGCCTTCTGTAAAAGAAATTAATATCAACTGACATTTAAATATTATGTCAATTAAATTGATCCCTTTTTTTTACTCCATTTGAATAAAACTTTTTCTTTATTTTAGTAGTTATGTCATAGTAATTTAATGGAGAAGTTTAAGTTGATACTTCATATTTCAATTTGGTATTGAATATACTGGTTTGATGTTTAATATTTTGGTTTGGTAATGAATATTTTAACTTAATATTTCAAAGTACATTTAATATTATTTACTATTCTAAAATACTAGTTGAGTTTAAAATGAAAGCATAAAAAAAAACATTTTTTTTACCCAACTGAACATGTTCATCACCTTCTTTATTTTATAAAAAAAACCGTTCACTGTTAATGCAAGTTTTCCAACTTGCAGTTTACTTGAAAGTTTATAATGTCAATAATATTAGAGTACATAAACAGGGGATTTAAACGAGGAACTAAAGAGTAAAGGATATACCGAACGCGAGACGACTCGAGTCAGCCACCACCTTCACCGTCGCTGACGCCGGTGAGGCTGCCGCCGCTCATGCCGACTCGTTGACCGGCTGACCCGTACCGAAACTGAGACACGAACTTGAATTGACACCAAAACTGAAACTTTGAACCGAGTCGTGACCTGGGCCTACAATAACCATCACCACCGTCACCGGTACCACCGACGCTGGCAGTCGCCGCACGGTGGTTCGGTGTGTAACCGTTACCCCCGCGACACATCACTCCACCTGAAATAACACGTATCTAACCGGAGAAAGGTGGAGATGACAAGATCGAAAAGAAAACACGAGAAGGAAGATGGGGCTTACTGGGAATAACGCATCACTCCACCGCAACCGCCGCCGTGAGCGGTCACCGGCTCCACCGTGTTCTGCACGTCGTCGGCCAGAGATCACCAGCCCCTATCTGGCCTCTCTCTCCTCTTCTCGGCTCCCTCTCTCTAGGAATATGCAGATTGTGTGAGTTTAGTGATGAAGTTAGATATTGTGTAAGGGTTTTCTTTTTAAGAAGATGATGAAGTTAGAGAAGATAGAGCAGAGATTGAGTGTGTGCGGCTGTAGTGAATAAAAGGAATTAGGGTTTTCAAAACAAAATGGGTATATATACTAGTGTTAAAAATTGGACTTGGGTCCAAAACTTGCAAACCCATCTCTCGTGTTTTAAACGGCCCGCCAATACCTACGAACCCGTTTTCGAAATCCGTAACATCGTAAATTAAGATTTTAGATTCAAAAATATTTAAAATAGTGCAGGTAGCCGTCGTTGTCACGTTTGAGCGTCAGTTGCGTAAAAAGCGCGTAAATTGCTTCGGTGATCGTTTCTAGCTCGTTTTTCGATCTGATTTCGACTGTGACTTAAAAAAAAGAATAGAAGACGAACACGAATTCTCTAAAAGTATAGAAATACGAAAATTCGGGGCGTTACAAAGATAGTTCGTAAAACCCAATTCAATACAATTGATGTTCTAAACCAAACATAGTATCAATAGCGGAAGCGTAATAATGAGAATCCAAAGTATGTAAAAGTAATCCAAAGTAATGTTAAGTTTGATTGTTTAGACGTTTTAACATGGCATCCACGATCCATGCTCCACAACGACCTGCTCCTTCCTAGTGCAAGCTCCATAAGTACCTAAGGTCCTGCAAGGCATGCAACAGAGAGTCAACAACTAGTTGAGCGAGTTCACAGTTAATAGTTCAGTAATAGTATAGTGTGAGTAGTAGTATGTTCGTTCGTTATTCCTGTATTAGTTCGTATCGCGGCCTCCCAGGCAGGTATGCGAAGATTAGGGGAAATTTCCCAAGTATTCTAGACTAGGTTTATATGTATTGCGGCCTCCTAGGCAGGTATGCGAAGATTAGTAAATTTAGTTCGCGGCCTTCCTAAGGCAGGTGTGCGAAGTCAGTCATAATATCGCGGCCAACCCTTGGCAGGTGTGCGAAGATCAGTTCAACAAGTGTTACTAGTCTAGTCGTATCTTATCGTTAGGTTCTACCATCTGAGTATACACAATAATTCATCAAATCCCATTCCCACCCGGGAACCCCATGCCTTGGCTGTGTGAACTCACCTTGGTTTGCTCGGTATGCTAAGTATGTGCTCAAGATAAATCAATCACATCCTAGGGTATGCACATATACACAATCAGTTTGTATCCAAGTTGTTCCCGTTAAGTATAATCACAATAATCACCAAGTATCACAATGCACGTATTCGGAATCATACAAGTCATGCATGGCATTTAACAGCAGTTGGATAACTCAGTTAAGTTTCAACAGAAGTAGTTACTGTGCCACTTAACCAAATCGGCGAATCACTTTGTTGGCGAAACACTGGCTTGGCGAAACACAAGTGTTTCGTCAACTACCCTTTGACGAAATAGGGTTCTATTTCGTTGACTGTCCTTTGGCGAAACAGCCCAGCTGTTTCGTCAAACACTCTTGGCGAAACACCCACTCCATTTCGTCAAATATTCCATTCCGTCAAATAGTCAGTTACGTCAATCATACAGTAACACGGAAATCATGCAGTTAGATACAGAAACCCTAATCATGGTTAATAGCCGTCATCATCATCATCATCATCATACAGTAAATCATATAACACAGAAATCATCATCAAATCAATACACGAAATCATTGATACTACTAGGGCTAATACATGCATTCATTTAGCAATCGTTTGAGACCTAACCGGTGGCATCACAACTGTATTTATCAAACCGAAATCATCAGTTGGGTTTAGTCTAGAACATCAAGCCCTATGTATCAACCGATCAAACCGTTCAACAATCTAATCTCAACATAAAATCCGTAATCTATAAGTCTATATCTTAACAACAACAATTTATCAATAAATCATGAGCATAAGCACTACATCAGAAATCAGTTTATAACAATCCCAAACCATCAATCAATACGAGTAGAAAATACTAACCGCGACAAAGGAATGTTAACGAGGTTGATTCGGGACTTCAGGAACACAAGTTTGCCGTCACACACACACCCAGGAGTTCTAGGGTTTTCTGTTTTTCTAAGGTGTGGTGAAAGTAGTTGTTCCGTCTAACATATACGTGTTTTAATGGTCCTGGGCCCTTAATGGGCTTGACGAATCATATGGGCCGGCGAAACAGGCTGTTTCGTTGAGATGGGATTGACGAAACAGGCTTTGTTTCGTCAAGATTGGAATTGGCGAATCACCTGATTCGTCGAGTTCATTCATGTGCTAAACGATCTAAGTTTTCTAAACAAGTTCCACATTAACACCATACACGTGACATGTAATAATCACAATACGTATCAACTTATTACAACATGCACAAATCACAAGTCAAACAAGTCAACTATCAAACAGTCAAAGTCAGCGTGTATTTAATGCGAAAGTGAAAGTCGAAAGTTCGAGTTGTCACAGAATGTTGGTCCGAAAACTTTCCGTTTCATTAGAGAATTTAAATCTGCCATACTTTGCGTCTTTCCATTTTGGCCAATCATTTATGTATTTTCATTCATAGGCAGATCTTAAATCTTGATCCTCGTCATTTCAAGCGCTATATTATATACAAAAGTATAACGACGTCGATTTTGTTTCGATTCCATAAATATCTTAGACATGATACAGCTTATCGAGATCTCTTTATTTTCAGGTACCTGTGGTTCTTCTTGAACCATCATGTCTACTGTCTTTCAGAAGATTTTATTACTATAACCTCGACTTGACCATCTTAATTACTTGCTCCAATTTTCGAGGAATTGTATTACTGGAATCGACTAGTCTACCACGCTTCAGGCATGCAATAGACTCGTTAGAAAATATGTGGTTGTCCTCTTGCGACACAAATATGACTGGAGCATAAGCAGTTGATTATGTGACTTACTTAGTCACTCTATTTAGGTCAGTGAATTTGTCTGGTAATTTGTTCTTAAATATTGGTAAATGAATTATCCTTTGAACTTTTGGTTCACCGTTTATAGTCTGAAGATCAAGATGACATGATAATTCATTCCACTTTTCACTTTCCAACTGTGTGTTATCTCCCCCTAATGTTGGGAACACTCATTCACTAAAGTGAAAACCAATGAGCCGTAAGCAAATCTTTCACCAATGGCTTTAACTATTTAATCATAGACAAATTTCTTTTTTTTACCCAACATATATTCTCAACCCTTTTAGAAGTCTCAACATTGTGCTAATGGTGGATCAATATTATATATACCGCACAACCAAAATCTTAGAAAGGATGTATTTGGTTCCTGACCAAAAACCAACTATAACAGAGGAAGTATGATGACATATTGGCTTGATGTGAATTAATGTTGTACCTGTAAAATCACATGTACCCAAATACAAATATGTTGTTGCTCTTATGATCATTGGCTTTGTAATCAATTGTGCATGTTTAGTGATCGTCTCAACAAAGCAATTCTTGTATAAACATAAGCTATATGAAGTTCAACATTTATTCCAATAATCATTAATAACTTGGGAATTGAATTCACTGTTTTACCAAATACGTATACCAATCTGGATTAATATGCTCGCTATCATATTAGCTAAGCCACAATCACACAAACTTCAGGTTGTGGATTTGATAACCATTTAGACGATGCATCGATTTAAAACACTAAATAGTATCATATTTGGATATACGTGTCCTTTCTTTATTCCATAATATTTAGGCATAATATTTAGGGATTCACACCCTATCTTGGTTGGTAAATATATTAATTTCTTCTTGAGAGCAAAGACATCTTTAATTGCAAGGAAGAATCTTCCAGTTCTTCATTATGTTTCACATCATCATTGGCTCGGCGTGGTCTAACCGGTCATGCCAATCAAATATCATGATCCATAAACGTCTAGTTTATGATCGTAGATGTATTACTTGCACGTATGTAATACAAAACATAAGATACGAGAGAATGTATTATAACTTCAAAGTTTAAACCACCATGTTATATGGTTATTCCTTAGTTTGCCACTTTTGGTGGTCGATCTCTTTATGATTATTGTTACAATTCTAATAATCGATCTCATCATGACTATCATCACAATTATTGTAGTCGATCTCATTATAATTTCTAATGGTCGATCTCATTATCAACATGACCATTATTGCATTTTTCTCAATGATCAATATATATACAGTTCATGGATAATTCCATGAAAACTCGGACATACGGATATAAAGTCATTTCAAACCTTTCATACTCTTTTAATGATTGCTACTTCAGGAGCATAGCAATATCAGAGGTTTGACAAACAAACTTTGTTTTTTGATCCGATTCTCACTTATAAAGTAAAACTTCTTTTTACATAACAACAATTGAAAAGTAATTTTGTGTCCGAGTCATATAATATTATCGGTCTAACATCTTACGATGTTTCATAACTTGATAATGCAATGTGTGAGTATGAAACTTAGAGTGTTTTATCTAAGAATATATATACTCTTTCTTGATAGTGATAATGGAACAAATCATATACAATTACAATTATGATAATTTTCCAATAAAACAATATCCATACCAGCAATTGACCTATGAGACAAAAGGGTACGTATTTTTGAGGTAAACAAATGTTTAGAATTTAATAAACAAAAGGATGTAACTACTATAATCTATCAGTAAAAGAAAAAGTAATAACATATATATTAGAATGCCTATACTTATAAATTACTCAATTTTATAAGGTAAAAACTTGTCACCAATCCACACCATGAATGCAACTTTATTCAAACAACATAGTTGAATATATATTTAAATACCAATCCATACCAAGAATTAGTTTTTCAACAAAACCATATTATTCGAAAAGATTATTCTTTAGCTCAAGTTTAATCTTTAACTTAACATGACATTTAACAATGGCCAATGATTTAAATTCTCTATAAAATCACTTCCAACAATGATGAAAGGAGTAACATACCAATAATATTATGTAAAACTATTCCGTAAACTTCGTATTAAAATCATGTATTTGTTATATATCAATAAAATATATTATTAACTTATGAAAAGGAAATCACAAAAATAAAAGCGTTGGCTGATGCTTATCTATTAAATGTAGATAGTGGTTTAATTTAAATATTTAAAGACAATAACTAACAATTCTTAGAACCGAAAAAAAATATATATACCCATGTCCTTCGTTCATCCACACTTTGGGTCCAAATCTAGGGCTTTTCTTTTTAAAGTTTTATTTTGCTTTCTATTAACCTGTTAATCTTTTAACCCATATATGTAACTTATACATCCAGTACATGTGAAACCAAAATTTACTATTTAACCTTGTAACAAATTTCTTGGTCTAGTTATGTATATTTCCACAATAAAATATACATAATATTTTTTCATTGTAGAAATAAATAACTTTATAAAATGGATTAATTTCAACCAAAAACGTAATCATCGTAGAAAAATAGGACAAACCTTAAAAGCTCTTTAATTACCAACTGTAAATAATTACAATAAAAACAATTTATCTCATCCCCAAATATTGTTATAAAATAAAAGCCAAAAATTAATGTACATACACGATTATTAATTTAATAGCTTTTATAGTATGCATCAGTAAATATCCAAACCAATTCACCACATACCATATGCCCAGTTTTATTAAACGTATATCTTTAACCCTAACCGCCATATTTCCCAACCAGGATCCAAGTTTCAATATAAGGACAAAAATTCAAGAACAGCTGGAGAGGTTACCTGATGTTTGCAAATACGGTTTAAGCGATACAGCAGTGGTTCAGATTGACAGTAAAGAGGTCGGAAGTTGTGTAGCAAAACGGGATCGGGTATTGTGATTTCTTCTTCAACCAAGAAATCAAGACAAAATTGATGGCGACTCATTGGACCCCATTTGATTTCTTTAGATTTTGAATTGGGAGTCGAACCGACGATTAGTTTACTTCAACATTAGGATAATGATGAAGATAGATTAGGGTTATTCGAGAGAGCACTGTCGTGCTGATAACGTGTTGTGAAACTAGCCTTTAGCAAAGAAAGAAGAAGAAAAATAATAGGGAGAATAGATCTAATATTTCATTGATTGAGATGTATATTACAAGAGATACAAAAGACTATATACAATTGAGGAAATCTTGTGGAACAAGCCTAATCTATTTTAGGTGTTGATAACCACATTAATAATAAATATATTCATAACACTTTAGCAATTTTATTGATTTTTTTTTTGTGATTTTTCTATATATTAACCTGTCAAAATCATCTAACATATTATGTCTATTATTTAAATCATAATTAACGTCTACATACACTTCTCATACTACGGGTGTGCACGGTTTGGTTCAGTTCAGTTATTAGCATTATCCGTAACCGTAACCGAAGTTATCAGTTAATCGGTTCGGTTAATTCAGTTAATTTATCGGTTTTCGGTTTGGTTCGGTTAATTTTCGATTAATAACCAATTCAAACAAGAGCTAATTTTTTAGCTTAGAAATACATCTAATTGAGGTATAAATACATGATATAGATGTATAAATACATGAAATGGATGTATAAATAAATGAAATAGAGGTATAAATGCATGAATAGATATTTAAATACATAAAATGGAGGTATAAATAAATGAAATGAAGGTATAAATAAATGAAATGAAGGCATAAATAAATGAAATAGAGGTATTATTACATGAAATGAAAGTATATAACACGAAATACATGAAATAGAGGTATAAAAGCTAGAAATATATAAAAAAAATAAATGATTCGGTTCGGTTCGGTTTTGTCGGTTTTCGGTTCGGTTTCGGTCAACGGTTCGGTTATTGCACACCCCTATCTCATACTTTATAAAAAAAATACTTTTGGTAAAAAACCTTTACCTTACTTTATATCTTACTAGGTTATAACCCAGTGTATTACACTGGTTAAATAAATAAATTTTATATATTAAATAATAAAACAATATATCTTTAAAAACCTCATTTATCGCACTGGTTGAATAAATATCATTTTTAAATATTAAGTAATAAAAAGTTATATCTATAAGAACCGTATTGTACGGGTTGAATAAATGTAATTTTATATACCAAATAATAAAAAAAATTATATCTTTAAAACCACGTGTATTACATGGGTTGAATAAATGTAATATTGTTTACCAAATATAAAAAAAGTTATATCTTTAAAATCCCTCGTGTATTACACGGCTTGAATAAATATGATTTTATATACCAAATAAAGAAAATTATATTTAAAAAAAACTAATGGATATACTTGGTACACGATAGATATGGTGATTGAGGAGATGATTATTGAAAAGAAGATACAGTGATCAAACATGTTATTCAAGAAACAAATAAGTAGCCATTTGAGTGATAAAATATAAATCTGCAATAAATCTAATTTTATATATAAAGTAATATTAAAAGTTACATACAATTTGTTAAAAATTATGTAATAAAATTGATATAATAATTTTTTTAATAATAAAAATAAAAATAAATCTATACTATATAATAAAGAAACCTATGAGAGGAAACGTGTCGAATTACTATGCATTCTCATAATTGTTTTCCTACCCTTTTTTTTCTCTATTTTAGTTGATATCCTTTAGGTTTAAATATAATTTATATATTATAAGTGATATACAATAATTATAGATAAGTTTTATTTTTTATTTTTGTTAGGCCCTAAAGTGTGAGACTGACGCATCAAATTAACACAACGGGCTATGGTTACGAACTGGGCCTTACCGGGTTAGTTTATATTAGGTTTTGGACCTTTATAGGTCACTTGGGCCAAGCTATAGGCCATGTGGGCCAAGCAGGCCCAAGGGGAGCCCATGTAGGGAATTGGGCTTGAGTTAGTATATAAACAAGTTCTCAACTTGTTTTTAGGTTTGAACTTTTATGAACCTCCTAGTTACAGAATTTTAGAGAATTAGAGAGTGGGAGGCAATTGGTGGTGAAGATACTCGTACTAGACGGTTTTGCTTATTCAAGTAATAGAATCATGTGCAAGTATTGAAAAGTGATTCGGTGTGTTCTTCGTATTCGGTTTGTTCTTGTTTGTTTTCATCTTATTTCTTGAATCACCTATTGATTGAATTCCGCACAATCAATAGTGTCTTGCTTTTCTATAAAACCAAAAATCCAAAAAATAGAGTGCTTATTTGTTTTTCTTAAAATTAAAAATGTAACCATTCTTGAAGATTTGACTGATCATCAAAAGTTGATAGAATTTAAATTGTGAAATCCGAGTACAAGTACTTGGATGTACCTAGTGTTCATATGGTACTCTCCCTGTTGCATAAGAAATGTTTGCTTATGAGTTTGTGAGCATGTGTAGAACTTGATTTCAATCAAGAACAGGGGTTGATGAAGATTGAGATGATGTTAGCTGCTGAAGAAGCATGGAGCATCACAACAACAAGATGTACCTGAGTCGGAAGAACCGGATACGAAATGTTGTCTGACAGTGAAAGTACATTTGAAGAAGTACCTGTGAGCCTGCTTGAAAGAAAAAAACTGAAGAAGAAAAGAGCTATTGAGAATCCTCCTCTCACATTCTTTTTAACAAGATTTTCAAGCAAAGCTGATCAAGATCCTGATATGAAGCTAACCACAAGAACTGAATAAAGAGACCAAGTACTGAGAGTTCAGAAGTCAAGAACTTCCACAACATCTGCAGCATAGCGACAACCATAGACTTCATTGAAGACGTTGCTGAATTCATGTTATGAAGACAATTTGATGGCATCAGTCTAGGGGGGAGATTGTTAGGCCCTAAAGTATGAGACTGACGCATCAAATTAACACAACGGGCTATGGTTACGAACTGGGCCTTATCGGGTTAGTTTATATTAGGTTTTGGACCTTTATAGGTCACTTGGGCCAAGCTATAGGCCATGTGGGCCAAGCAGGCCCAAGGGGAGCCCATGTAGGGAATTGGGCTTGAGTTAGTATAAAAACAAGTTTCTAACTTGTTTTTAGGTTTGAACTTTTATGAACCTCCTAGTTACAGAATTTTAGAGAATTAGAGAGTGGGAGGCGATTGGTGGTGAAGATACTTGTACTAGACGGTTTTGCTTATTCAAGTAATAGAATCGTGTGCAAGTGTTGAAAAGTGATTCGGCGTGTTCTTCGTATTCGGTTTGTTCTTGTTTGTTTTCATCTTATTTCTTGAATCACCTATTGATTGAATTCCGCACAATCAATAGGTTGTTTGATATCATTGAAAGATCCGGTTTCACGGGACTTACAATTTTACCTATTCTTTAGGTCTAATTATTATTTATATATTTTATAACGGATAAGTGATAAGCCATAATAATAGATATTGTTTATATATTTTCTAACTAAATTCATTTTATTACTTTACAAATTTCACAATGTTATTAAAATTCTTAAGGTTATGTTTTTCTTTTATATTCATACTAAAGAAAATTCAATTCATTCATGATTTTATTATTATTATTACCTCCATGGTAAATGTATTATTAGTAATATGTAGTTCTAAAATCAGAATGTTACACAAATGAAACTACATAAAAGATAATCGGCTTATAACCTAACGCTATCATGAAGTGTGATAAATGTATTCTTAGAAATTATCTATCAAACTGCATAAAATACTTTTATTGTTGTTGTTGTTAGTATTATTATCATTTTGCATCATATGTTATAATTTGCATCATATGTTAACTGTATTTATTTTTTTCAACCCGTATAATACACGGGGTTATATTTATCTTATATTAACTAAATAAATAAATAATAAATTAATATAAATCTTATCATGCTTTAATAAAATATTATCCTCAAATCTAAATTGTTAATTTAATATATTTTTAAAACAAATACCTCTCTTTCCTACTTATCTTATATTAAATATATAAATAATAAATTAATATTAAATGTTATCCTAATTTATTAAAAAATATAACTTTTTTTATTAATTGGTATACAAAATTATATTTATTCAACTCGTGTAAAACGCATGGGTTTTTAAAAATATAACTTTTTTTATTATTTACTATACAAAGTTACATTTATATAACACGTGTAATACACGAAGTTTTTAAAGATATAACTTTTTATCATTTGCTATGTAAAATTAGATTTATTCAACACGTGTAATACATGGGGTTTTTAAGGATACAATTGTTTTATTATTTGGTAGATTTTTCAACCCGACTATACACGGGTTTTTTTAAAGATACGGCGTTTTTAATATTTAATATACAAAATTACATTTATTTAATATGTGTAATACACATGGTTTTTAAAGATATAACTTTTTTTATTATTTGATATATAAAATTACATTTATTTAACCCGTCGTACAATATACGAGGTTCATAAAGATATAACTTTTATTATTTAATATATAAAATTACATTTATTCAATCCGTGTAATACACGGGGTTCTAACCTAGTAATATACTAATACAAAGTTTTGCTTTTGGTGATAAATAATTTGGTTATTTAAAAACATCTTAAATTAATAATATTTAGTATGAGAGTTATCTATAATTAATTAGAAGAAATTAAACTAAATAATTGTTGGTGTACTACGTCTATTGACTTCGTCTTGTATCATGTAATAGGATAGGGTAGATTAGAATAACCAGTGCACGAGGTTCGAGAAACGAGAAGTGGTTAAATTGCATGTTGGACCGCTTATATGGACATTGTCCATAAAAGCGATCCACACCAACTCACCTGGATCGCTTTTGTGACATGTTCGTATAAGCGGTTCCAGAACTCTATAAATAGGTGACTGGTTATTTCATTTGAAACGGCTCAGAACTTGTAACGAAGTGCTGCCGAATTGTTTCCAGGTTGTAAACATTGCTAAAATCAATAAAGTGAAGCATTATATTTAGTTTGAGCATCTAATTCACTGATTCCGCCTTTGAATTGGAAAACGACTCTTTTGATCGACTCATTTAGGGTCAACGACGATCCAACAAGTGGTATCAGAGCTCAGGAAGAAGAGTTCAGCTCAATTTTGATCCGTTTTCTGTCTTCTACACCTTCTTTTTCGATTTAGACAAGTTTCCACGGTTAAAATCGGACGAATTTTTCACAGGACGTGTATTATTGGACAATAACAAACCCTTGAAACTTTCAGACTAAAACTCGAACTAAAAATGGAGAAAACAGCCTTCGAATGTAGGTTCGCGTTTTCGGACATAGTTTGGACCGCTTTTAGGTACATTTGAAGTCTGGACCGCTCCAAAAACGTGTTTGAACCGCTCATCCGAACTATTTAGGACCGCTCATTTGTACAATTGTTGCATCTGGCCCGCTCAAGCGTACAAACTAGGATCGCTCGAACGGACAAACTTGGCCCGCTTATTTGAACCGCTCGAGTGTACTATCCTGGTCCGCTCATATGATGATATCTGGTCCGCGTTTATGAACCGCTCGAACAATCATTCTGGACCGCTCATATAAACAACCTTGAACCGCTCGAGTGACACTTTTTGGACCGCTTGTGTGACAAGTCCTGGTTCGCTTATTTGATCCGATTCAGATTCGCTCATTTGTCAAAGTTCTTGGTCCGCTTATTTGAACATTCTGATTTCGCTCATACGATCAATTTGATTTCATTCAAGTGTCAAGATTATTTCACGACAATCGAGTATTCGTGTATTTCAATTTACTTGATATTGTTTGATCTGATCAAGTTTGTTTGTTTGTTTCCAGGTTATTGATTTTCAGGAGATCAAAAATGTCGAACAACGGTGAAGAATTCTACAATACATTCTACAACGCGTTCACTTCTGAATCGTCAGACAGAAGAGCTGAGTTGAAAGAATATTCAAAAGAGATTTCGGATAATCTGAAGTTCGAAAACATGTACGGAAGTCAACAAAAGCCACCAAAATTGATGAAAGTTGAAGATTATAATTGGTGGAAAAACAGGTTTGAAGGATGGGTGAAAGCTTTCGCTCCTGAAAGCTGGTTGAAGTTAGTAACTGAATATCAAGCACCAGAAAAAGCAGGAGGAGAGTTAATCGAGGAGAAAGATTATACAGAAAAAGATGTAAAGAATGTTGTTGCTGAATACAGAATGATAACTTTGATTAAACAGTCAGTTAGAGAGGATATTATTTCATTGCTTGAACAAGAAAAAACGTCAAAGAAATTGTGGGAAGCATTGGAGAGAAAGTGTGTTGGGAGTAATGAGATTGTAAAGAATAAGAAAAAGTTGTTGCGTAAAGAGTTTGAAGTGTTCAATTGTATGAAAAATGAATCTGTTTGTAAGATGTTAGAAAGATTTGGACATCTGAAAATGGAGTTGGTTAGATATAACATAGACTATTCTGAAGAATTGATGGTGGATAAATTGTTTGATGCATTGCCCAATGATCAAGATTGGAAATATTTTGCTCTTATGCTAAAGAATACAATCAAGCCAGATGAGTTAAAGATTGATTTGCTGATTGAAAGGCTTGAAAGTCATGAATTGGAGTTGAAGAGATCCAAAGTCAACAGTCCATGGTATCAACAGAATGTGGAACTTTATTACAGAGGAAATGTACCAAATGCTGGTTCTCCAAAAACAGCATTTTCTGCAGAAAGTTCGAACTCAGTCAACAATGAAAGCCTTCACAGTGGTGCTTCTTCAAACACTTCAGATCAAACTGCTTCAAAGAATGTATTCCAGTGTAATATCGCAATTGATTTAAAGAATGGGCAGAACTTCAGTGAAGAATCAGCAAAACAACAAATGGTTTTCTTAGCGTCTGTACTGGAATCGTATGAAGGCCTCGTCGCAGGGAAGATTGGAAATACCAATTTGACAAAGGAAGAGTATGATCAAATAGACCCCGAAGAAATGGAACTGATGGATATCAGATGGTGCATGGCCAGTGCAGTTCGTCGAGCACAACGGTTCATGGAAATTACGGGGAAGAAGTCAATTGGAGGGCCATCTACCAAACTGGGTTTTGATAAATCCAAGGTGACATGCTTTAAATGCAAACAAAAAGGTCACTTCAAACGCGAGTGCCGTAATTCATATGTTGGTGATGACTCTGAGAATCCTTTCACTGAAGATTATTACAAACGAGCAATTTACCATCAGAACAAGTCTGAGCCACCAAGATTAAAGCAGCAGGAAGAGAAATCAAGAGCTCTTGCAGTCATTTATGATGATGAAGGCTATGACTGGAGCAAAGAAGTTCTTCCAGAACAGGATGCTGTTGGTTATGCATTCGTGGCAAAAGATGATCATGATACATGGTGGAGAAAAGATAGTGCAAGATGGGAGATTGGCAAGCTGTATGAACCATTTCATGAAGCACAGAGAGCCAAGAGATGGAATGAAGAATTGGAGTGTTACTTGGATCCACAGGGGAATCCAGTGGTAGATCCGTCAAAAGTTGATTTTGATGCAGTAACTAATGTGTTTCCAAGTGAGCGTGTTTTCAACACAAAAAGGCTTTCTGATAGCAGCTATCTGCCAGAGTTGATGAACAAGTTGAGAGAAGTCTTTGAAACAAGTCTACCAAAGGTGGTAGAGATGAAGAAGAGAAAAGAAGAAGAGTTGAAGAAGATGATTGAAGAAGTAAAGACTGTCGCAAAGCTTGCTGGTGAAGAGAATCAAAAAGATGAGGAAGAACAAAAGCCAAAAGATATGGAAGAAAATGTTGAGAAGATACAGGAGACAAAGGCAGTTGATCATGTCAAGGTGCCAATTACTGAGGTAACAGAATCTTCTGAACTACCAGATGTTGATTTAGTTGTAGAAAAGGAAAACAAGTGCAGGAATTGCATTGAAAAGTGCAAAGCCTGTACTGAAAAAGAAGAAATAATCAAAACAAAAGATAATGAAATGAACAAACTTGAAAATGCGTTAAAATTGAAATGTAAAGAAAGGATTGACACAGAGCAAAGTCTAAAATTAAAAGTTGAGAAATTAACACAAAGGTGTCATGATTTTGAAAAAGAAAATAAAGTTTTGAAAGGAAAATGTGATACAAAATGTGTTGATTGTATTGAGAAAGAATCTAAGTTTCTAGAGTTACAAAAACAGTATGATTCTTTAAAATGGTTAAGTCAGAGAATACAAGAAGCTTATGATACTTTGAAGAGCCAAGTCAAAAGTTTTGATCAGAGATTGTCTGAAACTTTAACAATCAAAGAAATGTATGAAAGACAATTTAAAGAAAAGCAAATTGAATTAAACAAGCGTGTTGATGAAATTGCAAATCTTAAACAAGTCTTGGCTGAAAAAGAAAAGATTGTTACAAAACTTCAAAGTTATCATGACTCTTCGTACATTCTCGAACGTATTTTCAATATCACACCTGATAACAAAGATACTAATCATTGTAAAAAGGGTATTGGTTCAGAATATCATCAGGTACCACCACCATTGAGAGACAATTATACTTTTTATGATGAGGAAAAGGTGGCAAAGGGTTTGAACATAGCTGACCAATTACCTGACAGTATCGATGTGACTTACACCAAATCTGATGATGCTGATGATTCAGAGGTGGTGAGTAAGGTGGTTGATAGTGTTTTGAAAGATGAGTCTACAAAAGGTAAGTCTGAATCACAAGATGAAGATGAAGGAAATCTTTATGATGGATATCTGAAAGACACGAAATCTGAGAAGAATTTGAATGATGATTCAAAAGGATTGGTTTATACCATGATTGGATCGGACAAACTATTCTTGGATGTGGTTTTCCCGATTCAGAATGTGATTTCAGAGAAAATTGACAAAGTTTTCAAGATGGTTGAAATTGAGAAGTCTGAAATGTCGAAGTTTGCTGGTAAAGGTTTCAAAGGGTCTTATAACAAACCTGGTTCTAAAAAGAAAAACATGAAGTCCGGTTTGGGGTATAAGAAGAAACATAATCAAAACAGAACTGAAAGGCCCAATTTTCAGACAAAAATGACTTTTGTTCAAGGAAAAAGCTTCATTGAAGAAGAAAAACTCAAACTTGGAACACAATCTAATGCAGAGTTTGAGGATATGAAAAAGAAACAACAACAGCCAAAAGATGTGTCAAAGAAAGTGTGTTTTAAATGTGATCAAATTGGCCATGTTGCACGAAAGTGTGGAAATTTAAAGTTTGCTGATGGTGAACCACAGAAATCTGAGAGTGTGAAACCGAGGTCAACCAGATTTGATTCGAGACAAACTTGGAGGTTTACAACAAACAAGTTTGCCTCAAATCAAAATTGGAAATCAAACCCGAACAGGTTTAATTCTAGACAGACCTGGAATTCTCACACATCCAGAATGAGAACATCCTGGAGTCGGAAAACATCGGTTGGTGTGACAAAACCTCAAAGGATTTGGAAACCTAAAAATGTTGTTCAAACTCAAAAGGTTCAGAAAGGAACAAATTTTTACAAAAGAGGTACTCCGAAAGGTCAAGTGTGGTCTGTTAAGAAAAGTGTTGAGTTGATAAAAGATGAGAAACAGAAACAAATTTGGAAACCAAAAACAACTTCTGAGGATTCAGATGTGGTTGCCTATGGTGCGAATGTTTCACCGCTCAAAGCTAAAAACTTTAAAATTCAGGTTGCTAGAATTAAGGTTACACCTAAGGCTCCTGAGGCCTGGGTGGACACCATGTTTGACTAAGTGGTTGGAATTGCCGGAGCTTCCTGGATCGCGAAGCATGAATCGGCATTTATCTTTATTGTTTGAAATTTTTATGACAAATTGTTTGTGTATTTGATAAAGTTTGAATGTGCAGGTGTTAAATGCTGGTGAAGATTGTGAGAGTGTTGCACAGGAAGAGGTTGAAGATCCCTGGTTTTGGTCAGACAGGGTGTTTGTGTGTTGTTTTGTATAAGTTTGTTGGTTGTTTGTTTGTTTGGATTGATGTTTATGATGTTTGATGTTAGTTTACATTGAATAAGTGGTGATGGACTATGCCGAAACCCTCACGGCGGAACAAACATGATTACTCACAAGTTGAAGAATGGTTTTCTAACAGTCAAAATCAATGGGTTGTAAATCATGGGGGTACGTTATATTTTCTGCAAAACAGAGCATGAGATGCAGAAAATGGATGGCGAGACAAAGCTATCAGTATCGGTTTGTCAAATTTCTTTAATGGTTTTGCATTTTAGGGGGAGAAAATTGTTAGAAAATACAAAAACATTAGAAAATTTGAAAAATACAAATTCAAACATAAAATCAAAAATTTGAGTTTTGCGTAAAAAGAGGAAATGATAGTACATCAGTAGACAGTTACAGTATGCTAAAGAAATGTAATAATTAAATAGCATTAAACAGTCTCACTGATGATATGTCGATAGGTTTTTATACATTTAGTAAGCTTTTTCGGGATATAAACCTAAATTCAAACTTACTTATTTTGTGAGGAACACTACTTGGATATATAGGTAACCCCTGAAATCTCGTTTGAAAGGTCTCGTATTCTGATATACTAGGTGTTTATACTCTATGATGTCTGGGGTATTATTCCGGGACTTCTGCTGAACGGTGGTTCTGACCTAGTCCCTGGCTAATACTTTCACCAAAATGCTTGAAACATACCATAAAGCCCTCAGCTAATTAGACAATAAAATTGATAATCAGTTGTTGTAGCTGAAAAGATTCTCTAAAGGGAACACACTGCAAAGTCGAAGCTGATATCTCTCTGCTGAACGGAAGTTCTGACCTGAGATCCCTCAGTTCTCGCATACCCTAATTTATGTACAGACATCATTGTAGTATTCTTACCTGTAAGACTGAATATTGGGATTCTGGATACGGGAGTATATTCAAGAGGTGGGACACATGAATGAGTTTAAGTCTTAAAACTTCTAAATCGTATCCTGAATCAGTTGAAATCTGTATGAAAATTTAAATGGATCAGTATATCGACAATCTAAGTGAATTGTTTAATTCTGAGTATGATTTAAAGCTTAACGGTACTTGTGATTTGTCATAAACTGATATGATCCTCTGACGCATACTCAAACAAAAATATTGTTTGTATATATTTCTTTACAGCTTTATATTTTCAGAAAACACAAAAAGATTTTGATTTCTGCGTTATTTTCGATAAACCGATGTCTGAGTTGCTGAGTTTCAAAATCTAAGTATGCTGATTGTGTTTCTGAAAACAAAACGAGTTCATTAATTTGAAACTTGAAATTTGTTGAAAAATTTCAAAAACAGTTGTGATATCTTCAAGGTCATTAATTTGAACTTGAATGATAATTTGTGAGGGAATTGGATTCTTTATATTGCCATATCTGTTGAGTTTGTTGACAGGGGGAGTGTATTAGAGAACATGTTTAATGATTTTGAAAATATTGTTACTTATGAATGTTTGAGAATTACAGGAAAGATTCAGATTACGATCCCGAAGAGCTGAGTTTAAAGGGGAGTCTGAAGATAAGTTGTAAGTGAGGAAGAGCTTGTAATTGAAAAGCAAGGTGATGATCTCTAAAAGCACAGAAGCTTGACGAGAGGGGGAGCCTACTGATGATGAAGTTGTAAAGGTGATCAAAGTGAAAGATTAAAGGATTCTTATATGGTTGCAATCTGAACAAGTTGGCAAAGATGATCAAGACTGAAGAGGTGGCATAACAGAGAATGTTCACTGAAGACTTCGTCAATATCCGAGGGGGAGTCTGTTGGTGTACTACGTCTATTGACTTCGTCTTGTATCATGTAATAGGATAGGGTAGATTAGAATAACCAGTGCACGAGGTTCGAGAAACGAGAAGTGGTTAAATTGCATGTTGGACCGCTTATATGGACATTGTCCATAAAAGCGATCCACACCAACTCACCTGGATCGCTTTTGTGACATGTTCGTATAAGCGGTTCCAGAACTCTATAAATAGGTGACTGGTTATTTCATTTGAAACGGCTCAGAACTTGTAACGAAGTGCTGCCGAATTGTTTCCAGGTTGTAAACATTGCTAAAATCAATAAAGTGAAGCATTATATTTAGTTTGAGCATCTAATTCACTGATTCCGCCTTTGAATTGGAAAACGACTCTTCTGATCGACTCATTTAGGGTCAACGACGATCCAACAATAATAATTATCATAACATATTAAACTAAATATATTTAGTCTGATGGTTATCTATCTATACTTTCTATAAAAGGAGAAATCTAAGTGACATAAGAAAAGCTGATGTGTCAGTTAGAGAGCATGTCCAACAAGGCTTTTCTTATGTCATTATTACATCATAATGCCTAATATTAAAAGACTTTAAAATTCAAAGTTGGCCCACATTTAAGATGCAAAGGTCTGCTGAGGGAAAGGTCTGCCCATGTTAAGCCTAATATAAAATAACATTTAAACTTTTTGTTTAAACATCTGCCCTCAACATTTTTTAATCAAAAATCAGTTCCCAATAAACATCTGTTGAGATTCAAAATTTTGGTTCCACATTCAAAATTCAAAATTCAAACCATATATTCTAATCCTATAAATAAGGGTTAATAATCTGGCTCCACATTCAAATCTCTCCCGCTCACATCTGTGATCGTATCTCTCCCTCTCAAATTCATCTTTCTCGTGATTCAACCGCTAATCTCCGATTACACTTCTTTGTTCGAATGTTTGTTGATTATGTTTACATGTTATCGTTCCAATATCATTGTTCCAACATCGTCGTTTCAATGAAGCTTCCCATCACACATCAACCTTTCAATATCGATGTTGCAGTATCATTGTTGCAACATCGTGAAAAGTTGCAGGTGCTATCTTCTTTGATGGGAGAGTTGCATTGTTCGATTTTTGTTAAATCGAAAGTCAGGTTTTCTTGCGTCAGGAAGATTTTCTCCTTTTATAGAAAGGATAGATTCGTGCAATATCATGAAAAGTCAGATGCACCACAACAGTTGAGAAGAGACCTTTGCATGTTAGGTTTGTTTGTTATTTTGATTAACTGTTGATGATGTTGAGAGTTTTTATAGACACTGACATTTTAGAATATTAAGATGCATGTTTATATTATTAAAATGAAACGACTACATAGAAAAATACAAATTTAAAGAAATATTTATAAAGTATTACACGCTAGAGTTAACACTTGCTAAGATTTCGTAGACTCTGGCCTTTCTCCATGTGATTTCATGTTCTCTTTTGATTTTCAGGTCAGTTAGCATGTTGCAGATTTTCTAATCCTGTTTTAGAAGTTGTGTCAGAAACTCTTCTGCATTCTTCTGGAACTCTGATGGAGGAGAGTGGAGGACTTCATCGAGCAATGCTATGTTGTTCCAGGTTTTGTTGTAATTAGTGTCATTTATTATGTCGACTTTCCTGTTTAGTTCTTGGTATGTTCTTTGTTCTTTGAGTGACCACATGGAGAACTGTGTTTTAACATTGCTGGTGTCTGACCAGTGGTAGAAGCTGAAGTTTGCCATGTAGTTTTTTTGTTGGTTTTCTGACTTGGAACAATTTTTGACAGAAAGTGATTTGTAGGACAATTTGTTGATTTTTTGAATCAAAAGTAATCATCGGGCTTTTATAGAATTTAAAAACGCGTCTACATGGTAAATCAAGAGGTTAATTATAATTTTGATAATCTGCTTTTGTTCTTTGAACTTCGAAATTTTGTCCCTTGGGTTTCTTGGTATTTAATTTTACAGTTTTCCCATAAAAGTTGGGGTTTGAAAAGGTTTTTGCATTAAAAGATTGTTGTTTTGGAATATACATTAATATGTTTATATTAAATGTACACGTTTTCATAATACCAAATTTCAGTATATAAACTCATAGTCACTTCACCTGTTTTTCATCACGTTTTCCTACGAAGATATCATATTTTCAGGAAAGTCGAGTAATATAGTTTATTCAAATGGCGTCATTCACAAATGCAAAATCAGATGATTTAAAGCAGCGTTTTGTCAGATAAATCGAGGAACAAGTGTATGAAGATAGGGCTACTCTTCAAGAGTTGAAGAGATGTTTTGATGGATTGCAAGTTGGTCTGTTCACTAGAGAGCAGGTTTCCAGAGATCTTATGCGGATGCCTTCAACTTCCGTTCGTGAGCTTTGTGTTGTCAGTAATATAGAGTGCGGTGATAGAGACGTGGAGTTCATGGCGATGTTGAAGGACATACATCAAGAGGTTCAGCAATCGATGGAGTTGAAGCTAAAGTTTCTTAATTCTTGTTGTTATTGTTAGATTTGACCCTTAATGTTTGTCACACCCCGATTTCCACGTGTTTCACCGGTGGGCCCGATGGGGGATTACCATGACGTAGTTGGCAACAATATAGTCAAACCACACAATATATGAATGCACAGCGGAAGCATAAAGATAAATTACATTTCAACCACTTATTGTAATATCCAAGTATCACGAGTAGTCGAAACAAATCCACAGGGGATCAAAATAAAATATAAAATATTGTTCAACAGATATTGGCATCCCAAGCTTGCGAGACTCTAACGATGCTAAGGAGTGGCCAGCCTATTATGAGTAGAACCTGCATTAATCTTTTTGGGGAAAATACATCAGTTTACACTGGTAAATACATTCAACCGACACTTTTGTAAAATGTTTAATAAAATTGATTTGAATGCACAAGGCACAAACTCTTTATAACTTAGGATAATTTATAATTAAATCTTGTAAAAGAATTACATGTTCACTATGCGTTCGGTCGCCCGGGTCGTGCCGGGTTTAAGGTTAATAGACACGCCACAAAGCATAAAGCCGTGGCGGGAAAACCAGCGGGTATACCTTTAATAATATAGACACATTACGGGTGTACGCCTACACCCGTGTGTCGGGGTCGTGGCCATTTCGTAAAATGATGCCAAGGATATCCGGGACATGGTCATTAAGCTCCCAAAGGCGTCAAGCCAACAAAACCAATTTTTAAACGGGTCACATTGAAATCACCCGACTACTAATGAGTTGGGGTCAATTGCCCGACCAAGCGGTATTTTAAATACCGTAACCCAAGCCCGTATAACGGAAAATAAGTTAAAAGTATTTACCTGAGCAAGTAATAATCCTTAATAAACAAATGCAAGTTTCTTTTACTGGTCTCCTATTCTGGAACGAAGGTTTAAAATAACCTATTAGAAACCTAACGGGTCTTTAATTTAGCCTTAGCCTAGACCGGTCAGTTTCAAAGGATGATTTCGGTTTAATCGCGTAAAAGGCGAAAACCGGGAATGGAATGTGGTTTGGACCCAACAAGTTTGAAGACTTGTTTTATGTGGGTAATATAACCACACTCTGGATCTTGAGGTCAAAACAATAAGGTTTGACCCGTTTTGGCTAGTTTATGTAAACTAGTTACATAAGCCGAAAACGTGCGCGCAAAAGGCGTAACGGGTAACCGTAAGAGTCCTACACAAGTTTCCTAAGTCAATATAATTTAAAGAGGTTGTGGTATCAGTAGGATACCTTCCATAATGCCCGTAACGAGTTTTAATCCAATATATGCCCCGTAGGGGTATTTCGGTCATTTTAAAGATTATAAAAGAGGTTTCTGAGTTCTACAGGAAATTTGAGTTTTCCGAACAGTTTATAAAGTCCAAAATACTCTATTTATTATTTAAAATCAGTAGCAACTGGAATCGGGTCAAAATACCATGTAGAACTCAAGTTATGCTCGAAAAGGGTATATTTGGTATTTACCGAACCGATGCCATAACAGCAGATTATGAGCAAGTTAAAAATAATTAAAAATCTTTAAAAATTCCAAAATATTATTTTACATCAGTTTGTAAAAGGTTTGGTGTCGAAATTTGGGTTTAGATAGGCTTTATGCTAAATGCGTCGTTTAATTACTAAAGTTTCCGTAATTGCGCTATTTAGCATAACTCCTATTCTATACCTCGGATTGACATGAAATTTTAGGGACATGTTTAGAAATCAGTAACTAAGGTTGTTGTCCTTTCATATGTCTAAAATTCTCGTTTTAAATTGAAAAGGGCGTTACGGTCAACTTTTAAGCATTTAACGGAAATGTGCTAAAGACTCGGACAAACAACGAACCGGTCACAGAGGGTTATACCATCATGTAACCTGGTCCTAAAAGAGTCCTAAGGCATATCTAACTCATACCAAAACGGGTCAGAACTGAAGTCAAAGCAAAAGTCAAAGTTTTGCGACTTTCGGTTCCGAACCGGGTCAAAACAGTAAATGGTCGGATCAAACAAACTTAGACTAGTTAATATACTTGTTATCATGTTATATGAGTGTTAAAATAGGTTACACACTATCTACATTACCGATTATGCATAAAATCGCAAAATAGCATTCTGTTGATTTTTTTCTAAGCAAGTTTGACTCGACATTCGGACTAGTTAGAGTGGGAATCAGAGGGTGCCCTTTTAGGGGTTTAAAGCCCACATGATTACCAACATATAACTACCTTTGATTCGACAAACCACTGGACCATTTGTGGTTTATCGTAAAGTCAATCGTTAATTACGACAGATTGACTTTTAAGCTATAACTATGTAAAAACTAAACCACAAAGGGTTAGGCATACTTACAGAAGCTTGGTACATGACCAGAGATGATAGAAGAGTGCTCTTGAGCTCCAGAAGTGATCAAGAAAGCAGGTTTGAGGTGTGGTTACAATGTGTGCACTACATGGCCTTTTATAGTGAACTTTGGAGCATTAGATCATGACAACAAGGCCTATAATTGATCATGGATGTTCAACAACTGTCCCTGAGTGTTAGGGGACGTGTAGGGGGTGCCCATGCTGCCATAATTGCATCCAAGGTCGGTTAAAATAGCAAACAGTGAACCTGTGCATGTTTTCTGCATCTGGGGCCTTGACGCGGCCCGCGTGACGGATCAGGCTACCCTTACGCGGGTCGCCTGAATCCTTATGTCAGGAACCGGATCTGCACATGCCTCGCGGCCCGCGTGAGCTTACTTGTTTCTCTAATGCGGGTCGCCTGAGACTTGATTTTCAAGATTTTCAAATCTTTTGCCATTATTACCCTGGCCTTTCGGTTTCGAAGGGGTAACTTTGCGTTTTGGGTCTCATTTATTTACGAATAAGGGCCTCGTGACTTTTACCCACGCCGTTAGGTCCCCGGTTAGTTTAATTACTATCCGAAAAGCCCTAACTTTCATTCTTGACACTTCTAACCCCTCGCATACGAGATTGATCATAACTTTCTTGTTTTAAAACGGAACTTCGCGAAATTTATATCGTATATTCTAGTGAGCGTAATTTACTGTTACAAAGCCTCGGGTATGTTAAAGGGTCACTCAGAGGTATAACTTAAACATGTTGACACAATTAACCCCTGTAGTTTGTAATCTCTCGCTTTCTTCCGCATTTCGTTCCGTACGATCCATGATTTATACGTTTGAAGGTACGGGCATCATTTAGGGTTACTGTATAGTATATTTATCCCTCGTTGACATTTTTAACCCTCGAATTTACATACTTTCTATGTTTGTCAACTTTAGTCCTTTATGTAGTATTTAATACCACGTGTAAACTCAAGACACGTGTCAATACATTATTGGACGAAATTTCAAGGTGTTACAATGTTGTTCAGTATGTGATGTAATTATTGGAGTTTTAGTTTTAGTGTCATGAATAAATGAATAAATTTTAATTTTAAGAATCTATGTTGTGTTTTGTTTTTACTTATTTAGTGTTTGAGTAAGTTTTAGATTATGTTGATGTTGAATTGTGTTTGAACATCTGTTTGGTAAGTCAACAGAGGTTTAATAGTATCAAGGGTTGGTTTGATGGTGAATAGATGAGTGGAAAGATAAAACAAATGTTTAGAATTTGATCATTGATAGCAGTTTTTTGAATAATCTGTGCTCCTGTAAATTACAGAGAGTCAATACTTCGAGTTGTAAAAGGTCTGTTGTAGTTAAAGTTTGGCAAAAGAGAACATCTGCTGATGATGAAACAACTGTGTATTCTAACGACTGTTGATACTAACAGTGGTTGGGCTAATGATGAATAAATATTATTATATAACGTCTGCTATAAGTATTATTATATAATTTTATTTATCAATAACAGTTTTTTGGATGAATTTACGGTATATTTTAGTGTTATAAAATGTGTGTTGTAGCTAAAGTCTGACAAAAGAGAGCATCTGGTGATGAGTAAATATCTCAAGATGCAAAGGTCTGCTATGGGTCAACAGATGTTAACAAACAACAGATGATATTCAATCTTAAAATTCTTAACAGAGGATTTGATACTAACAGTGGTTGGGCTAATGATGAATAAGTATTATTATATAACATCTGCTATAAGTATTATTATATAATTTTGTTTATCAACAACAGTTTTTTGGAAGGATTTACGGTATATTTTTGTGTTATAAAAGGTGTGTTGTAGCTAAAGTCTGACAAAAGAGAGCATCTGCTGATGAATAAATGTCTGAAGATGCAAAGGTCTGCTATGGGTCAACAGATGTTAACGAACAACAGATGATATTCAATCTTAAAATGCATAACAGAGGATTTGATACTAACAGTGGTTGGGCTAATGATGAATAAGTATTATTATATAGCGCCTGGTATAAGTATTATTATATAATTTTGTTTATCAACAACAGTTTTTTGGAAGAATTTACGGTATATTTTGTGTTATAAAAGGTGTGTTGTAGCTAAAGTATGACAAAAGAGAGCATCTGCTGATGAATAAATGTCTGAAGATGCAAATGTCTGCTATGGGTCAACAGATGTTAACGAACAACAGATGATATTCAATCTTAAAATGCTTAACAGAGGATTTGATACTAACAGTGGTTGGGCTAATGATGAATAAGTATTATTATATAAGGTCTGGTATAAGTATAAGTATTATTATTATATAATTTTGTTTATCAACAACAGTTTTTTGGAAGAATTTACGGTATATTTTTGTGTTATAAAAGGTGTGTTGTAGCTAAAGTCTGACAAAAGAGAGCATCTGCTGATGAATAAATGTCTGAAGATGCAAAGGTCTGCTATGGGTCAACAGATGTTAACGAACAACAGATGATATTCAATCTTAAAATGTATAATTGAGGATTTGATACTAACAGTGGTTGGGCTAATGATGAATAAGTATTATTATATAGCGTCTGGTGTAAGTATTATTATATAATTTTGTTTATCAACAACAGCTTTTTAGAAGAATTTACGGTATATTTTGTGTTATAAAAGGTGTGTTGTAGCTAAAGTCTGACAAAATGCAAAGGTATGCTATGGGTCAACAGATGTTAACGAACAACATATGATATTCAATCTTAAAATGCATAACAGAGGATTTGATACTAACAGTGATTGGGCTAATAACAGATGTTAGACTTACGACTGTTGAGTTACACCGATTGAAAAAAAACTGGTGAAAGTTATCATCTGTTCTCATAACTTCTGTTTATCTAACGACTGTTTGACTCACACTGTTCCCAACGACCAATAGAGGTTTCCAAACAACTGTCATCGGTTGTCGCAAGAGAGGTTCTGACGTGGACAGATCTTAGCCATTAAATATTTGTAACTACTGCCACGTCAGCATTAACTTCTTCTCTCTATATAAAAGCTGTTTCATCCCTAAATCGAGGTTCTACCACTGCAGTATCGAATTCAAAATTCTCAAAAACAGTTTCCAACATATTAAAAACCCTCTAATTTAAACTCTAATTCATCTCCAAATCACCTTCTTTTCCGATCATGTCTCTGAACATCAAAAACCCTCACAACTACCTCCCCATCTTCGAGAAAACCAACAAAAATACTAGCTATCACTCAATAATTGACCTTTTAACGTCATCGAAATACAAATAAATTCTTACTGCTGATGCTCCGGTTCATAAAGAAACACTCCGACAATTTTGGTTTAATGCTGAAATAGAGGCTGAAGATAATAATCCAGTTGCCATCACATCTAAGGTCGGGGAAAGTGTGGTACGAATTTCTCCCTTTACAATTTCCACTACATTTGCATTGGACGACTTGGGAGGTAAGAACAACTTTGAAAAACTTGAACTTCATACAGAGTTCATTGAAAGAGGGTATGATGCACAATTAAAGGAAGTTACTATCTACAAACAAAACTAACCTCCGCCAATGAAATTTTTGTTTCATACTCTTTTAATCTGTCTCTCAGCCAAGACCACCGCATTTAATGAGATACCTTTAAACATTCAGTATTTCGGTTATGCTATTATAACAAAATCTGATTACAATTTATCACAAGCATTGTTTTCTGATTTGTTGCATAATGTGAAAAATGTGAAAAAATTGAAAAAAGGTGTTCGTAGTAATGCTTTTCTGTTGTATCCAAGACTTCTAAGCTACTACCTACGAAAACAAGTGTCACAGACATATTTTGAACAAGGTGTAGCTTTTCAAATAAATAGTCTTACAAGTAAAACTTTTACTAAACTTATGGATAAAGAGTCAAAAGTTTCAACAACTGAAACAAAGGGAGATGAGCCTGTTTTTGATGCGTCCGCATCAGTTGCTCAAACTTCTGTTGTTGAGCGAACTGCTCCTGGTGATCATGACACCACAACCAGTGTTGTGAAACACACACCAGGAAAACGCAAAAAGAAAGCTGTCACATCCAAAAAGTCCATCAAAACTAAACAAAATAAAAAGGTTCCTCTGGAAGATGAGATCCCAGAGGTTAATGCAGTGACAACACAAATGTCACTTGAAACCACATCTGCTACTTCTTCAGAGTTGTTGGAAAGATCTCAACTCATCCAAACTCCTCATATATTGTCACAAAAGGATCATGTTGTAAGTACAGGGACACCACAACATGAAGTAGACCTTTCATATGAAAGTATGTTTAAAAGTCCCTCTCCTAGGGCAATCACCCTTTCTATACTACAACCCTCGGCTCAAGTTCCATCAACAACCTCTGTTTGAAGCAATTGAATTTCAGAAAGAAAATAGTTCCTCTAATGCACACATTACTGAGAGTAGATCGCAACAAATGACTGTGTCTGAACCAATTCAATCTCCTATCCTACAAACAGTTGAGGAGGTTATCCCCGTTAAGTATTATAAAAGTCTTGGTGGTAGTTCAAGTGGAGCAGCCACTACAACTGTTGAACCCATTGGTGATCAGTTGGACAGTGGTTACATCATTAAGACTCCCTTGAAGGCAACTACTGATGAGGTTACAACTGTAATCTCTACTTCAGTGGGAAGTCCCCAGAACGAAGTAAAAGAGGCATCTGTTTCTGATGATATGGAGACTTCTCCTATTATCAAAACAAATACAACCACTACAGGTGGGAATTCAGATGATCCTATTAAAGTAGGTGATGAATTAAGTTATAAGGATTTGACGGTTAGAGTGTCTACCATTGAAACAGATGTTGCTGAAATGAAAGAATTGATTAAGCAGATGATAGAGCTTTTTAAAAGTCAACCTACCATACAGGAAATTGCCAATGAGCTTTGGAATTCTATGCAACCCATCCTTCAAACTCAGAGGAATTTAGCTGAAAGTAACCGCAATTTCAGTTTGGAATTTATCAGAAATTTAGTTGATGCCAGGTATAAAGACACACAAGCAGACATTATGAACATTAAGGAACATCTGTTGGAACTTACTGGCTCCACCTCTACATCAATATTTGAGAAAGATGATGATGATGATAATGATGCTAAAAAGGGGGAGAAAGATTCATTGAGAAAGTTACCACCAGATTCAAAAGCTAATCCTACAGAAATTGTATCGCCTGCTCAACCTAAATCCCAACCTTCTCCAAAAAAACCACTACAAAAGAAGGAGAAAATACCTTCCACACCATCATCACCCATGTTGTCAATAGATGTTAGGAACACAAAAGTATCAGCAGATGTTTACCAAACAGCTGCTGAGACACCAGTTGTTTCAGCAGTAGTTTCTCAAACATCTGCCATGATCATTTTCACTACACCAACCACAATCCAACCATCTCCAACGTCACAAAGATTTCCCATACATTCATCTTCACTACCAAAACATTCTCCTTCACCAGAAATCATCTCCACACGTAAGAGAAAAACTCATATCGATAGAATCACGAAAATGAATAATGATCGTCTGGTAAAGCTAACTCAACCTAATTGGAAGAAAGTCAAAACAGTGGATTCAGATGAGGTATTGAAGTTTAAAAGAATGAGAGCAGAGCTTGTGGCTGCTGATTATGGTCCAGTTAGATCCATTGCCAGATGGTCTAAACTGAAGATAGTTGAGTCCTACAAAAAGCTGGAAGAAGTTAGAGCTGAACATTCAAATGTTTTTCAAAACTCAGTCTATCCTACAACTGCTGCTCTGTCTCTAAAAATCGGTACTTCGAAAAACCTTCTCTCATCATCTGATTTGTCTGAATCAATTGCAAATTTAGTTAGCAGGCCACAATCACCAAACTCATCTTCAATAATTCTTTGCCCAAGAAAACCAACTGATAAAAAAATAGTAAAGTGGAAGTCATGCTCAAAAACCCAAGTATTGACTTTGATCAGATCAGATGGTAGTGTTGAAGAGATTAAAATGGACAGTGGATATAATCTGAATGCATACGATCTCTAGGATTTGTTGGACCTTCAACTTGAGAGGGATGACAAAGAAGACATGTTCTCCCTGGACTTTGAACTACAATTCAAAGGACAAATCAGGGAGATGTTGATGAGAAATAAAAATCAGTAATAAAGAAGGGTTCTCGTATCATCTGTTGTATAGGGAGATTGTTGGATCAGCAGTTGTTACATTGTTTGCAGTAGCATATTTAACCAGATCACAACATGTAGCGAAGGACATGTTGCTGGGTAACAAATTCTTAAGTGAGGTTTGATGTGTGTTGTTTAGGCAGGTGATCATATGTTCTTAGTTAATGTTTGTTAAAGTTAAATTGTATTCGAATTTTATTAAGTTTGTTAGACATCTTTCCTATGTACTTAAGTTTATAACAACTTATATTGTCAATGGGTGGCTACTCTCTTTTATGAATAAGAGAATGGAAATAATCATATGTAACTGATGAATTTTATTAAGTTTGTTAGACCTCTTTTAGACATCTTTTATTAACTTTGATAAATATCTTTTATATTTACCTATAGTTGTCTTTTAGCTATAATAAATAACACGTTTTGGTACAATATCTATACACATATCTATATGTTCTGTCAATATGTGTTATGCATGGTTTCTAAGAAACGACCCATGTTTGCACACGAGTCTTACCGCTAGTAATTAATTAGAAGAGATTAAGCTAAAACAATAATTATCCATAAGACATGGCTTAATATGATGACAAGTGTCCATCAAATGGTTTCTTTTATTATATAGTAAGATAAGATAAGATTTTTAAACATATTGAATTTTAAAACTTATTATATTTTATTTTTACTTTTATTTTATTATACATGCCATGTTTGATTTTGTATAAACTTTGGCTTCTTTCAAACTCTATGTTTGAAGCTAAGATGGCCTCGTAAATAATTGTTCAAAGATCAAGTTTAGATCACTCTTGGTTGGCTATTGTTTATTAAATTAAATACACAACTCAAACTATTTTTATTTTATATACATGTATAATTATTTATTTTTATAATTATAACTAACAAAATATATAGTATTAGATAATTTTATTATGTAAAATAAAAAAGTTACAAGTTATGTGTATATAAATAACTTACTCATTTAAACATGCATGCTAAGTCAAATTTGGTATGTGAAGCCTGATAGGCTTTAATTTAGATTTGAGCTCGCTTGAAGTTGATTGTTTTATTGAGTAACTAACGAGCAGAGGGGCATTATGGTAAATTAACAATCTCGTATTTCGTTGCGCATACAATACTCTGATACCTGTATCACGTCTAAATTCAAAATCCCAAAAAAAAATCCTTCACTCTCCCTCAGTATCCCTCTACAAATCAAAGATTAGGGGGAAAGGGGTTATGCAGGTATGATGGTCACCACCGTCATTACTACTTCGCCGGACTTCCAGTTTCTAGAAGGGAGGTATGTAAGAGATAGTAGGGAGGTAGAGAGAGAGAAAGTGGAGTTGGAAATTGTAACACCTGTAAAATTTCCGTCCAATTGTGAGACGACACGTGTCCCAAATTTCCAACTAAGGAAAGTGAATTTATCGTTCAACTAACTAACGATACAGGTCCAATCCTCCAATTAATCCCGACTATGTAGAAGGAGGAACCTCCAATTAATCCCGACTATGTGGAAGGGGAAGCACTTATATTCTACGATCTTTGAAAAAGCGTTCCGTATCTCCGACTAATCCCGATTATGGGAAGGAGAGGAACTATTATTGTGCATTAACTAAAACGCGTCCCGGATCTCCGACTACTCCCGACTCTGGGAAGGAGAGGGACTATAATTGCCAAATGGCAAATGAATCAAAGTCCAAGGACTAAAGTTGTAAAAATCTCAATTTTTAGTTTCTGGAGGTCCCTTACAAACCGCAAGGCTTAGCCCTTACGGTCCGCAAGGGTGTTTGATTAATTGTGCATGCTGAAGGTCCTTACGGACCGTAAGTCGTGACCCTTACGGTCCGTAAGGGGGTCTGCTGGCAGATTTATGCTTGGTCTACAAGCATAACCTCACAAGGTGACACCTAGCTCGAATTGCCACTCTTTCACCTAGTCTTGACACCTCAATTACACTTGCTAACATCCTAGAATAACCATGGACACTTGTCTTAATCTTGTTCATCCTCTACAACTATAAATAGCAAGCAAAGTTGAACTTTCAACTTGCTCATTTCCTCAAATCCCTCTCTATTCTCTCTTGGAGTGTTTCCTCATTCAAGGAAGCCTCCTACTGAGTTCAAGCTTCTCCTAGAACACAAGTAAGTGTTCTTTCATAGTATATTTCATTTTATAGGCTAGTTATTAGCCAAAAGTCAAACAGTTTGACTTTCTGTTTGACTTTCGGTTATGACCATTATGGTCAAGCCAATGTTCAGTTCGAACATGGCTACGTGATCGTAATAATGAAGGTTATAATCCCATGGGATCATACCTTTTAAAGATCACGTTAAGTAGGCGAAATTACGAGTCAACTTTATATTAAATAAACGGTCAAAAACGTAAACTTCGCAAATTACGCTAATCAAGTTTCCAACTATTAAAACTTAAAATTTTAACAGCATATCAGTTTATAAAACATATTAGGACATGTTTAAACATGTCGAACTCGTCATTTCTTATTTAGAGCTCAATTCTATATCGAAAGTCAAGATGTGACAACCCTCACTAAACCAGGTATCCGTACGACTTAATTAATAATTAATTACTGCTTAATTACTGTGCTTGATTGAAATTATGGATAAACTGCTACTTGAATTCTGATACGTACACTTACTTGCATCATACTTTATTTACTGTCACTACATTATTTACATGCTGAACTTTAGTGACAAACATGATGCACAAAAGCACAGTAGCACAATGAATGGATAACCTATTGAACATGCTGATATAGCCAGCATCAGGCAGTCACTGCCTCTAAGGCCTGTATGAGCCCAAGATAGTTTACTACACTAATAGTGAGTGTAGAGATACAAGAGTTGTAGAACTGCGTCTCTAGGAATAAGTTACAGTGACATGATGTGCCAAAAAACGTACTCTAAGTACAAAACTCAGCACTTTAACTAAAAATTCAGCATTTGGTTAACTAATAAAGTGCCAAAACATGAGAAAAATATTACTAGACACTTTCCAAAGTGTCGGGGATAAGTTGTGTCACTAAAATTAAGATAAACGACACTTTAAAGCCTTGTTAAACGCTTTAACGGATTACTATCCAATCGAACAACCGGACTATACCCGGAATATGAAAATATTGCCATTTACATTGTTTATCTTTTTTCTGAGCCAGTTAGGGTCCCTGAATACCCTAACATCCACTGTAATGCACAACACACTAGTAACAGGGTTAATCCCTAAACTAACTAAACTAACCTAACTAATACTTAATGTTTAGTTGGAAATGAACTAGATTACCCCCCCCCAACCGAATCGGTCACTAGGTGACCCCACTCTTGTCCTAATCTTGATTATTATATTCATTTATGTCTAATATCTATGGGACATGTAAACCATTGGACCATAATCACAATATTTGCCTATAAGATCAAACTCTTGCACAACATTCTTTCCATCACTCAAACTCACCACAAAACACACTCTCTCTCTCTCTCTCAAAGAGCTACGGCCGAACACCCCCTATATCATCCATCCATCTTTCGACTTTGATCATCTCGTTTCAAGATCATACAAGTGCTAAGGATCACATACGAGGAGGCTTGGTGCATTCGGAAGGCGAAGGACCTCATCTCATTGCTTTTATCCACTCATTTTGCGTCTAGAATCTTCCCTAGCCTCGAGCTAGTAGTAAGTTGCTTGAAACACACTCTCAATCTATTTTAAAGTGGTTAAAACGTTATATGACGGTTAAAACTCATAAACATACAAAATGATATGAAAAAGTCTACTAAAAATGCTAAAGATGATGGTTAAAAGCTAGATTGTTGTGTAAATATTGTAGGATTTGTTTTGTGTTATTATTTGGGCCCGATCTATGTTGTGGTAGCTCGGATCATCGTCTAACCCGGATTGATCATGATCATGGATCATGACATAGAGTTTGTTTAAATGTAACAAGGGTTAAGTGATGAAACTCTACCACACACGAATCATGAACTTGTGTAAAAACGATTTTTCTTATGAAATAGTGTTTAAAACTAGTAGATCTACGGATCTTCAAGCGGTATTTTCAAAGGACCAAGTGTCCAAGAAATCATATTTTTCTAAAGCCGGATCTTATATGATCAAGAATGATTTTTAAACACACAAGTGTGTAAACACTTGTGTAACACTAAGTTTCGACAAAGAACTAGTTTTGTCAAATTTTACAAGAAGTTGTAAAGATGGAATTTCTTTAAAAGCGAGGTTTTTGCAAATCCGGATTGATTTATATAAAGATCCACTAAAAGTAATGGGATCTACTTCATATTTTTGGATAAACTACAAGTTCATGTGATTTTTGCGATTTACATATTTATTGACTAGTTTGTTGCTTTGAATATTGTTTGATTGAATGAGAAAATTGTTGGTTTGATTTATAAAAGAAAATGATACGCTTGAAAGCGTGGCCACCTCCAGTTACAGGGGAAACTCTGGCGAAATTTTTCCAAAAACCTAACACTTAGAAATATTTTCACTACAAGTGTTAGAAATACATTTTGACATGTTCTCAAATTATAGATTTCGCCACAACTTTATTTACAAAATATCGGAGGTGGGATTTCACAAAATAAAACTTGGTAAATATATATTTAGTATATATTTTTAATAACGTCATTTGTTATGTGTTTATGATTATTTTGTGAAATATACAGATATTATTTTTAGGGTAAAAAATAATATTACCGTGTTAACGACTCCAAAATAATACGAACGCCTTTACGATAATTATTTAAGTTACAACGGTATAGTTAATACCACTCGATCTTTAAAACGTAACTTACGCATTTAAGGAAATATTTATGAACGCGTATTTTTGTCAAGGTATTATTTTGGGAAAATCATATGTATTAAAATATAATATTTTTGGGAAAAATATTTATATTTTGGAATAAGAAGTAAAATATATATTAAGTGAGACTTAATAATATATTCCGAAGTTATACGAACGCACATGTATTAAATCCCCCATCCTTGGGAAGGAAAATAATTACCAAGTATATACAGAATGTAAACACGAAATAGTTGTCTAACTATTTCCCAAAAACTTAAACCATAAAGCTAAGGCACGACCGTCCGTCTAATAGAGTTAGTACGTGTAGGTCGTCGCACAGCTGCTTGATCAGGAGATATACTTGGTAGAGACGCACCACTGTGAGTTCATGTCCCCCTTTTCTCTTAACTGTTTTCAGTTTTCTAAACTGCGGGGGTGAAATACATGTTACTTTGATTACAAGTACTTTATACATGGTATGGTTAGCGTAAGGAGGTTTACTACTTAGATCATGTGAGTGGGTAGGCGGAAACTTGAGGCCATTAATCCTCAGGTTAGGACCGAGGGACAGGAGCGGTAGATCTATCTGGGTGTAGCGAGCCCAACCCCAGGCCCAACAGTACGGACCTCGGGGTGACTTTGTGCCCAACGCATAAATACGCTAGGTTTGAGTCTCCCTACTTGCACTTCACACATATCAATGGCCTTGCAGACCATTGGTGATCTCTTTTTCCTTATTTGCTACATACCAGGAATTTTATACATACAAAGGTTTATTTACTCACTTACACATGAACTCGCTCAACATTATTGTTGATTTTTCAACTTACATGTATTTCGGGGAATTAAAGGATCTGGCACGGTATGACACGATTTCCCGCTGCACTAGTTTCGAGGTCATCCGGGTTTAGGGAATGTGACTCTTTCCTGGACAAGTCACAGTCCTTAAACTATGTTTATGTCAAGTTGATGTTTGTGAACAATGTTTTATGTTAGTAGATTTTAATTCACGTTGCATGTGTCAACGTCTTCAGACAATGTTGTTGTGTTTGGTTTTTAAAACTTAATTTAATGGATGATCTTGCATGGTTTTTATTTCATATAGCTTGTTATGGTTAAGCTATGGTATTAAGAAGTCACACCAAAATTAACCACGTTTCCGCAAAGCCAGGGTGTGACAGCTTGGTATCAGAGCTCTGATCATAGCGAACTAGGATTCCTCCTCGAGTCTAGACTATGATCAGTAGGGCTCTCACGAAAACATTTTTACACTGAATACCACTTAAGTCCAGATCCAAAACGTTTTCATAAACAAATGTTGAGCATATTTTCTTTATTAATTATAGGCTCAGTCTGGGAGGCTGAGGCTCGGTCTGAGAGGCCGAGGCTCGGTCTAAGAGACCGAGGTACTTGTCTAGTAGGACTAGGAATATCAATCTGAGAGGCTGGGAGGAATTTGGCTAATGGCACTAGGAAGAGCAGTCTGAGAGGCTGGGGGAGAATTTGGCTAGTGGGACTAGGAAAGTCAGTCTGGGAGGCTGGGAGGCTAGTGGGACTAGGAGAATTATTTGATTGCTTAATTGGTGACTAATGTGTTTGCCTGATTGTATGACTGATTATTTGTGCATATTTGTGTTTATGTTACAGACACATGGACTCGTCCGGCACTGGTGATTCAGACACCACGGGCCCTAGACCTATTGTATCAGACGACCTAGAGTCTTCAGAGCGCGAGGTTCACACATCCGACGTTACTAGCACAGACGAGGATGACTTTCAGCCCTTTGCGTTACCTGACGAGGCTGTTGAGCTCACTGATGGCCCTTTGGCCGGGGACCTACCGCTTGTAGAGATCCCTGCTCCCATACCACTTGCTTCATATCCTGCGTATGATATGCTTCTCGACGCTGATGGCGACGTCGATCTATTTGATGATGAGCCCCTAGAGGACGATGTTCAGGGCGAGGCCCTTCTAGCTGCTGATGATCTTTTGTTACTCACAGATGCTCCAGCTGGGGAGTCACCTGCTCACTCACCGGTCCCAGACTCTTTCGAGTCTGTGGCCTCTGCACTTTCACGCACTCAGAGTGCACAGCACTTTTCTCACGGTTCAGACCCAGATAGAGCATCCTCTGTTGCCCCTGCTCCGAGCTTTGCTTTCGACCACGATGTTGAGGAGGATTCCGATCCTGTCTTTCCCCCAGGATTCGACCCAGACCAGGAGATAGAGTTCATCCACTTGGATCAGCCTATGGTTGACCCAGTAGACCCAGTTGACCCTGCATTCGCTGACGATGCAGATTTTGATATGGAGTTCGTTGACCCCGAGCCTGCCGTGGCCCTTGAGCCAGTGGCCGCTTTAGACCCAGCGTTTGAGCATGACCCAGTTCATGCTGGCGCACCCGTTATTGATCCTGTGATTGCTGACCCACCCATTAATGATCACCCTGTTGATGCTCCACTACTGGAGGGTGACCATGATGTTGCTGCTGATCATGTTGATCCCCCACTTATCGCTGATATACCTGTTGACCCTCTTGTTGCACCCCATCTTGATCCTATGCCTGTGCAGTTTGATCGTGCACTTTTTGAGGCACAGATTGACCCACGAGATGAGCACGCCCAGCATGGGTGGATTCCTGCTGATGATGAGATTCCACCTATTCCCCCTCCTGCCATCGATACACGTCACGTTGATACCTCTTTTTCGTTCCCTCAGTTTACACCTCCAGCTCGACCTGGAGAGGGTTCTTCGGCTCATCCTTTTGGACACATACCGGCACCTATCCCAGTGGTACCACAGTTTTCTACTACTATACCCCCTGTTCCACCATTCTCTGTGCCACCTTTCGATCCAGCCAGTGAGCCATTCCTTTGGTCATCACCACCTGTTATGCCACCGACCAACCCCTACCATCCTTTCCACATGGGATACTCTATTGAGGACGTTTTGATATCATTTGTTGTCCAGCACGAGGCACACACACGGCGCATTCAGGAGCTTGAGAGAGCTCAGCCACCGCCGTGCCAGTGTCAGGGTCAGACTCACCCTACTTCTTCGCAGCACCCTGGACCTTTACTACCGGACTATGCTGCACGCCTTTTGGCACTAGAGCAGCAGGTTGCTTCTTTCTTGCGTACCCAGAGAGCCATGGAGGAGGACTGGCTCCAGTTGCGTCGTTTGTTCTACACCCATTTTCCCCCTCCTCCACCGCCATCAGTGTAGAGCTCTTCAGTACCGTATGGGTAGACATTGGTGAGAAGACAGCGATTGCTTTGACTGCACAGCATTTTTGGAGACTACAATCTGATTCTGACTTTTGTTGATCATGTATATGGGATGTATTGACACTGATTTGATATAGTTTTGGACTAGGGTGATGTCGCCCTTAGTCATTGATGTTGTATGACACTATGATGTACTTGTACACTTACTATGTGGTCTCGATATATGGCAATCGCAGTATTCTCATCATATTTGATGTTTGTTTGGTAATTTATATTTTTATGACATGGGATGTTATGTGATTGATGTATTTATAACATGGGATGTTGTGTGATTGGCCTATTTATAACATGAGATGTTATGTACTCTTACTATCATTATATACATACGCTTTACTATGGACTGACCAACGTGAACACATCTTTTAGAAGATGCCGAGACGTCAAACGCCGATGCCTACCAACGAGGCAGAACTCCAGCAAATCATCGCTGCTGCCATCGCGCAATACGCCGCCTCTCAAGGAGGGACTAGTGGAAGTAACTCTGGCAATACTGGCAACAACAATCCACCTCATGGTAATACTAAGTCATTAAGACATACCATGACCTAATTGGACATCTATAGCAAAGATGCTAATGCCATTCATATGTTGTAACATATGTGCAGGGTGCACCTACAAGCAGTTTCTAGACTGCAAGCCTGTTAACTTTGATGGCACTGGAGGTGCTGTCGCCTTTGTTCGTTGGGCCGAGAAAACTGAATCTGTTCTTTGCATGAGCAAATGTGCACCAGACTAGCAAGTCACCTACATTTCTGGGCTACTCTTGGATGGAGCCCTATCTTGGTGGAATTTGCAAGTGCAGACACTTGGTGAAGCTGCTGCCTACGCACTAACCTGGACCGAACTGAAGGAACTAATGCGCAAAAAGTACTGCTCTCGCGCGGAAATCCAGAGATTGGAAACTGAGTTCTGGCACTTGAAAATGGAAGGTCCAAAGATTGCGGAATATGTTCAGAGGTTTCATGACTTATCGCATGTGGTACCTTATATGGTCACTCCAGAATTCAAGCGGATTGAACGCTTCATTTGGGGATTAGCTCCTCAAATCATAAGCATGGTGACCTCATCCAAGCCTGCAACAATTACTGAGGCAATTGATCTGAGCGTGGCTCTTACTGAGGAGGCTATCCGCCTGAACAAGTTCGATGAGATCGAGCCAAAGAAGAAAGAGACTCACGTCGAGTCATCCGGAGGTAACAAGCGGAAGTTCTTGAACTTCAAGCAAGGCACCAGTGGGTTGTTAAGAAAGGAGAGACAAGCGCACCAGCTCAGGTTACAACTGGTAGTGGAAAGAAAGGAAAGGGATATATGGGCACCCAGCCCAAGTGTAACACCTGCCAGCGACACCATTCTGGCCGTTGTAGTGTGAAAGTATGTGAAGCATGTGGGAAACCTGGCCACTTGAAGGATTCTTGTTAGGCCACTGTTGGCCAGGGAGGCCAAGGAGGATTTGGAAACAGAAACAATAACCGGGGTGGAAATGGAAACCGCCCACAAGGAAACATTGGAGGAAATGGGAATCGAGGCAACAATGCGAATCAAGCGGGCGCTGTGAATCATAACCAGAGGAATAATCAAGCTGGAAATGGTGGAGGAAACGGGTAAAGACCTGGATGCTTTAACTGTGGTGATGTTGGGCACTACAAGAGGAACTGCCCAGAATTGAACCAAGCTCGTGGGAGAGTGTTCAATATAGAAGCAAGGGAAGCGTGCCAGGATCCCAATGTCGTTACTGGTACGTTCCCTGTAAACCAACGCTATGCATCCGTTTTATTTGATACTGGTGCCGATAATAGCTTCGTATCATTAGAGTTTAAGAATATGCTTGGGTTAGCCGCTAGTAAGTTAGATATTCCGTACTCAATCGAATTGGCCAATGGAAAGTTAGTAGAAGCCAATGAAGTTGTCAGAGGCTGTGTGATCGAATTGGGAGAGCGTGAGTTTGCTCTGGATCTACTACCCGTCCAATTGGGAAGCTTCGACGTGGTGGTAGGAATGGATTGGTTATCAGGCAACAAGGCTGAGATAGTTTGTCACGAAAAGGTCGTTCGTATCCCAACCAATGATGGTGAGACCATTGTGGTTCATGGAGAGAAGCGTGATACGCCTTTAAGAATTATCAGCTGTCTGAAAGCGCGAAAGTGTTTACAAAAGGGATGTGTTGCCTTCCTGGCACACATTGTGGACAAGAAGGCTGCAGAACCGAAGATCGAAGACACCCCTGTCGTGAGGGAATATCCAGAAGTCTTCCCAGAGGACTTGCCTGGATTGCCGCCTCAGAGGCAAGTAGAGTTTCGCATCGATTTAGTCCCAGGCGCTGCACCTGTGGCTAAGGCACCTTATAGACTCGCCCCGTCTGAGATGCAAGAACTGTCGACACAACTTCAAGAGTTGTTAGACAAGGGATTTATCCGACCAAGCTTCTCGCCTTGGGGAGCTCCAGTTTTGTTTGTCAAGAAGAAGGACGGTAGTTTTCGTATGTGCATTGACTACTGGGAGTTGAACAAGCTGACGATCAAGAATAGATACCCTCTGCCAAGGATCGATGATCTATTCGACCAACTGCAAGGTTCAAGCTTTTACTCTAAGATCGATCTTCGATCTGGATACCATCAGTTAAGGATACAAGAGGAAAGTATCCCGAAGACAGCCTTCAGAACTCGTTATGGACACTACGAGTTCCTAGTTATGCCGTTTGGTTTGACAAACGCACCTGAAGTGTTCATGGATTTGATGAATCGAGTTTGCAAGCCGTACTTGGATAAGTTCGTGATTGTGTTTATCGACGACATTTTGATTTATTCGAAGACAAAGGCTGAGCACGAACAGCATTTAAGAGCCATTTTGGAATTGCTGAAGAAGGAACAGCTGTATGCCAAATTCTCTAAGTGCGAGTTTTGGCTACGTGAAGTCCAATTCCTTGGACACGTGGTGAATGGAGATGGAATCCATGTGGATCCAACCAAGATCGAAGCGATTAAGAATTGGGAAACGCCAAAGACGCCAACCGAGATTCGACAATTCTTGGGTTTGGCTGGCTATTATCGAAGGTTCATTGAGGATTTTTCAAAAATCGCTCAACCATTGACGCTCCTCACGCAGAAAGATAAGAAGTTTGATTGGGGAATCAAACAGGAAGAAGCGTTCCAGATATTGAAGGATAAGCTCTGCAATGCGCCAATCTTAGCACTACCGGAAGGTACAGATGATTTTGTGGTATACTGCGACGCCTCGCGTCAAGGATTGGGTTGCGTGTTGATGCAACGCCAAAAGGTTATTGCTTACGCGTCACGCCAATTGAAAGTGCACGAAAAGAACTATACCACACATGATTTGGAACTTGGCGCAGTGGTTTTTGCATTAAAGATCTGGAGACACTACCTTTATGGTACGAAGTGTACAATCTTCACAGATCACAAGAGCCTACAACACATATTCAACCAGAAGGAGTTGAATATGAGACAAAGACGATGGGTTGAGTTGTTGAACGATTACGACTGTGAGATAAAGTATCATCCGGGGAAGGCGAATGTGGTTGCCGATGCCCTAAGTCGAAAAGAAAGGATCAAGCCCATAAGGGTTAGAGCTTTGGAGATGATTATTCAAACCGTCTTTCCTTGCGCATTCGTGCCGTGCAGAAAGAAGCTCTCAAGGAAGGGAACCTTGAAGAAGAATATCTCCGTGGGATGGAGAAGCAATTGGTGCCAAACGAGGAAGGAACGTTATGTTTTGAGAAAAGGATTTGGGTTCCTCTGTTTGGAGGTTTAAGGAAAGTTATTTTTGATGAAGCTCACAAATCACGGTACTCTATCCATCCAGGAGCGGATAAGATGTACCAAGATCTCAAGGATTACTATTGGTGGCCTAAGATGAAAGGCGATGTTGCGGTTTATGTGAGCAAATGTTTAACGTGCGCTAAAGTGAAAGCGGAATACCAGAAACCTTCAGGACTTCTGCAACAACCAGAAATTCCCAAGTGGAAATGGGAACAAATCTCCATGGATTTTATTACAAAGTTGCCAAGAACGCCAAGAAGCCATGACACTATTTGGGTAATAGTGGACCGATTAACGAAATCTGCACATTTCTTACCTATCAGGGAGAAGGATAACACGAGCAAGTTGGTTGAAATTTACATGAGAGAAATCGTTACGCGCCATGGAGTACCTCTCTCAATCATCTCTGATAGAGACGGAAGGTTCGTATCAAGGATTTGGCAATCCTTCCAAGAAGCTTTTGGCTCACAATTGAATCTGAGCACCGCATTTCACCCGCAGACCGATGGGCAAAGCGAACGGACGATACAGACTTTGGAAGATATGCTGAGAGCATGTGTTATGGATTTGGGCGGTAGCTGGGATAAACATTTGCCATTGGTCGAATTTTCATACAACAACAGCTACCACACCAGTATTGGTGCCGCACCATTCGAAGCTTTATATGGATGCAAGTGCAGGTCACCGCTTTGTTGGTCTGACGCAGGTGATAGACAATTGGTTGGTCCTGATATGGTCCAGGAAACCACAGATAAGATCGCACAGATCCGAGATCGCATCAAGGCGGCTCGTGATCGTCAAAAGTGTTATGCGGATCGAAGAAGAAAACCTCTAGAGTTTGAGGTAGGTGATATGGTTTTGTTGAAGGTATCACCCTGGAAGGGTGTGGCACGCTTCGGGAAGCGTGGAAAGTTGAACCCGCGGTATATTGGTCCATTCAGAATTTTGGAGAGAATTGGGCTAGTAGCCTACAAGTTGGATTTACCTGCTGAACTAAATGGCGTTCATGGTACATTTCATGTATCAAACTTGAAGAAAAGTCCAACTCAAGATACCGTTGTCATTCCTACCGACGAAATTCATGTTGACGACACGCTCCACTCCGTTGAAGAACCTGTTGAGGTTACGGACTGGAAAATGAACAAGACCCGCCGGAGCAGTGTCAAGCTCGTCAAAGTTCGTTGGAATGCCAGACATGGTCCTGAATACACCTGGGAGCGTGAGGACCGGATGAAAGAGAAGTACCCCCCACTTATTTCCCAAGAACCCTGCTTCTAGAAGCAGAACTTAAAATTTCGGGACGAAATTTTTCTAACGGGGGGAGAATGTGACAACCCTCACTAAAACCAGGTATCCGTACGACTTAATTAATAATTAATTACTGCTTAATTACTGTGCTTGATTGAAATTATGGATAAACTGCTACTTGAATTCTGATACGTACACTTACTTGCATCATACTTTATTTACTGTCACTACATTATTTACATGCTGAACTTTAGTGACAAACATGATGCACAAAAGCACAGTAGCACAATGAACGGATAACCTATTGAACATGCTGATATAGCCAGCATCAGGCAGTCACTGCCTCTAAGGCCTGTATGAGCCAAAGATAGTTTACTACACTAATAGTGAGTGTAGAGATACAAGAGTTGTAGAACTGCGTCACTACATTATTTACATGCTGAACTTTAATGACAAACATGATGCACAAAAGCACAGTAGCACAATGAACGGATAACCTATTGAACATGCTGATATAGCCAGCATCAGGCAGTCACTGCCTCTAAGGCCTGTATGAGCCCAAGATAGTTTACTACACTAATAGTGAGTGTAGAGATACAAGAGTTGTAGAACTGCGTCTCTAGGAATAAGTTACAGTGACAGGATGTGCCAAAAACGTACTCTAAGTACAAAACTCAGCACTTTAACTAAAAATTCAGCATTTGGTTAACTAATAAAGTGCCAAAACATGAGAAAAATATTACTAGACACTTTCCAAAGTGTAACACCTCGAAAATTCCTGTCCTTTAAAATAAAGACACGTGTCATGAGAGACAGACGTGTCAGGAAAACCGGGACAAATAAAAAGATGTATGGTAGGATTTTTAATAAAAAGGGCGTCATGTTATTAAAATACCTCTGAACAACCCAAAGGAGCTTACGGACCGCATGGCCTTAAGCTTACGGTCCGTAAGGCAGTCGCTGGCAGCAGAAAATGGACAGCTGCCTGTTCAGCCTGTTACACCGACTTAAATGAATGGTTTTCGAAACCAGGGACTTGCTAGGCAGTATATAGCATCATAGAGACACATGGGATGATCTTGTAACCACTCTAGACTATCTTGGCATCATCTTGGACCTCAAGGTTCACTATATAAGGGCTTGAAGTTGTGAACACTTTACATGCTCACTTGCAACTTTGGTTCAAGACTTCTCTGGAGCTTTTCTGGACAACATCAAGTTCTCATTAAATCCCTAATCCTTCTTTGGACTCTTGTAAGTGCCCTTAACCTCCCTTAATCCTTTCTAGCTTAGTTAATTAGCTAAAAGTCAAACCGTCGTAATTAAGGTTTGACTTCGTGATTAATTAAAATGTGCTCTGTCAAATCACGAATTTAAGATACCTTTAAGTAGGTAATTATGTGGGTAACAAACCCTTAAAAGGGTGTTTTCAGATTCCCACTCTAGGCATGTCAATTGTCGAGTCAAAGCTAACTTTAAAAAGTCAACAGAATGCTTAAATCCGAATTAATGCATAATTAGCAATGTAGGATGCATGCAACCTGTTTTAACATTTAAATAACTTGGTAATTAATGTAAGAACATGTTCCAACATGTTCAACTCGACAATTTTCAGTTTAGGCTCGGTTTGGAATCGAAAGTCGCAAAGTTTGACTTCTGCTTTGACTTTCAGTTCTGACCCGTTTAAGCCAAGATTAGGATTGCCTTAGAGCTTCTTTTGAACCTATTTACATGTTAGTATAACTCTCTGAGATTATACAACTTGGTTCACTGGATATCCTATTCACATGCATGTTTCCGTTAATCGCTTATATGTTGACCATTATGCCCAATTGACCTTAAAACGCGATTTTTGAAAATGTAAAAGGGTAGGAACCTTAGCTACTGATTTATAAACTTGCACCAAAATTTGAAGTCAGTTTGAGGCCTAGATTAAGAGTTATGCTCAATAGCGTAATTAAGAGCTTCTTTGATAATTAAATAGCGTAAATTATGTATAGCCTATCAAAACCCAAATTTTTATACCAAACTTTTACCCACTGTTATAAAATAATATTTTGGGATTTTTGGTGATTTTTATTTATTTTTAGGCTGAGCATAACTTAGTGTTCTAAGATTAATTCGGTTTATGCCGGTTTTGCCCTTTTTAGCCATAAAATGAGTTTTACAAAACCATTTGACCTCAAACCAATTTCTACTGATTTGTTATGATAAATAAATTATTTTGAGCCTTCTGGAATATTAAAAATATCAGCTTTTTACAGAAAACCCGGAAATGGCTCCAAATCGCCTTTTAGGCATTTTTAACGCATAAGTGTGCACTAGAGCTTTATTAAGCTTAAGAGTTTGAACCTACTGATGTAATTAGTAAATTTTTATATTCTAAACAGTAGGCAAATGTGTTGAACTCAGAATTCCAGAATTGACCTTTTAGGCACATGTGAAGTTACCAAAATGCCCCTACGGTGCATAGTAAGGTTAAAGATAGTAAATTTCACATAAATTTGATACCCTACTGTTATAACTTAGTAAATTAAGTATATTTACTAATTTAATTAGACTTGTAACTCAGGTTATCATTTTAACCCTTTTTCACCTTATAAATTGACCAAAACGCCCTTATGAGGCATAGTTTTGGTTTAAAATCATTTGGGGCATAATGGAAGGTATCATTCTGATATCACAACATATTTTAAGCATATTGACTTCAGAAACTTGTATTTGACTCTTATGGTTACTCGTTACGCATTATACGCGTTCGGATCGGCTTTTGTGACTAGTTTGGCCATATTAGCCGAAACGGGTCAAACCATATCTTTTTGGTCTCAAAATCCAGAATGTGATTATGTTACCCATATAAAACAAGTGTGCAAGCTTGTTGGGACAAAACCACATTCTAAAACGGTCTTCGCCTTATTGTGCGTTTAAAACCGTAATCTTTATATAAAACTAACCGGTCTAAGCTTAAGACCCGTTAGGATTCTAATAGGTTATTAAAACCTTAATTTCCAGATCTAGGAGCCCAGTAAAAGCTACGTGCACTCGTTATATTTGGTTTATACTTTGCTCAGGTAAATACGTTTAACTTATTTTCCCTATACGGGCTTGGGGTACGGTATATAAAATACCGCTTGGTCGGGAAATTGACCTTAACCGGTCTTGGTTATGTGCAGTCAAATTAACCCGATTGAAAATGCTGTTTTGTTTGTTTAACGCCTTTGGGGGCTTAATGACCATGTCCCGGATATCCTTGGCATCATTCAAAGAATGGCCACGACCTTAGCACTCGGGTGTAGGCGTACACCCGTAGTGTTGTACAACATGTATAATCGTCGGTACGAGAGAAGTCTCGCGGCGGAATTATATTAAGTGGTGTGTCTATTAATCTTTAACCCGGCATGACCCGGGCTACCGAACGCAGAACGAACATGTAATTCTTTTACAAGATTATTAAGCAAATAATTATCCCAAGTTATAAAAAGTTTTATGCCATGAGCATTTAAATCAATTTTAAACATTTTCAAAATGAGTCAGTTAAATTGTATTTACCAGTGTAAACTGACGTATTTTCCAAAAAGACTAAGTGCAGGTACTACGCGTAATAGGCTGGTCACTCCTTAAGCATCCATAGAAGTCTCGCAAGCTTAGGATGCATGAAGTCTGTTGAAATGAAGTTTCCTGTTTACTTGATTCTGCCTGTGGATTCTATTTCGACATTTTGTGATACTCGAATATTACAATAATTTAAGTTGAAATGAATCTATCTTTGCTTCCGTTGTGCATTATAATTTGTGTTGTTTGACTATGATGATATCGACTACGTCACGTTAATCCCCCACCGGGCCCACCGGTGACACGTGGAAATTAGGGGTGTGACAGGTTGGTATCAGAGCCAACACTGAGTGAATTAAACACTAGCCTTTTGTGTTTAGTCTCAGTGCACGAATTGCACATTCTTCGAGTTCCGAGTCTAGACAAAGAACATAGGACAAACTCTGTTTTGTTTTATTTTGGGTCTATTATTATATGTTGTTGTTATCTAAAACTTGTATGCAGGTCATCATGCCACCAAGATTTCTTCGCGGTAGAGGCAAAGCACCAGTCACGGGTCACGATCACGAAGCCGGGCCTTCGCACCGGCGTACCCCATCCATCACTATGAGCACTAGTCCACAACAGCCGTGGAGGCTCTATGTTGAACCCGGGAGACGGTCAGTTTCCCTCAGCTCTTCACCTTCTTACCAGCACTCCTTTGGGCCCCAATCGGAAAATGAGCCCAACGAACAACCACCCTCTTTCATACCGTTACAGAGATCCAACTCGCACCATTCCTTTGGTGACCCAACCCCGGTTTTCCAAAGCCGATTCAACCTGGCCAACATTTTTCCAGAACCCGGGGGTTTTAACCCACTCGGACCGGAAGACCACTTCTCTGGGGAAAATGACATGGACGAGGATACTGATCCAATGGAGCCTGCTACAGGAACGCCGAACCACCCCATCGAAATCTCGGATGGGTCATCTTTCCACGGATCACCATACCGCGGTCCGGATAGTTATCAAGAGAGGTTCAAGCAGTGGGACTGGTACTTCACGCCTTCTGAACAATCGTCCCCGTATCAGCAACAGCAGCAACAGCAGCAGCAAGATCCTTCTGAGGATCAACGATTCGTGGCCGTCACTCCGCCACCACCACCACCAGTGGAACAGCAGCCGCCTCCGGAGCCACCGAGGCGGAGGAGGTCGAACACACGGATGACCGTGCGAGGGGGTGTCCGTATCAGCACACCCCAACCGTCAAGTGGCAGTCATTACCCGCCACTTCAGGAGGAAGAAGAAGAACCACAGGTGGGGGTTCCATCAAACCCCATTCCAGATGTCAACTCAGTGCCTGGGGCGCCTCCGTTGGGTTTTGACAACCCAATTCCTGCTTATTCTGCGGCATACAACCCGTTTGAAATGTCGGGCCACAACAGCTTTAACTATGCCAACGTGGACCCATATCAGGAGGCTTGGGATTACAACGCTCAACACCCAGAAGGGCACTATGGTGGTCCTTGGACTACCGGGTACCCTCCATATGTGTTCCAGCAGCCACCACCTCCTCAGCCGTTGTACCAGCCGCCGCAGCCACAGCTTATTCCGCCGGAGCATCAGCAGGAGGTTCTTGATAGGTTGAACCAGGTCGAACAAGTAGTTCGAGAAGACCGCAGAGAGCGGAAAGGCTTCTTCAAGGGTCTGTCAGACTTGCTAAAGGGGAAGTCCAAGATGAGGGGTCACTGAAGACCTTGTTGTTTGTTGCTTAGTTGTAATCAGTCCCTGCGTGGACTTGTTGTTTCTGTGTTCAGCTCCTGCGCGAGCTTGTCTTTTTATTCTGCCCCTGCGTGGGCATGTCTTTCGGTTAACCCCTGCGTGGGTTTGTTTGTTGTTTTGTTTATTGTTATTTGTACTTCGCCCCTGCGTGGGCATGTTGTTTGTAGAAGTCCCGTTTAGGGCAAGTATTATACTATTGAATCTTTATTTAGTGAAATGTTGCATTTAAAATTTTCATAATTGTTGTTATAAATAAGTATATAAACTTAAAATAAACAGGTAAAATGAGAATAACATTTCCTAAATTAAAGAAGACCTACCATTAATATAAAATGGCAAAATCTAAAAAGGGACAAGACCTAGCCACATGTCATTTTAAGACAAGGCCAAGATGGTATCTCCATAATTAGATTCAGGTCCATAATTAACGTCTCAACCTAGGATTGATCTGCGTTATAAAGAGAATCTAAGAGGTAAAGCCTAGCCACGTGTCGTTGCAGACATGGCCAAGATGGTAGAACCTGTCTAGAAGATTCCAAATTCTGTTAACATCTGTAAGTATGTTAACATATTAGGCAAATTGTGACCCAGCAAAAGTCACATAAGCCATCATTGAAAATTGGGTTAATTTAAAATTCCCTGTAAGTAAATGTCCATTCCTTGAGAGTGAAGTGCCTACGGGTAATAATCAATGTCCTAGGGACTAAGAGACAGTTTGAGTCTGCAACTCACTGTCTAGAATAGGGTAATGAACTGTGATTCAGACCCTAATACCTTGATTTTGTAAGAATCCGGGTTATAAACTAACACTGTCCTTGTGACTAAGTTATATGTTAATTCTTAACTATAATATAGGATTATAATACAGATCCTGAATTATTATTTGATTAATAAATTAACCTGCAATGGCTATTTAAAACCATGGTTAATAAAATGCATAAAATACTGTATTACCTGTTAAATAAAACCTTGCCCATTATTGTTATATGTAGCATTTGAAGCTACATGGCGGGGTCGGATGAGGTGAATAGTCGTCCGGTGGAAAACCACGATAATGCAAAGATACAGTTAACTGGTGCAGAGTTGAAAGCACTGGTAGATGATGCGGTTACAAAGGCATTAGAAAGACAGTACAGTGAGTACAGTGGGACCCACAGTAGAACCCTGTCTACACCGCATAATAAGTCTAAGACTCATTCAGAGGCTCACAGCAAGCCACCTTCTGTCCAACCCAAGTCTAAAAAGGAGGAATCTAAGAAGGAGGATGATAGACATTCTTCGAATGAAAATGATAATCAGTCCAAGAAGATTGTGCTTTATGATGCCCCACGTGCCAAGGGTTGCACGTATAAATACTTTGTGTCTTGTAAACCCCGGGATTTCACTGGGGAGAAGGGGGCAGTGGACTGTATGACTTGGCTTGATGAGATGGAGACAGTAGTGGATATAAGTGGTTGTGCTGAAAAAGATATTGTGAAGTTTGTGACACAATCTTTTAAAGGTGATGCACTGCAATGGTGGAAGTCGCTGATTCAAGCCACCGGAAAGATACCGCTATACAACATGTCTTGGGAACAATTTGTTGCCTAATCAAGGAGAATTACTGTCCCTAGCACGAGGTCGAAGGAATAGAGTCTGATTTCCTGTCTCTGGTAATGAAGAACCTGGACTGCCAGGCTTACCTCACAACCTTCAATACCTTGTCAAGGCTAGTTCCCTACCTTGTAACACCTGAACCAAAAAGGATAGCCCATTTCATTGGGGGTCTGGCCCCAGAAATTAAAGCAAGCGTCAAGGCCTCTCGGCCCACTACTTTTCGATCAGTGGCTGACATATCTTTGTCCCTTACAAAAGACGCAGTTAGACAGAGATCAATGAGAGCCGCAGATGCCGAGAAACGAAAACGCGAAGATGATGGTTCGCGACGCTCAGACAAGAAGTGTAAGGGCAATGACGACCACAAGAAAGGGTCGGGATCCAGGAAGGGGGATCAACAGTCGAGTGAAAAGCCCAGGTGCAAAGTTTGTAAGAAGCACCATTTCGGGAAATGCAGGCAGGAGTCTAGATCCCAATCTCAGCAGAAACTATGTGGGATTTGCAAGTCCCCGGATCATAAGGCATTAGACTGCAAGAAGCTTAAGGATGCCACCTGCTACAACTGTAATGAGAAGGGACATATTAGACCCCAACTGCCCGAAGCTTGCCAAGAAAACAGAAGAGGGAAAGAAGACTAATGCAAGAGTCTTCCGCATGGATGCAAAGGAAGCTATTCAGGACGATAATGTCATAACAGGTACTTTTCTCATTAATGATGTCTACGCAAGGGTATTGTTTGACTCTGGGGCGGATAGATCGTTTGTAGATAATAAGTTCTGTGAACTGTTGAAATTACCTGTTAAAGTTTTAAGTATGAAATATGAAGTGGAATTAGCTGATGGAACAATAGAAACAGTTTCGACTGTGTTAGATGGATGTGTCCTATCCATTAGGAACCACTCTTTTCCTTTGTCATTGTTACCCTTTAAGCTAGCAGCCTTTGATGTAGTAATAGGGATGGATTGGTTATCACGTAACCAAGCCCTGATAGTGTGCAACAAGAAGCAGGTAGTAATCAAGACCCCATCTGGTGAGCCGCTCACTATCAAGGGAGATACTCAACACAGAATACCAGAGCCAGTAGTCATGCTTAAGGCATCAGGATGCACGAGTAAGGGTTGCGTCATTTATATGGCACAAGTAACCATTGACGAGAAGAAGCCCAGGATCGAAGACATACCAGTCATTTCTAACTATCCTGAGGTTTTTCCGGAGGAACTACCTGGTTTGCCACCAGACAGGCAGGTGGAATTCAAGATTGACATCATCCCCGGAGCTGCACCAGTAGCCAGAGCACCATATAGATTAGCACCAACAGAGATGAAGGAATTAAGGACACAGCTAGATGATTTATTAGCTAAAGGTTTTATTAGACCTAGTTCATCTCCATGGGGAGCGCCAATTCTGTTTGTTAAAAAGAAGGATGGATCAATGCGTCTATGCATTGATTACCGTGAGCTAAACAAGGTTACTATCAAGAACAGATATCCTTTGCCTAGAATCGATGATCTATTCGACCAGCTACAGGGAGCGAGTTACTTTTCTAAGATAGATCTCAGGTCAGGCTATCATCAATTGAAGGTAAAGGAGGAGGATGTACATAAGACCGCGTTTAGGACTCGTTATGGTCATTACGAGTTCCTAGTGATGCCTTTTGGGCTCACTAACGCACCTTCCGCATTCATGGATCTCATGAATCGCGTATGTAAGCCTTATCTGGATAAATTTGTCATCGTCTTCATTGACGACATCCTCATCTATTCAAAGAACCAAGCTGACCATGAGAGGCATCTTCGGTGCATTCTTAAGCTGCTCCATCAGGAGAAGCTCTATGCCAAGTTTTCAAAGTGTGAATTTTGGCTTCGCGAAGTCCAGTTCCTTGGACACGTTGTGAGTGAGTGTGGAATTCAAGTGGATCCCGCAAAGATAGAAGCTATCATGAACTGGCAGGAGCCCAAGACACCTTCAGAGATTCGTAGCTTCCTAGGTTTGGCTGGATACTGTAGGCGTTTTATTGAAAACTTCTCAAGAATTGCTGCACCCTTGACGTCGTTAACATGTAAGAACATTAAGTTTAATTGGGGGCCTAAGCAGCAAGAATCTTTTGATATCTTGAAGCAGAAGTTGAGTAACGCACCAGTGCTAACTCTACCTGAAGGCATTGAAGAATTTGTGGTGTATTGTGATGCATCACACACCGGAATGGGTTGTGTGTTAATGCAAAAGGGCAAGGTCATAGCCTACGCTTCACGTCAATTAAAAGTGCACGAGAAGAATTTCACCACCCATGACTTGGAGTTGGGTGCCGTTGTATTTGCACTAAAGCTTTGGAGGCATTATTTGTATGGGACGAAGTGTGTAATCTATTCCGACCATAAGAGCCTTCAACACCTGTTCAATCAGAAGGATTTGAACATGAGGCAGCGACGATGGATGGAAACCTTGAACGATTATGATTGTGAAATGAGGTACCATCTAGGCAAGGCCAATGTAGTCGCAGATGCTTTAAGCAGGAAGGAAAGAGTGAAGCCGATAAGGATCAATGCCAAGAGCATTGAAATTAAGAATAGTTTGAATGAAAGGTTGTTAGCTGCACAAAAGGAAGCTGTGTTGGAAGCTAACTATCCTGAGGAGAAATTAGGAGTAACTGAAGAACAGTTGTCCTATGACAAAGACGGAATGTTGAGATTAAATGGACGAATATGGGTTCCTGTATATGGAGGACTTCGTGATGTTATCCTCAAGGAAGCCCACAGTTCCAAGTATTCCGTCCATCCTGGGGCTGATAAGATGTACCAGGATTTAAAGGCGAATTATTGGTGGATAGGCTTGAAAAAGTCTATAGCTGCTTATGTAGCTAAATGCTTGACGTGTGCCAAAGTCAAAGCTGAACATCAGAAGCCGTCAGGTTTACTGCAACAGCCTGAAATTCCCACTTGGAAATGGGAAATGGTAACGATGGACTTCATCACCAAATTGCCTAAGACGCCGAAGGGAAATGATACTATATGGGTCATAGTTGATAGACTGACTAAGTCAGCACATTTCCTGCCCATTAGAGAGACCTTCAGCTCTGACATGCTAGCCCAATTGTACGTAGATAAGATTGTGGCCTTGCATGGCGTACCAGTATCTATTATCTCAGATCGAGATACTAGATACACATCTCATTTCTGGAAGAGTTTCCAACAGTCTTTGGGCACTCAATTGAATTTCAGTACGGCTTACCATCCTCAAACGGATGGGCAGAGTGAGCGTACTATTCAGACGTTGGAAGACATGTTGCGTGCATGTGTAATCGATCTAGGAGGTAGTTGGGATAGGCATTTACCGTTGGTCGAGTTCTCCTACAATAATAGCTACCATACTAGTATTAAGGCTGCGCCTTTTGAAGCACTATATGGTAGAAACTGCAGAACGCCCATTTGCTGGGCAGAAGTGGGAGATACGCAATTATCAGGTCCTGACTTAGTCTTCGAGACAACGGACAAGATTGTCCAAATTCGCGACCGTCTGAAAGCTGCTCGAGACAGGCAGAAGAGCTATGCGGATGAAAGGCGAAAGCCTCTCAAGTTTGAGGTTGGCGATAAGGTTTTGCTCAAGGTATCACCTTGGAAAGGGGTGATGCGATTTGGCAAGAAAGGTAAGTTAAGCCCAAGGTATATAGGACCATTCGAGATCATCGAATGTGTAGGATCAGTGGCTTATAAGTTAAACTTACCTGAGGAGCTCGATGGTATTCATAATGTATTCCACGTCTGCAATCTGAAGAAATGTCTAGCTGACGAGTCGCTAGTCATACCACACACGGATGTGCATATAGACGAGAGCTTAAAATTTGTGGAAAAACCTGTGTCGATTGAAGATCGACAGGTGAAAAAGCTTCGAAGAAAGCTTGTACCTATTGTCAAGGTAAAGTGGGACGCCCGCAGAGGTCCTGAATATACATGGGAGTTAGAGTCCACGATGAAAGAAAAATACCCTCAATTATTTCCATAAATCTCGAGGTCGAGATTTCTTTTAAGGGGGTGAGGATGTAACACCTCGAAAATTCATGTCCTTTAAAATAAAGACACGTGTCATGAGAGACAGACGTGTCAGGAAAACCAGGACAAATAAAAGATGTATGGTAGGATTTTTAATAAAAAGGGCGTCATGTTATTAAAATACCTCTGGACGACCCAAAGGGCGACATGTTATTAAAACACCTCTGAGCGACCCGAACTCATAAATCCCAAGACCCTTAAATTGTTTGATAAACATCTTATATGCCAACCGGTTGTTCCAAATAAATAAAGTTCCATCTTCATTATGGACTTCGGATTAGTAGGTTTGTTACTACTGAAAATGCTAAATAAAGTCCTTGTAAATAGGGAATCAAGAATAGTTATGTAGTTTATTAAACTATTATGAGAATCCAAGACATGTTCTTGGTATTTCCGTCATCTTGCAAGTCCCTTAAGAAGTCAAATAAAGGAGGGGACATGTAAGAACCATCCAAGCATGCAATGGCTGAGCAGATGGCTCCACAACTGAAAAAGATGGACTGAATTCGGAATTGTTTTGGTTGCATGGTCATGACTTAAAAGTTTTAAAAGTTTTGTCCTCTGATCACCGGTTACAGACCGCAAGGCCCTAGTTTTACGGTCCGTAAGGAGGGTACCTGGGCGATTTCAGCAAGGGTCGGTTACGGACCGTAACTGTTTCAGCACACGGTCCGCAAGAGGAGCTTACGGACCGCATGGCCTTAAGCTTACGGTCCGTAAGGCAGTCGCTGGCAGCAGAAAATGGACAGCTGCCTGTTCAACCTGTTACACCGACTTAAATGAATGGTTTTCGAAACCAGGGACTTGCTAGGCAGTATATAGCATCATAGAGACACCTGGGATGATCTTGTAACCACTCTAGACTATCTTGGCATCATCTTGGACCTCAAGGTTCACTATATAAGGGCTTGAAGTTGTGAACACTTTACATGCTCACTTGCAACTTTGGTTCAAGACTTCTCTGGAGCTTTTCTGGACAACATCAAGTTCTCATTAAATCCCTAATCCTTCTTAGGACTCTTGTAAGTGCCCTTAACCTCCCTTAATCCTTTCTAGCTTAGTTAATTAGCTAAAAGTCAAACCGTCGTAATTAAGGTTTGACTTCGTGATTAATTAAAATGTGCTCTGTCAAATCACGAATTTAAGATACCTTTAAGGAGGTAATTATGTGGGTAACAAACCCTTAAAAGGGTGTTTTCAGATTCCCACTCTAGGCATGTCAATTGTCGAGTCAAAGCTAACTTTAAAAAGTCAACAGAATGCTTAAATCCGAATTAATGCATAATTAGCAATGTAGGATGCATGCAACCTGTTTTAACATTTAAATAACTTGGTAATTAATGTAAGAACATGTTCCAACATGTTCAACTCGACAATTTTCAGTTTAGGCTCGGTTTGGAACCGAAAGTCGCAAAGTTTGACTTCTGCTTTGACTTTCAGTTCTGACCCGTTTAAGCCAAGATTAGGATTGCCTTAGAGCTTCTTTTGAACCTATTTACATGTTAGTATAACTCTCTGAGATTATACAACTTGGTTCATTGGATATCCTATTCACATGCATGTTTCCGTTAATCGCTTATATGTTGACCATTATGCCCATTTGACCTTAAAACGTGATTTTTGAAAATGTAAAAGGGTAGGAACCTTAGCTACTGATTTATAAACTTGCACCAAAATTTGAAGTCAGTTTGAGGCCTAGATTAAGAGTTATGCTCAATAGCGTAATTAAGAGCTTCTTTGATAATTAAATAGCGTAAATTATGTATAGCCTATCAAAACCCAAATTTTTATACCAAACTTTTACCCACTGTTATAAAATAATATTTTGGGATTTTTGGTGATTTTTATTTATTTTTAGGCTGAGCATAACTTAGTGTTCTAAGATTAATTCGGTTTATGCCGATTTTGCCCTTTTTAGCCATAAAATGAGTTTTACAAAACCATTTGACCTCAAACCAATTTCTACTGATTTGTTATGATAAATAAATTATTTTGAGCCTTCTGGAATATTAAAAATATCAGCTTTTTACAGAAAACCCGGAAATGGCTCCAAATCGCCTTTTAGGCATTTTTAACGCATAAGTGTGCACTAGAGCTTTATTAAGCTTAAGGGTTTGAACCTACTGATGTAATTAGTAAATTTTTATATTCTAAACAGTAGGCAAATGTGTTGAACTCAGAATTCCAGAATTGACCTTTTAGGCACATGTGAAGTTACCAAAATGCCCCTACGGTGCATAGTAAGGTTAAAGATAGTAAATTTCACATAAATTTGATACCCTACTGTTATAACTTAGTAAATTAAGTATATTTACTAATTTAATCAGACCTGTAACTCAGGTTATCATTTTAACCCTTTTTCACCTTATAAAATGACCAAAACGCCCTTATGAGGCATAGTTTTGGTTTAAAATCATTTGGGGCATAATGGAAGGTATCATTCTGATATCACAACATATTTTAAGCATATTGACTTCAGAAACTTGTATTTGACTCTTATGGTTACTCGTTACGCATTATACGCGTTCGGATCGGCTTATGTGACTAGTTTGGCCATATTAGCCGAAAGGGGTCAAACCATATCTTTTTGGTCTCAAAATCCAGAATGTGATTATGTTACCCATATAAAACAAGTGTGCAAGCTTGTTGGGACAAAACCACATTCTAAAACGGTCTTCGCCTTATTGTGCGTTTAAAACCGTAATCTTTATATAAAACTAACCGGTCTAAGCTTAAGACCCGTTAGGATTCTAATAGGTTATTAAAACCTTAATTTCCAGATCTAGGAGCCCAGTAAAAGCTACGTGCACTCGTTATATTTGGTTTATACTTTGCTCAGGTAAATACGTTTAACTTATTTTCCCTATACGGGCTTGGGGTACGGTATATAAAATACCGCTTGGTCGGGAAATTGACCTTAACCGGTCTTGGTTATGTGCAGTCAAATTAACCCGTTTGAAAATGCTGTTTCGTTTGTTTAACGCCTTTGGGGGCTTAATGACCATGTCCCGGATATCCTTGGCATCATTCAAAGAATGGCCACGACCTTAGCACTCGGGTGTAGGCGTACACCCGTAGTGTTGTACAACATGTATAATCGTCGGTACGAGAGAAGTCTCGCGGCGGAATTATATTAAGTGGTGTGTCTATTAATCTTTAACCCGGCATGACCCGGGCTACCGAACGCAGAACGAACATGTAATTCTTTTACAAGATTATTAAGCAAATAATTATCCCAAGTTATAAAAAGTTTTATGCCATGAGCATTTAAATCAATTTTGAACATTTTCAAAATGAGTCAGTTAAATTGTATTTACCAGTGTAAACTGACGTATTTTCCAAAAAGACTAAGTGCAGGTACTACGCGTAATAGGCTGGTCACTCCTTAAGCATCCATAGAAGTCTCGCAAGCTTAGGATGCATGAAGTCTGTTGAAATGAAGTTTCCTGTTTACTTGATTCTGCCTGTGGATTCTATTTCGACATTTTGTGATACTCGAATATTACAATAATTTAAGTTGAAATGAATCTATCTTTGCTTCCGTTGTGCATTATAATTTGTGTTGTTTGACTATGATGATATCGACTACGTCACGTTAATCCCCCACCGGGCCCACCGGTGACACGTGGAAATTAGGGGTGTGACACAAAGTGTCGGGGATAAGTTGTGTCACTAAAATTAAGATAAACGACACTTTAAAGCCTTGTTAAACGCTTTAACGGATTACTATCCAATCGAACAACCGGACTATACCCGGAACGTGAAAATATTGCCATTTACATTGTTTATCTTTTTTCTGAGCCAGTTAGGGTCCCTGAATACCCTAACACCCACTGTAATGCACAACACACTAGTAACAGGGTTAATCCCTAAACTAACTAAACTAACCTAACTAATACTTAATGTTTAGTTGGAAATGAACTAGATTACCCCCCCCCCAACCGAATTGGTCACTAGGTGACCCCACTCTTGTCCTAATCTTGATTATTATATTCATTTATGTCTAATATCTATGGGACATGTAAACCATTGGACCATAATCACAATATTTGCCTATAAGATCAAACTCTTGCACAACATTCTTTCCATCACTCAAACTCACCACAAAACACTCTCTCTCTCTCTCTCAAAGAGCTACGGCCGAACACCCCCTATATCATCCATCCATCTTTCGACTTTGATCATCTCGTTTCAAGATCATACAAGTGCTAAGGATCACATACGAGGAGGCTTGGTGCATTCGGAAGGCGAAGGACCTCATCTCATTGCTTTTATCCACTCATTTTGCGTCTAGAATCTTCCCTAGCCTCGAGCTAGTAGTAAGTTGCTTGAAACACACTCTCGATCTATTTTAAAGTGGTTAAAACGTTATATGACGGTTAAAACTCGTAAACATACAAAATGATATGAAAAAGTCTACTAAAAATGCTAAAGATGATGGTTAAAAGCTAGATTGTTGTGTAAATATTGTAGGATTTGTTTTGTGTTATTATTTGGGCCCGATCTATGTTGTGGTAGCTCGGATCATCGTCTAACCCGGATTGATCATGATCATGGATCATGACATAGAGTTTGTTTAAATGTAACAAGGGTTAAGTGATGAAACTCTACCACACACGAATCATGAACTTGTGTAAAAACGATTTTTCTTATGAAATAGTGTTTAAAACTAGTAGATCTACGGATCTACAAGCGGCATTTTCAAAGGACCAAGTGTCCAAGAAATCATATTTTTCTAAAGCCGGATCTTATATGATCAAGAATGATTTTTAAACACACAAGTGTGTAAACACTTGTGTAACACTAAGTTTCGACAAAGAACTAGTTTTGTCAAATTTTACAAGAAGTTGTAAAGATGGAATTTCTTTAAAAGCGAGGTTTTTGCAAAACCGGATTGATTTATATAAAGATCCACTAAAAGTAATGGGATCTACTTCATATTTTTGGATAAACTACAAGTTCATGTGATTTTTGCGATTTACATATTTATTGACTAGTTTGTTGCTTTGAATATTGTTTGATTGAATGAGAAAATTGTTGGTTTGATTTATAAAAGAAAATGATACGCTTGAAAGCGTGGCCACCTCCAGTTACAGGGGAAACTCTGGCGAAATTTTTCCAAAAACCTAACACTTAGAAATATTTTCACTACAAGTGTTAGAAATACATTTTGACATGTTCTCAAATTATAGATTTCGCCACAACTTTATTTACAAAATATCGGAGGTGGGATTTCACAAAATAAAACTTGGTAAATATATATTTAGTATATATTTTTAATAACGTCATTTGTTATGTGTTTATGATTATTTTGTGAAATATACAGATATTATTTTTAGGGTAAAAAATAATATTACCGTGTTAACGACTCCAAAATAATACGAACGCCTTTACGATAATTATTTAAGTTACAACGGTATAGTTAATACCACTCGATCTTTAAAACGTAACTTACGCATTTAAGGAAATATTTATGAACGCGTATTTTTGTCAAGGTATTATTTTGGGAAAATCATATGTATTAAAATATAATATTTTTGGGAAAAATATTTATATTTTGGAATAAGAAGTAAAATATATATTAAGTGAGACTTAATAATATATTCCGAAGTTATACGAACGCACATGTATTAAATCCCCCATCCTTGGGAAGGAAAATAATTACCAAGTATATACAGAATGTAAACACGAAATAGTTGTCTAACTATTTCCCAAAAACTTAAACCATAAAGCTAAGGCACGACCATCCGTCTAATAGAGTTAGTACGTGTAGGTCGTCGCACAGCTGCTTGATCAGGAGATATACTTGGTAGAGACGCACCCTTGTGAGTTCATGTCCCCCTTTTCTCTTAACTGTTTTCAGTTTTCTAAACTGCGGGGGTGAAATACATGTTACTTTGATTACAAGTACTTTATACATGGTATGGTTAGCGTAAGGAGGTTTACTACTTAGATCATGTGAGTGGGTAGGCGGAAACTTGAGGCCATTAATCCTCAGGTTAGGACCGAGGGACAGGAGCGGTAGATCTATCTGGGTGTAGCGAGCCCAGCCCCAGGCCCAACAGTACGGACCTCGGGGTGACTTTGTGCCCAACGCATAAATCCGCTAGGTTTGAGTCTCCCTACTTGCACTTCACACATATCAATGGCCTTGCAAACCATTGGTGATCTCTTTTTCCTTATTTGCTACATACCAGGAATTTTATACATACAAAGGTTTATTTACTCACTTACACATGAACTCGCTCAACATTATTGTTGATTTTTCAACTTACATGTATTTCAGGGAATTAAAGGATCTGGCGCGGTATGACACGATTTCCCGCTGCACTAGTTTCGAGGTCATCCGGGTTTAGGGAATGTGACTCTTTCCTGGACAAGTCACAGTCCTTAAACTATGTTTATGTCAAGTTGATGTTTGTGAACAATGTTTTATGTTAGTAGATTTTAATTCACGTTGCATGTGTCAACGTCTTCAGACAATGTTGTTGTGTTTGGTTTTTAAAACTTAATTTAATGGATGATCTTGCATGGTTTTTATTTCATATAGCTTGTTATGGTTAAGCTATGGTATTAAGAAGTCACACCAAAATTAACCACGCTTCCGCAAAGCCAAGGTGTGACACAAGAAGTTTGACTTTTGATTTGACTTTTGATTCTGGCCCGTTTGGTCAACGTTTAGGCCTGTTTTAAATTTGTTTTGAGACCATAATATTGTTGATTATAACTCACTGAAGTTATACCACATGGTCAATCCGTTTGATGAGTTAAATGACAAGTCTTGAAATTATTGTTAAAAATGACCACAATGCCCTTATGTGGTCAAAGTAGCTAAATAAAGGATTTTAAACTAAACCAACTTATAATCTGACTTTACAGCAGTATATACTTCAACTAAAAATGTATGCAACTACTTGGACCTGTCATAGACTCATCCGATCTCCTGAAACCGTCCTTATGCGCATAACTAGTTATCGAATCTAGTTCGCATAAACTACGCGCAACAGTGCTCAAAACCTTTTTAAACCTTTCTAGATCAGAATGTTGGTTTAATTACCCTTTATCCAATGAGTCCTTACACACGGATAGGTATAAACCACATTCTAATCAATCTACGCTTAATCTAGCGAACCTATTCTTAAGTAACGTGTCATATCTAAAGGGACTAACCTTTGACATGTATAAATTCTAATAGATAATAAATCTATTCATTCCAGACTATAGAACCCCCCAGATAATCGGACTTGGGTCAATAATACTTAGGGGGTGTTTGTTTTTTCAGAAAAACCTCTTCTGACCTCTTATGTCTGCGTCGCGCAGACGTTTAGCTCTGAAGACCGTTTGTTTTTTAGAAGACGTTTCATTAAAAAATGTCTTCAAACCTTTACGCGTCCTCTTCCCCACGCAGACATGGTCCAATGTCTTCCCACCTCTTCCAGCCTCTTCCAACCCTCTCTCCACCCCTCTCCTCCTAATCTTAAACCCCGGTCATATACCAAAAAATAAAGGATAAGAATTGTGCTTACAACAAAACCCAGTTACAGTCAAGAACCTCCACCGCAGTTACAGTTCTTCACTTGAAGCAGTAAACCCTAGATCGCACCACCAGACACCTCTTCAGATCTTCAATTTCACAATCATCCCCCACAACCGCACCACCATTATCGTCTATTCCCCACTCGTCCTCGTTAACTAAAGGATCCGAAGAGGCTAATTTGCTCAGGGGTTCGGTTTTCGGGTCAGATGGGGGGATGTTGGAGGATGATCGAGTGGTTATGAGTTTTATTGTTCTGGGGTTTTGGTGGTGGGGTAAGCGGATGAGGGTAAGTGATCGAGGAGTGGTGGTGGTGGTGGAGAAACGGTGAGCAGAGGAATGGGTAAAGAGGTGAGATAATCAAACACTCTTTTTATTACACTCCGCAGACATTTGGTCCACCTCTTCTCATGCAGACGTTTGCAGATGTGGTCCGCAGGCTGCAGACCTTTTACATCTGAAAAAACAAATACCACCTTAGACTTGCGGCTTTTTGCTAAATTATAATCATATTGATTGGAAGTTAGCAAAAAGATAAATACTCTTAACTTATTTTATTTTTAAACTTGGGGTATGGCGAATATGCCACTTGGAGCGGGAATTACATAAATGGGTCGCCTATGATAACCCATAAATGTAAGAACCCAGTTAAATCCATTTTATTTGATAACTAAAACAATTGGGGTTATTGGTACCGTATCCGGACGTCCCAACTCATGAACTATTATAGCCATACAGAATAACGTGCTGATGTAGGCATACTGACAGTAAGACACGTTATTCGACTTTGGTGTGTACCTTAATCATTATAGCACTGAAAATGACCGGCTTTGATATCGGGTTTCCATTGTATGACAAATATGTAAATCTGATGACAAGACAAAATCCCAAGAAATATTAAATGATTACCTACGGGTTTTCTCTATGTAAAAAATCATTTTTGAAAAACTATTTTCAAAATGAGTCAGTTAATTGTATTTACCAGCGAAAGCTGACGTATTTTCAAAGGATTGAACTGCAGATACCGAACCTTGAATATTAGGCTGAGAATTCGGGTCGGCTATGGAATTTGCAACTCATAACTGAAGGCCTATGATGCCTAAGCTTCATTTTCTCTCGATCCTGCATGTGGGCTGTTATATGAACACTTGAACATTCTTATACTTTGAATATTAAACACTTTTAATGTTATGATTACTTTTACTCTTAATACTTCCGCTGCATTACTATTAATTAACTGTGATAACTGCTACCCAACCATCACGACTAAACCCATCTGGGCCCACCGGAAATCGGGGTGTAACAGAAATAGGGGGAAGGGAGAAAGAGATGTATTTATAGCTAGGGTTTTGGAGTGTGCCTAAACCCAATATCACGTACCAAAATGCACCGCGTTCGCCCTGTTTTGCTTCCTAACTCCATTTTCGCCCGATAAATCGTGTATTAATTTATCGAATCAAGTAAATTAAAATTTTAAAGATAATATATATATATACATATACACACACACATACTTGATAAATGAATTAAATAGTGACCGCATACACCAGTACGCGTTTAAGTTGTGTAGAAAGATACACCCGTAGATTTTTGTTGTTTAACGATCCGAATACTATCGTAAAATAATTAAAATCATATTACGGCAAAATAAACACAACAACAATTATTATGATTAAAAAAATCATGGATTTCGATATCTTTAATCTGGTGCTGGCCGTTATTGTGTTCCTACCGCCGCGTGTCATCTGTGTTCGCGTCAATTTAGCGCTCGATATTACATGAATTTCGAAAAGGGTTTTGCTAGCCTTACGAATACCTAATTAATAAAATTCAAGTCTAATATGAATTATTGCATTGAAAGCATGATTGAAGTTTGTTTAGCCACAGGCTAGAGTCATAAAGTTAGACCAAATTCTTAACGCTTAGATTTTACCATCACATTAAGGCAAGAAATACCAAACCCAAAGTCTCGAACCAAAACCTATAACTCCTTTCCAAGTGATTAACACATTATTGAGTACATAGACATAGAAAACGTGAATGTTTGATGCCACAAACACGAAGTTGATGATTTATTTTTTAGAGCTTGATAAAATTCAATTTCAATGTAGTGATTAGTTGCTTAAAGTCATTAAAACACACCTTGAGGTCATCCAAAAGAGTCGTTAAGGGTTTACTTCCCCAAAGTAATGCAAGAACTTAGCCAATCATGACTATAAGAATAAACACTGTCAAACTTGATTGCCTAAATATAAATATACAAGAATGATTGCTAAAGAGTTCTTACACTTTTTGACTAATTAATACCAAAATAAACTATGAAATGGTGTTGGAATGGTAGGTGGATGCATGATGGAATGGTGTGGTAACAGGTTGTGCATGAAGCGGGTGAGGATGGAATGGTGAGAGTGACAATGGGTTTAAGGATAATGAGGGATAACTAAGGGATGTCTTGAAATGGGAGGCAAATGGCTCTATTTGTAGGTTATCTAGAGCATAGGGCAAGACCCGTGCCCCATGCCTAAGTGATCCGGTCTTAAAAAAACTAAACAAACATTGTTGATTGACTCATAATATCATTACTAACCTTGTTTACACCCCTATACTTGTGCCTAAGTGATCCAGTCTTAAAAATACTAATCAAACATTGTTGATAAGAGAAAAATGCCCGGATAGTCCTTGTGGTTTGATCCATTTTCACCTATATTCCCTAACTTTTGCACATTCGTTCTCGAATAGTCCCTAGCGTGTATGGGGGTTAGTTTTTGGTGTTAAGTGGGTGGGAAATGACTGAAATGCCCTTACTACAAAACATCTTTGACTACGGGTTTTATACAATCAACATCATTACCATACAACTTTTTGGATGATTTCCTAGTGATTTTAAAACACATGTAAACACAGACTAAATAATAAAAACTTTGATAAACCTAGTTTTTCTTTAAATCTCCTAATTGTCAAAATTTATGTAGAAAAACCGATATGGATTTTATAAAACTTCAAGTGATTATCATCACTTTTATAAAATTAGTCCACCTAATCACCCATTAAACCTTCCTTTGATACCTAATACCTTTGTGACACCTAATGAAGCCTTGTATTTCCACCTCAGGAGACATCAAGCAAAACCCACCACCAAACTGTTTTGGCCATCAAACTCACTTTGCTTAAACACATCCATTGGCGAAACCCCCCCCCCCCCCCCCTCAACTTTTCCAAAACCGCGGGGCGGAAACGTATATACCTATAGGAAAATACTATTCATAACACTACGCATCGATAAGTTCGGAGGAGGGGGGCGGGCGCCCCCTCAGAGGTAGCCTAAGTTGCGCCCCTGAACACATCTTCATAGCTCTCTAATCCCTCGACCCTCCAGAGGAATATTACATAAATAGTTAAATAGCACCCTCTCACATCCCATATTCATACATATAATATATGGACATTTTAATTGATTTACTTTACATTTATAATTTTTTTATTATTATATATAATTTTAAGCATATTTTGTTTTTCCTCTTGTAACTTTTAAGTTCCGATGTTATATTAAATTTCGTGTACGTCATTGCAACGTGCGTATTATATACACGTTTAAATATGTTTTTTAATTGATTTTGTAAGTAGTAGTGTACAAGTAATCAAGACACATATAAACATTTATCAAAACTACCTTACGCTTAGTTATTTTTGTTACTAAAATAATGTGATACTACTTACTAAATTTCCAAGTCTGTTGTATTCGTGATAGAGTATTTTTTTATATTGTAAGCTATAGCGAGTGTTGGTACCTCACATCGATTCCAACCAAACAACACCGGATCATCAATGGTCGATATATTTCTGCGCATATAACGAGTTTATTTGTTGGATTTTATCTTTAGGTTGTTGAAATGAGTGTCAATGTGTATAAAGGTATAATTACAATAACTAAGAAAGAAAATAATGTGTGTGCTTGTGTGGTTTTTTCAACTTAAAACATAGAAAAAGTCACATGGAGGGGACTCGAACCCAGGTCAATTATGGAAAAGCAACCTTTTTTCAACCTCAGCAAGTATAATTGTTGTTAAAAATGGACCTAATTAGTATATACCAGGGATTTGTTTTTTAAGTAAACTTCATTGAAACGTGATACTAAACCTTAAACCGAGGCGGTCAAACCAAAGGGATTGCATATTTACAAAATTACACCAATCAACGCACGAGATGGATTTATTTTTTATCTACCATAAGAAACCAATCGACTTAACCTCACAAATGATTTCTTCCATTCTTAAAACCTTGTTATTGAACTTGACCCATTCCTCGCCCTCCATAAGGTCCAACATCCGATCCTTATAATGCCCTTTAGCGCTTCTTTTTGTTGACCATTTAAACCAATGTACAAAAACACCAACAAGTTCTGGATAATGCCCTTTAGTAGCAAACATACATGAGCAGAATATATGTTGTACCGTTTCATCCCCTTCTCCGCACAATACGCGAGACGAATCTTGAATAACAAAATTCTTCTTCTTTAAAGCCTCCAATGTCGCAATTTTATTAATCTTGGCCCGCCTTATAAAGGCGTTACACTTACACCATTCCGTGACATAAAAACTCCAAGTCGATCCTGTTTTTATCGAGTAATTCTTTTACTGCACCCACCGAAAACTCCACATCCGAAGCACCTATCCATTCCCATCGATCTCTACCATCTTGCAGCTGAAAGCCGAATAGAAGACATTCATAGAGGACATCAGTGATTTAGACTTAAAAAATTTTAAATCAACAAAAATTCCGACCTGCCGGATTCGAACCAGCGACCTAAGGATACCAGCAATTTACAACTACAGTCCTCCGCTCTACCAACTGAGCTAAGGTCGGTTTTGTTTTTCTGGCAACAAACATCTTTTAAATGTGTCTTCATTGTAGCATTAAATTTTGCACTCATTTGGAAAAAAAAAACGATTATTTGTTTGCGATAAAAGGACAAGTCATTCACACAAACAGTTAGGGTTCATTTGATTAACACTCTTTTATTATTGACAAGATTTTATAATATACAAAATATTCTTATGAAACATTTGTAGGTTAAGCCACTGATATAGGATGACATATCACTCGAACTGGTAAGAAGCGTTTTAACCAACTACCTAGAAAAGGGGGCATGTATGGATTAAAGATGTAATGTCTAGTCAATTGTTGTCTGTGCGACCCCATATTATATGAGAGGTATGTAGACAGTGGCGAAGCTTGAAAATTTCCACCGGGGGATCGGAAGTCACCGAACCAAAAAATTCTATATAAGTAAAAATTTTGTTTATAAAACCGGGGGGGTCAAAAACATATATACCTAAAAAATTCTACACGAAACTTAGATACATAACACTACTGAACGAAAAGTTCGGGGGGTCGGGCGCCCCTCCCGGCCCCTTGAAAGCTACGCCCTTGTATGTAGAGACATGTATCTGAGAGTTGGGTAGAGACACAATTGGTATTTGGTAATCGTTACCTAACTACATAACCATGTTATGGGGAGAGCGCTCAGCTATTCACAATGTGATAAACCATGAATCTCAGTGCTTGAACAAAAATAGTGTTTTCAAATACAGTAGTTAGTATTTATTAAGGCGTTTCAAGCATTGAAAATACTAAAATATTTATCTTGTTTGTTGACGTTTGTAACTACAAACAATCCTCGTCACTCCAATCACTCTCTCAGACCAATTTTGGACATGGAGAAACTTCACGGCTTAGACTTCATTGATTGACACAATGACACTACAACTTGAGGATTATTTTTAAGGCGGAAAAGAAACTTTATGTTATTGTTGAGAAGCCAATTCTTAATAAGCTTCTTTAGGAATGCTCCCGCTACAACGAATGAAGCGTGGGATAAACATGTGGATGACTTATCTGATGTGGCATGCTTCATGTTAGCAACAATGGTTCTAAACTTCACAGAAGGATCTAGAACCAATTGTAGCTTACAACATGTCAATTGGTTGAGAAAAAAGAAATATTTTCAAGTTAACCTAATTGGACTATAGGGGTGTGCATGGGTCAATTTGGGTCGGTTTTGGCTTAAAACCATAACCATAACCAAGATATCGGTTAATGAATAATCATAATTATAACCGATTGGTTATGACGGTTTTGGTTATTCAGTTTTGATGCTTATAGCGGCTCGGTTATGGTCGGTTAACCGTGAATTTGAGCCTAGCTAAAAGTAACTCAACACAATATAATTGTGCAATATTTGGGTCCGAAAGTTTGCGGTTGAAATTTGTTACCATGGAAAAATTGTTATTACACATTTCTATATATTATTATATTACGTAGCAAAAAATACTTATAATATGTATATTAATACCGATGATTATCGAATATTTAAATAAATATGATTCATAAATTTAAACAAACGTTTATAAAAAGCGAAATGATATAACTCATAAACTTAAACAAACATTCAACCAGAAAACATCAAATATTGAAAGAATGATGAAAAGTCCAAATCCCTTAGATCTTACTCTATGTTGGTTAGGTTAAAGTGGGTATAAAAAGATTAATAAACATAACCGACCTACTACTTTCGGTTTTAGCAAAACAATAACCGACTCACCGGTTTTTGATTTGGTCTGATTTTATCGGTTAATTCGGTTACGAGTTGGTTAATTCAGTTTTTTGCACACCCCTATTTGACTATAGTACAAAAACCAGGCATGTTCCAACCTGATGAAACAATGGTTAACCGGGTTGGGTTAACACACTGGTCTCGTCGAGAAGGGTTAATCCCTTCCTCTCGAGAATCGCTGACTGGATCGCCTGCTGGTTGATCTCCTGCACAAGGAAACAAACCGTGACTCGTAACAAGGAGGATGGGGTGGGGGTGCTCCTTGTTACCATTCTCCGGCGTGAGAATCAGTAGTCTGCTTGGGAAGCAAAGTATGATAGTAGTAGTAGTGAGAGAAATGTGAAAGAGATACCTCAAACCTGGTTTGGGGTTGGTATTTATAGCCGAGGAGTGAAGGAGAAGGTGGACGGATAGACTGACGACATGTTGCACCTTTGCAGGTGTGTCAGGCATGTCGGCTGTGGAGGTTAAGCCACGTCAGTCTGTCGCTTACGTAGACCTGACAGGCGGCTGCCATTGGTGCTACTTGCTCTGTGGTGTCAGTCCCACTTGCTGAGTGCACAGGATGCGGTGCGGGCCGCATCGCTGCTTGCGGTAACTGTAGATGTTCCCACGTCTCACTCCTTGATCAAGAAATACGCGAGATGCGGTGCCAAGCCGCATCGTCGTTTGTGGTGACTGTTGCTGTTATCCAGCTCCCTTGATAGAAGTGTTCACTGGATGCGGTGCTAGGCCGCATCGCTGTGAATACTTCCGTTTTCATACACCAGATGCGGTGTTGTGCCGCATCACTATACCGTTCCATATTCCGGGTAAGTCCTCCTCCATCATTGGGCAGATTGGATTCAACCACTGTATTCGTGCGTTCCCGTACGGACACAGGTAAGTTGTTAGCTAGTGGGGGTTTTGATAAGGGTAATGGTCACTCACGGTCGTGCTGACGCGAGATCTGAGACCATACCCCTTCAAGTCCCCCCAGTCTAGTGTTGCTGCCATATGCAAGTTGCATGTGGGAGGAGTACTGGACTATGGTGTCTAGAAGGTAGTTTGGAGTCTGGAGAAGATTCTAGGCCATGTATATGGTCGTTGCTCTTCGTAAATCAAGCTGGAATCCGGAAGAGTCATGTGACGTGTCTTCCGTACCGGTGAAAAAGTTTCGCTTGATGCAAAATTCTCAGTCTCGGGTTTTGATATGGTAGATCTTATCAGGGTTGGTTGCCACCTGTTGGTGTGTCGAACCAACTTTTGAGATTTTGCTGGAGGTGTCCACAAACTTCGAACCAACCTCTAAGATGGTGGTTGAAGGTGTGCACAAACTTCGAACCAACCTCTGAGGTGGTGAATGAAGAAGAGAGTGGTCTTCCGATATAATTGGACATGTAATGATGATCCTTTTTTTGGGGTGTTCATGTTCTTCCAATTAGCTCTCAAGTAACCGCACGTCCTTTGCGGTTACCTCGTTGCGTGACATTGTTGGCCATGTTTGGTCGAACAACTTGAATCTGGATAATGGTCAAATAAACATGGTCATAGGCATGGTTATGCCCACTGAAGGGGTAAGGTCCCAAAAACCTCATAAAAAGGATTTGAGACCATACCACAAACTGGCCTTTCAACCTTTTAACCTTGCGCGGCCGCGCATTGGTCTCACAAAAGGGAGAAAGTAATCAACAAGCTATGGTCGCGCGCCCAAAGGAAAGCATAAAATCCTTGCGCCTTCTTCCATTAGCAAAGGATTAAAATCCTAAAGATCAATACTTCCGCCCAAATATCCAAACTTGGATATCATTTTACCCAGACTTGGGATTTATTCATCTATGTCCACACAGTAAGGTGTCACACTAGATTACAGCAGTAATCTTCTAGAAAGAATATGATCGTGCACCACCCAGACTGGACACGTGTCATTACCACAAGCATCCCTGAAATCACAACAAAAGCATGCAATTGGAGAATGATCTCCACTTAAATCACTTTCCACGTGGCAATCCCCCAGCCATAGATCAAACCACGATCCGTGTGCATTCACATCGGATCGAGGTAACTTAACGTGGGATTAAAGAACTTAACGGAAGGAAAAATAACCGCTACGGCGTTAACATCTTCCGTCATCTTTTCAATAACAGGTTTTCCCTCCCAAACTCCCGGTTATAAATACGAGAACTGTTCAGGTATAAACTCAGATCACATTCACTTCTCAAATACTTTTCTCTTCTCCATTACCAATACTTATTCTCACACCGGAGTCGGGTCAAGGAAAGAACCTTCTTCTCCCCTTGGCGAGGCTAACGGTGCTCTGTTTTGCAGAATCACCGGAGAAGAAGCTCGGCAGCAACTGAATCAACCGAGAGAGAGCTAACCCTTTTATGCAGAATCAAACCCCCTAGATATCTCGGTTCCGACCATTTATCTAGTGTTTCTTCACCCACCATTGTTTATTCTATCCGTCTTACAAGTGGGTTAACAAAGTCATAAGCAGACTTGTTACCGCTGTTCGGCCGCTTGTTGTTCGACAAGACCTCTTTAGGTAAGTGGGAATGTCGTTCGCAGCTGTTCTTTAGCCACTTTCCTTCACGCTCCAATGCCGAGGAGCTTTCGTTGAAGAAGCTTCGTTCATCTGTGTGATGACTTAGTTGTGGCTCTTCTGTAGCAACCATTTGCGGAGCTATGGTTATGTCCGCAGCGACTCATGAGTGTCTGTGGTTTTGTAACCCAACACTCGCTTGGAAAGAGTGTGTTGTTCGGATGTGGCTCTTGAAGGATCAGGAGCCTGGGTTGCTGATGTGCGGTCTCGTACATTCCCTTCCTTCTTCTCTATGGAGAAGATGTTTGCGCACTTTCTGTGGTTATGAACCGGACAGGAGGGATTTGAAGCTTGAAGAGAATGAAGGCACTGCGGTTTACCTGTTTCTGAGATGTGGTTCAGTCCAAAGAACAACGCTGGTTCTGAGCATCTGACACACGTGTACGGGCTCGTGTGTGTCATCTCCGCATATTCCGCGTGTACTCGTGGGTATGTGCGGATATATTTATACCCCCTAATATAATGTAGAGATATATATTTTTTGCTCTTTTGAGGGGTATGTAAAAAAACGACATGCGGTATGGGTTATGGTGTGGGATACCAGAGAAACCGCATGCCGCTTATAGTTGGATAATGTAGTCGCTTTTTTGTTGTATACGTGGCTGATCGCACGTGTGAGTTGGTGGAAGTTGGTGAGATCTTCTGGCATGTGCTGAAATGAAAGGACATTTGCACTGCCCGAGGTCATAAATGCACTGTAGCAGGAGTGTAAACGTCTACTATGTCAGGCACGTATGCGGCCACGCGCGCGTGGTAACCGTCAGCGGAAACGTTGTTTGACACGTGGTGCCGCAAAATTCGCTCTTTTTGGACGTGATGATTCAGTTTCCATGTTGCATTAATTGCGATGAGTATATAAGGGGAAATCGTTTGTGGTTTCCCCTCACTTTGTTCAAAATTTCAAAATTTCCGGTGAGAGAAAAAGATACCTCTGTCTTCTCCGATAAGGTTTTTCTGAAATTCCGGTGAGGTTGTTGAGTTTTTGAAACTCACTTTCTTTTCTTCCACATCTCTTATGGCTGAACCATCAAATCCACACAATGTGGAGGGTGAAAACCCGGAACAACAGCCACTGGCGGGGGCTGATGAAGATGAAGATGATGATGGTGGTGCAACCGGTGGTGGTCTACCGGTACTGAAGTGGTCAAAGGGTCAGTTTAAAACCCTGATGACCAGCATACAAATGGCGGAGGAGTGGGGTGCTACCTACCCTCAAGAGGGTGATACTGGTGCCGATGCTCCGGCGGGATATATCACCCTATGGGCTGAGTTTTTTAACGATGGAAACCTCCGGTTGCCGGTGACGATGTTTGTTGCTGAGGTGTTAGAACACTATCACCTTCATATCTCCCAACTGAGCCCCTTTGGGATGTTCCGAATCAGGAACTTCGAGTACACTTTTCGTGCCCTTGGTTTAGATGTTACCCGATTCTACCAGTTAACGGTAAACACCGGTTTTTTCTCTTTTAACCAAAGGTATGGGAGTCTCAAGTTGATGACCCCTCCGAAGGGTCTTACCAAGTGGAAAAGGAGATTTTTCTACGTGAAAACTTGTGCGGTGCATGCCAACATGACCTTTCGGAGCGTGAGTGTGGGTGTTACTTCGGAAGATATTCCTGTTGCTTCCGAAAAGACTGTAGACTGGTTCTCTAGGTTGCGGCCTGTTGAACTTAAGAAACTGGGCAACAATGAGTTGTGGGTGTTGCGGATGATGCTTACCAGGCCGGATAGGAAGGCAAGGCCCGTTCTGCGGGAAAAAAAGTGGTGGTAAGCCTGTTACTCTTGTGTGTTTTCCTTGCTTCTTTATCCTCTTATTAATTTGCATGTTTTATGAGAGGATGCGGTCGGCCTGTGGAGGATGTTTGAGCCAGATTTCGAGGGCAAAGTTGAGTTGATTCCGTGTGAGTTGCGGGAAGGTTTTAATTTGGAGATTGTTGGCAATTTCTGCGTTCCCACACGTGATATGTTGAATGCACCACCGCCGGAAGGCGAAGGTATCTTCTATGATTCCCTTGTTGTTTTAAAGTTCACCCGTGTAATCTGCTTGCTTGATTGTTTAAATGCAGATCACCTTGGGGACCTGGGGAAGTTTGAAAAAACTGTCCCTAAGAAACATGTGGAGAAGAAGCAGGTGAAGAAACCCGCGCGGGGTCACGGTAAGGAGAAAACTGAGGGTTTTGTCGCCCCTCCTATGGTGCCGCAGGCCGCAGGTACCTATCGTTCTTGTTACCGCAGATATACCGATTACGTGGTAGTATCTAACACCCTTGAGGGTTTGGGTGTTCCAGGTGGTGGTGCGGCTGCAGGTGGGACTGCTGCGGGTTCCACTCTTGCTGGTGAGAAGAGGAAAACGGAGCAGAAAGCTGTTGGTGCTGGTGAAGGGAAACGTCGGAGACTACAGTTCAAAAGGGCTGGTCCGACACAAAAGAAGCCTGCGGTCATTGCTGGTAAGTGTATAACTTTTGCAAGTGTTTTGTATGCACAACTTGTTTTCTGATAGTTATTGCTTTCTTTGTTTTGCAGAACCGCAAGATAAAGATTTTTCTATCTTTGACGCTCCCTCGTCTCCCTTGCATACCACGGCTGCGGATGCGGGTGTTACGAAGGAAGCTGCGGCACCTTTTGTCAAGGTGGTGCCTGATCCGACCGTGCAGGCGGAGAAAACTGTGGAGGAGGTTGCGGCCCAGATTTTTGATACCGTTGATTCTTCTAACAACCCGATCTCTTCAAATGATGCTGATGATTTGGATTTGAGGTTTTCTGATGTTGGGAAACAAAAATCTGGTGCTGAGCCGCAGAAGTCTCCTGCTAGTGAGAAGGTTTCTGGTTCTGCTTCTGGTGGTGCGGGTTATGATGGGCCTCCGATTCAGCCTGGGGAGTCTGAACTGGAGTATTATTACCGCACCTATATGCAGGATCGGAGTATAAGCTATCACCGACCCCCTGGACTGTTATGCAGGGGGATGATATTTCCAACGATCCTTCTGCTTGTAGGGAGATTTTGGGTGGCCTGGGCACACCGTTTGAGGTTGATCGTGTCCGTGCGGCATCCCATGAACTTCGCATCAACCAACTTTCCACCATGCTTGTGGGAAGTTCCATAGTGGCGAACGCTATTATGGAAGATTACAAGGTGTTAAGCCGGAGGGAGGAAGAAGCTGCACGCATGCGGGCTGAGGCGGAGAAGTTGTTGAGAGCTGCTCGCGCAGGTGCGGAGCAGCTTGAAAAGGATAAGGCTGCTTTTGAGAAGCATAAGCAGACCGAGGTGTGGGCTGCAACCGCCGAGCTTAAATAGGTTCGTACTCTTGCTAAGTTACTTTCTGATGAACGCAAGAGTTGGAACGAAAAACTTGCTGATGAGCGCAAGAGCTGGAAAGTATCTTGGGCCAAACATAATGAGACATTGTTTCGTGTTCGTCAGGAGTTGACAAATGCCAAGGCAGCGAATGCTGCTTTGGGCAAGGAGAAAGCTGCGGCCGAAGCGATTGCTGTAAAGGCCGTGGAGGCGGAGGCCCGGTTAGCAAAGGCGCTTGAAGAGGCCAAAGAGGCGGGGGCCCGTGCTGCAAAGGCTCTCGAAGAGGTCAAAGAGAGGGGGAGCCGTGCTTCTAAGGCTCTTGAAGAAGCGAATGCTGAGCGTACCCGTTTGAATCAGGTTGTTGGCAGCCTTCAGGTATGAGTTGCCTTTTCCGTGCAAACTTTCCTTCTGTCTTTCGAATATGTTTAATAATTTTCTACAAATTTTGTTTCTTGCTTTCGAAAGGCTGAGGTGCAGACTCGCGAGGCCCAGCTTGCGGAGATTACTGCCCGCGTGACTGTAGCTGAAAAGCGGGCTAACGAGGCTGTCGAGGCGAGAGATGGGCTTACCTCTTCGTTTAACCAGCTTGAGACTGACCGTGAGTGGATGCGGTGTCACGGTATTGCACATGTAAGCATCGGGTGCCTTTACATTTATTTGAATTAGCATGTGATAATGTAATTGCCCTTTGGTGCAGATTGTTAAAGCTATCATGGACGCGCCTGAGACCATAGCTGGTATAGATTTGATTAAGCAGCGTGCCCGTGATGCCGGTTTTAAAGCTGGTTATAACCGCTGCATCGGCCATATAAACGTCTTGTCTAAAGGCGGCTACACTAATGAACGGTCCGGGTTTCGTGATGTGGATACCGAAGCGCTTCTTGAGGCGGCTGATGCATCATTTTATGACACGTCTTTCTCTTCTGTTGAGAAGCTTGATGAATGCTTAGAGGCAGCGGACTATGTAGATCGGTTACGGATGCTATATGGCGATGCGAAGGAGGAAAATACTGGTGGTGACGGACAAGATGGCGCGGGTACCAGTGGTACAAAATAGGACTAGGTTGGCCTGCGTGCCCTTTTTTTTGTTTTCCTCTGTATATGTCAGAACTTCATGTAAATCCGTTGTGCACCACGTGGGTGCATGAATTTTTTGAATATAAAGTTTAACTGTTGCTCAATTTGTACAAGTGTTTTTACTTCTTGCATGTTTGAACGTGTGTATGCGGAACTCTACCCGTTGTGAACGGGGTTGAGTATACTCTATACCTTTGTCGTATGAGTATTAGTCAATTCCGTCGTTTGCCCTGTTAAGGTTTAGGAATTGTGTAAGTTTTGTAAAAACTCGTGTGTGTATCCGGCCGGATAGACACTTAATGTTTTTCCTTTGTTGGCCTATTACAATATTTGTGTGTGGTTAGCACTTTGTGTGGGTATCGCGAATGAAGATTTTGCCAATCTGTTTTTGCGGATACCAAGTGTAACACGCATTTGTAATAGTAGTAACAAACAATATTGCATTGAATCGCTCGTTTATTTATTTGCAAATGGCCTGCGGCCTGATCGGTTACATGGAAATGTAAAGAGCATGGCTTACATGTAACAGCATCGAAGCTGTTGTGCATTCCATGTGCGTGCGATAGTTTTGCCTTCTAACGTTTGTAGTTTATACGCGCCTTTGCCCAAGACCTCTTTGATGAGGTCGGGTCCTTCCCACTTTGGGGCAAGTTTTCCTGGGCGCTCAGCGTTAGATGCTTCGTTATCGCGAAGGACGTAGTCTCCCGGGTTAAATGTACAAACCCGCACGCGTGAATTGTAGTATTTTTCAAGCTTGGTTTTGTACTTGGCCTCGTTGATGGCAACGTTTTCGCGCCTTTCTTCTAGGAGGTCCAAGTCAAGTCTGCGTGCTTCATTGTTGGCTATTTTGTTGATAGCCAACATTCGAGGTGAAGGAAGACCTACTTCCGCGGGGATTACCGCTTCTGAGCCATAGACCAGGCTGAAGGGTGTCTCCCCTTTGCTCGTTTTTGGGCTTGTTCGGTGAGCCCATAAGATGCTTGGGATTTCATCGACCCAGCCACGCCTGGCTGTTCCCAACCTTGCTTTGATACCTTCGACCAGACTTTTATTGATACTCTCGACTAGGGCATTCCCTTGCGGGTGTGCCACGGAGGAGAATATGTGTTCAATATGTAATTCTTCTAGCCATTTTTGAAATTCGTCAACAGCAAAGTTGGTGCCGTTATCGGTAACGATGCACATTGGTAGACCGAAACGGCAGATGATGTGTTCCCAAATGAATTTTCTCGTTATCATAGCAGTGGTTGAGGCGAGTGGTTTGGCTTTAACCCATTTTGTGAAGTAATCGACGGCTACTATGATAAATTTGACCGCACCTGGTGCGTCTGGGAAAGGTCCGACCACGTCAATTTCCCATTTTTGAAAGGGCCATGCAGTGGTGACCGGGATCAAGTTATTCTTGGGGCGCAAGGTCTTGGGGGCATGCTGCTGAAAATTAATACACTTGCGCAATTCTTTGACGGCATCCAGGTGCATGCCAGGCCAGTAATACCCAGCATTCATGATTTTAGCCACTACCATGCGTGGCCCTGCGTGTATGCCATACATTCCCTCGTGTATCTCTCTGATGAGGTATGTGGCATCTTGAGGATTGACGCAGCGTAGGAGTGGCCCTAGGTATGATTTACAGTATAAGATACCGTCTCCCATTTGATAATGGCATGCTTTGTATTGTAGTTTGCGTGCCTCGGACTTGCTTTCGGGAGTCACACCTGATTGCAAGTATGCAATGATTGGTGTCATCCAGGATGTTATACCGTACTGGATGACATTAACCTGGCGCAGGGGTACTGAAGGATTCTGCAGAATTTCAATGCGTATCTCCTTTGCTAGGTGTTGGAAGCTTGTGGATGCAAGTTTTATAGTGCATCTGCGGATTTGTTTTCACTTCTGTTGATATGTCGGATATTGAATGAAGTGAATTTTGATTTTAGTTGCAGGGCTTGCTCGAGGTAGAGGATCATGATATCCCCCTTTGCGGCATAGTCGCCGCGCACCTGCCTTGCTACTTACAAGGAGTCGACGTGCGCTTCCAAATGTTGCACGCCGAGCTTGACTGCCAAACGTAGTCCAGCCAATAGAGCCTCATACTCTGCCTCGTTATTTGTGCTTTTGAAATCGAGGCGGATTGCATAGGTAAGCTCTTGGCCATCGGGGCTGACGAGTCGCAGACCTGCGCCCGCACCTTCTTCGTTGGACGCACCATCGGTAAAAAGTGCCCATACTTCTGAAGAAGGTGGTGGTGATGCAGGGTTTTGTTCTTCTTCGCATCTTGGATGTGATTCGTCGGTACCTCGGCAACGAAATTAGCTAGGACTTGGCCTTTGACTGCCGGGCGCGGCTTGTAGTTTAGCGTGAGTGTGCCCAGCTCGATTGCCCATTTTGCTAACCTCTCAGAGATGTCAGGTTTGGATAGGATGGGGCCGATCCTGTAGTTGGTTAACACTGTGATGACGTGGTTTGCGAAGTAGCGTCGCAATCGTCTTGATGCGTGTACTAGGGCTAGTACCAACTTTTCCATTATTGAATATCTTGTCTCTGGGTCGTTGAGCATCTTGCTGATGTAGTAGATGGGTGTTTGAATTCCTTCCCGCTCCACTATTAGTACCGCATCTACCGCATTGTCCGCGGCGGATAGAAATAATATAAGTGGTTCATCTTTGCGTGGCGGTTAGAGTTGGGAGTTGTATCAAACACTCTTTTATTTCTCGGAAAGCGTTTTCAGCCTCTGCGGTCCATTGGAATTGTTCTTTCTTTAGACAGTTCCGCAAGGTCTTGATGAAAGGATAAGACTTAGCGGCATGGTTGGCTAAGAATCTGTTAAGTGCGGCTAGCCTGACGGCTAGTCGTTGCATCTCTTTCATCGTTGAAAGCGATGGCATGCGCTCGATCGCCTGAACCTTTTCCGGGTTTACCTTGAATCCATCTTTAGTTACGATGAATCCAAGGAATTTGCCTTCTTCCATTCCAAACGAGCATTTTTCTGGATTGAGCTTTATGTTAACGCTTCGCAGAGTTTGGAATGTTCTTTCGATATCAGTGAGCATAGTATCCTCCTCAATGCTCATGACAACTAGGTCGTCCATGTAGATTTCGACACTTTTGCTTATTTGCCCGCGGAAAGTGTCGTTCATCAGTTTTTGATAGGTGGCGCCCGCGTTGCGCAACTCAAACGGCATTTTTGTATAACAGTAATTTCCGGTAGGTGTGCGGAATGCCGTTTTGTCTTCATTCTCGATTGCCATCTGTACCTGATGATAGCCTTTGTAACAATCGAAGAAACACTTCCATCGGAATGGTGCGAGGTTATCGACCTTTGTTGAGGTCTTTGTAATCGACGCACATGCGCCAGCCCCCGGATGGTTTCTCTACCATGACTGGGTTGGACAACCAAGTCTGGTATTTGACTTCCCGCAGGATGCCTGCGGAGAGCAGTTCTTCCACCTGCTCATGCATCGCCTGGTTCTTTGCGGATCCAAGGTGGCGTTGGCCTTGGATCACCGGCTTGATACCTGGCAAGGTATTCAAGTGATATTGCGCGATTTCGCATGGAACCCCCGTCATATCTGCGGGTGTCCATGGAAAAATGTCTTGATTCCTGAAGAGAAGCTGCTTCAGGTGCGCTTTGGTGTTAGGGGACAAGGCGTGGCCCAACGTGACCTTCTGTTCTGGGTATCTCGCGTTGAGAACCCATTTTTCTGGTTGGTTGGGTGTCGGCCTTGCTATCTTGGTCGGACGCAGCTCGTCCGACGTCATGACTTCCCTGCGTGCATAGATTATCGCGACCCCTGTTTCGGTTGGGAAACCGATTGCAGAATGGGGTACGGACGTAATCATGTTGTAATCGCCTTGGGATTCTCTCCCAAGGAGCACGTCATATTTGGAAGTATGAGGTAAAACCATGAAGTTCACCTCTTCTGTTCGTGTGTGCCTTCCGCTGGTGAGGTGCACAGGAAAAGTAATTTGGCCTACAGGAAAGACAGTTTCCCCGCGAACCCGGCCAACGGGTAATCCACTGCTTGCAACCGATCTTTGTCTTCCTGGTCGAACTGGTTGAAGCACTGCTCATATATGTCCGAGGTACTGCCCGGGTCGATGAATAATCGCTCGGTGCAGTAATGAGCTAGTTGGCCTGTAATAACAACGGCGCGTCTGTCGCGCGGACCGCCTTGGACTTTTGGGAAGACGACTTGCTCGTCTTTCCAGTCATTGTCCGGTCTTCTCGCCGCCTTGCGCGGCCTTCCTTTGCCTCTATTGATCATATAGGTTGAGGCCACATACATGGTCCTCTTCCCTGAGAAGGTGTCCTCGCCATGGGGGGTGATGCGTTTGGTGGCTTTTTACCCACCAGGCAACAGGTGTTGCAACTTCCCCTCCTTTAGGGCTCGCTCAATCTCCAGCCGGTGACTGATGCAGTTGTTTGTTGTGTGACCTAAGTGCTTGTGATACTCACAATAGAGAGTGAGATCTTGATTTTTCTTGGACTTCATTGGTTGGGCCGGTCGCAGGTACTGCGCGTCCGTAAGAAGGACTTCGCTTGGCGACCTAGTGATCTCGGAACAGTTGCGGTCCCGAGATTCTTTCTTTGACGCCCGGTTGTCCCGTTGGGCGTTAATCGTTGCCCTTGCGTCAAACTGGTTGGTACGCGGGAAATAAGGTTTGGAATCGCTGCCGCGATTCCCTGTGTCCCGGTTGCGCTTATTGTTGCGCTTGGGCTCGTAGCGGGAGGTTTGACATTCTGCTTGGGGCTGTGCCTTTGCGAGATGCGGTTAAGGGACCGCTGCATCTGGGCGTATGTCTTTACCGTAGCCATGACATCTTCCCATTTTTTGGCAAGCCGTCCTTGCCAGAGATGGTCATAACCATCTGCTCGTCTCTGACGGCTTTTATGAAGTGGTTCCGTGCCATTTGGTCTGCTACGTCGCCTATCTCCAGGCACTCTTTATTGTATCGGACGACGAATGCTTCGAGAGATTCGTCGTCCCTGCGCCAGATATTCATGACGTCCATCAAATCACGTTCGTGACGTCGTTGCTGGCTAAAATGAGCGAGGAACTTTGCATGCAAGTCCTCAAATGAGGCCAGCGATCTTACTGGCAAAGAATCGAACCAAGCCCTGGCCAGGCCCGTGAGGGTCTGGGGGAAAAAATGACAACAGGTGGGTTCGTCCCACCTGCCGTTGCACCCTGCACCCATGAAAATGTTCATGTGGTCGTCCGGGTCGGACGAACCATTGTATTTCTCAATGTTAAATGGGAATTTTGTGGTGGTGACATGAGCGTGGGCGATTTGCAGGGCGAATTTAGAGTTTTTGGCCGCAGCTTTCGGCCTATAGGGCTGGTTCTCAGGGCGCTTTGCAGCCTTGAGGTATGTGTTGCGGGGGTGAGTTGGAGGAATATAGTGCCGTCCTCCGGGTCTGCTATTGGTAGCATGAGAGTCCCCGCAATATGTATGGTCGTCCGGGTCGGTACGACCATACCCTTCGTTATATGGCTGTGGGCCCAACCGGCTCTGAATTCCGGAGCCATGCCGGGCTGTGGACTGCCGCCTGTCCTCGCTGTAAAGGCATAGGCGGGTATGTACTGGGCCCCTGCTGTGGGACCCGTATGAGGAATCATCCTCATCGATTGTGCGGATATCACAGTATGATGATCCGCGATCTTCACGCCTGCTTCTCGAGGCTGGACGTGAGGGTGCTCTGCCGTCGTATTGTAAAATACGACACGCAGGTGTATGCGGTGCCGGGGTAGGCCCGGCTTGTACCTGAGCTTCCGCACAAGCGCGGTTGTATGTTGCGGCCAGCAGGGCTGCCTGCTAGTCATACCAGGCATGAGGGTCCATGTCTGGTGGAATCACAGATGCGTACTGTGATAGGTCGTGTCCGAACATTAGGGATGGACCCCTTTGCGTTGATGTGCCAATGTGGCCAGGATTTAGGTCTGGGGGAGTGGTCCCCACGTTCCCTGGGTTGGTGGGGTTTAGGTTATCCCCAGTAGTGTTATTTATGCGACCTGACATGATCTTTTGAGAGGGAGAGGGATGGTTAAAAAAGTGCTAAGGCCCCACGGTGGGCGCCAATGATGAAACAATGGTTAACCGGGTTGGATTAACACACTGGTCTCGTCGAGAAGGGTTAATCCCTTCCTCTCGAGGATCGCTGACTGGATCGCCTGCTGGTTGATCTCCTGCACAAGGAAACAAACCGTGACTCGTAACAAGGAGGATGGGGTGGGGGGTGCTCCTTGTTACCACTCTCCGGCGTGAGAATCAATAGTCTGCTTGGGAAGCAAAGTATGATAGTAGTAGTAGTGAGAGAAATGTGAAAGAGATACCTCAAACCTGGTTTGGGGTTGTTATTTATAGCCGAGTAGTGAAGGAGAAGGTGGACGGATAGACTGACGACATGCTGCACCTTTGCAGGTGTGTCAGGCATGTCGGCTGTGGAGGTTAAGCCACGTCAGTCTGTCGCTTACGTAGACCTGACAGGCGGCTGCCATTGGTGCTACTTGCTCTGTGGTGTCAGTCCCACTTACTGAGTGCACAGGATGCGGTGCGGGCCGCATCGCTGCTTGTGGTAACTGTAGATGTTCCCGCGTCTCACTCCTTGATCAAGAAATACGCGAGATGCGGTGCCAAGCCGCATCGTCGTTTGTGGGGAATGTTGCTGTTATCCAGCTCCCTTGATAGAAGTGTTCACTGGATGCGGTGCTAGGCCGCATCGCTGTGAATACTTCCGTTTTCATACACCAGATGCGGTGTTGTGCCGCATCACTATACCGTTCCATATTCCGGGTAAGTCCTCCTCCATCATTGGGCAGATTGGATTCAACCACTGTGTTCGTGCGTTCCCGTACGGACACAGGTAAATTCCCGTACGGATAAGGGTAATGGTCACTCACGATCGTGCTGACGCGAGATCTGATAATTTAATATGAAGTATACGTTGATTTTTTTAGTACCAATTTCATGCTACAGTTTTACTAGTTGTATGATTTTGGTAATAATCATATTGACTCGCTAGATAACTTTAGTAGAGAACCATGTAAAGTTACATATGGTTTTTTCAGCCAAATCAATTGTTTTTGTTTTTTATAAGTGAATTATGTTGATTATATCTATAAACATGGGTCAAAATATAGAACCTAATCATGTTTATTCAATGATAACGTAAATATAGATACCAAGTTAGAGATACTTACTTGTAGGAGTGGTCATCTTTGAAGACGAAGATAAGGCCATGATTCCCGTTATGGTACCTTAGGTTGATGGATCACCTTAGAGAGAATTTTAGTATTTTTTAGTATTGGTGTTCTACTAGAGAGTTTTGATCACCTCTTATCATCAATATATAAAGATCAATGAATAATGGTCATGAATGGTGATCACTTATAAAACTCTATGTTTTCTCTATTAATGGTACCTAAAGGGAAATCATAATTGCCCCTTAATACTAATCAATAATTACAATTACTACCATCAAGTAATTGTCGGGGACTAGTTATGTCATATTGGTAATGTTACCAAATGATCCCTAAGGCCACATCAACGGGTTATTTCTAACATTCTCCCACTTGGCCGAGTGATCATTTGTGATAAGTATAAGTAAGTTTGGCCAAGTTAAAACATTAATCAATGTTTCAAATTGAAATTGCAACAGAAAAATACAGTCATTGAATTACTGTCAACTCAAGACCCCCATTAATCATGTTACAACCCCAAATCAAAACATACGTAAATTTAAGACCAAAATGACTGAGGTAAGCCCTTTGAAATTAATTTGTATAATTCTTGTCTATACGTCATCAGGTGCACATACGTATTTATAGACAAACAAATTGTGTAATTGAGGAAAAATAATAACTAATCATTCATATGTACGATATGCTATTATGTAAGGCCTTTAGTAAAACCCGTCTTTATTATGAGCTCTTAAAAAGACTTTGGGTGCAGACCTTAGTTATCGGATCCGCAAGCATATCATGAATGTAAATGTATTCGATACAAGTATTTAGGTTCCTCTTCTTGTTCATAAACGAACAATAATTTTGTATCGAAGTTTAATGCAGCACCTCTCGAACTGTTACTGTTCGAGAAAATAAGGTAGCTGACTCTTCACAGTAAGTCTTCAATATAGTATTTATATGGAGTTAATAAGTTTATGAGTCCACTGATAAAATTTCAACAACATTTAGTGACAATTGCGTTGTTAATTAACAACATATTATGTCATTATAATTTAGGTTGTTGTTAACAGTTTCTCATGACTCCTCCATGAGATAGATTTGTCCGCAGACACAAGGATTACCCCAAATTGACTTTTAGTTTCTTTTGAACATCATAAAATCAAGGTAAGAATAATCAACCTCTTCTTATGGTCTTTCTCGTTTCTTAAAGATATTGTAAGATGCTTCACAATAATCTACAGTGATATAATGTTCATCAATGTGAGCAATATCTAAACGAGTATAGACTTGAACCTTCATAAGGCTTCTAATTAATGAAGCATAAGGAAGTAATCTCATTTATCATTTTATCCTCTTAATGAGAGCAATATTGTTTGTTACATATGTAAGGACCCACTTTAGAGTAAAGCTTATGGCACGAAACTAATGCCCCAATGGGTCTATCTTGGTATATTTTGATATCTCTCACGTAAGTGATATTTCCGAGATTCATTATATCAAAATATGTGTGAGAAATTATTTGACTTATGTAACATATACTTATCAAAAGAGTGTCATCTATATAAGGACAAGTTAACATTAGTTGCTCCCACTCATCCTGAGGTTGGTACACATAAATCCGCTTAATTCGTGATGAAAAGAATCGCATTAAGATTTCGTCACATTTTGATGTTTGCTTCAACCCATATATGGATTTCATCGACTTAGAAACTAAGTGTTCTTGACCTTTCAGTTTAGAACTTTCAGGTTGTTTTGAACATGTAAGTCTTTGTTTAGGAAAAATTGTTTTAATATCCATTTAATGTAGCTACAAAAGATTATAAGCTACTAGAACAACAATGATCCTCAAAGAAACCTTTTGTAAGAAAGGTAAGATGATTCTTTGATAAATAATTCTCTTCTGAGCATAACCATTAACAATCAATCTTGCTTTTAGTGTCTTAACATTTGCATTTGGATTTAGGTAATTCAACCAAATCCCAAACGTTATTTTGACACATAAAATCAAATTTGCTATTAACAATTTTTATTACATTTAGAAAATTGATTGATGCTAATGGCTTAATTAGAAGAGGTAGGATCAGTAAACTTTCTAAAATCCATTTCAACTTCAGTCAAGGAGGATACATAATCATCAAAGTTAGTAGGCTTTTAAACCTAGATGGCCTCCTTAGTTGATTATTAGGTTTATTAAGAGTTTCAGTTTTATGGATTAACTCTTGCCTAAGTTGCTATCACTTTCAAAATTCTAAGTGTGCGCAAGAGGTGTAATCGGAGTAAAATTTAATAGGTCTCTTCCCCCCGCCTCTTGCACTTCTGGCAAATCCTGATAAGGACTTTTACTGCTCCCACCGACTTAGAAATCTTTAACAATTTAGCATGCTTATGGTCAACATTAGAAGACCAATAAATTCTAATAGAGAAACAAATTAAAGAAGTTACTCATTGTAGTTTCTCTGTTTGAGGATTACTGTAACACCTCGAAAAATTTCGTCCAATAATGTCTTGACACATGTCATAAGGTTCCGTTATGTGAAAACATACTTTAGAGGGACTAAAAGTGACAAACAGTGAAAACTATGGAACGTAAGGGTCCAAAGTGTCAACAATGGATAAATAGGCTCTATGATAACCCCACATAATGTTTATAACCTTTAACGGTTGGTTCATGGATCATACGACGCGGAAATTGCCCAAAAGTGAAGTATTGTAAACTATAGGGGCCAAAAGTGTCAACATGTTTAATTTATACCTCTGAGTGAACTTTTGGCAGACCCGAAGCTTTGTATAGCTAAAATATACTCACTAGAATATGTGGTAAAAATTTCATGAAGTTTCGTCAACGTATGAGAAAGTTATGGCCAAAACCGTACTTAAGGGACTAGAAGCGTCAACGTCGAATTTCAGGGCTTTTCGGTTGAGCGCAAAGTTATCCGAGGGCATTACCATGTTGGTAAAAGTCCTAAGGTCCTTAAAAACCAAGTTTGGGGGTTTACGGGTCGAGAAAAGTAGCCGAAACATCACGTACAAGTTCAGGGGTCAAAGCTGTCAATGTTTGAAAGATGTTTGGCTGAACAGCAGGTCAGGCGACCCGCCTGGACAGACCCAGGCGGGCCGCGTGGGACTATCAGGTGCAGAAAATCGAATTTGGGTTGATTTGGGTCCGAATTTGAGTGACAAACAGCTGTAACTTGCCTCCACAATCACCAATAACATTTCATGCAAGCCTACAACTACAGTAAGCTCGAAAATACTGATTTAAAACAAGAATTGATCTCATTTTGATCATTTGCAAGTGAAGAACAAGGAGCATTCTCTCAAGAGCTCTCAAGAACACTTCAAGCAAGCTTTCTGGAGGGATTCTGATCAACAAGGCCGACTCCTAGTGACCATTTAACATCTATAGGACTCTTGTAAGCCTTCAATTCGTTCTTTGATCCATTCTTGTTGTGTTAATTGCTAAAAGTCAAACTGGGTGTTCATAACCTTTGACTTTCTGATTAAACGGATTTCTTTCAGTAATTTCTCGAATTGAAACTTGTTATAGATTAGTATTTATGTGGGAAACAAACCCTCTAAAGGGTACTAACTGATTCCCACTACATGCATGCTTAATGTCGAGTCAAACCTAATTCTAAAAAGTCAACAGAAGTGATTTTTGCGAAAAATGACATGATTAATGATATAGATGACATGCAACCTGATTGATCATTGAAAATAACTTGTAACATATATATAAATGTGTTTTAATCATCATCAACTCGACACTCTATAGTATAGCCACGAATCGGAACCGAAAGTCTTGTAAAACGATTATTTCGTAGACTATCGATTCGGATTCGTACATGCATGTTCAAGATCTGTTTTGGAAAGTATTTTTGACTATTATTATTTCAGTTAAACTTTCTGGAACTTTCGTTGATTGAGTCTATGTTTAGCCTATTCGAATGCTTGTTTCCGGTTTATGCATAAAGTTGACTATTTTGCCCTTTTTGATTTAAAACGGGATTTTTTGGAAAAGTGAAAGGATAGAAATCTTTATTTTTATTATATAAACTTGCACCGAAAGTTTCGGATCAGTTGGTGGTCCAGATTGTGAGTTATGGCCATTAGCGTAAAACTATATTATAAATTTACATAAACGGTCCTTTTTGCGTAGAACCCGTTTCTGGCCACATTTTGACACGAAACTTTTTACCAACTGATTATATATAATATTCTGGGAATTTTGGTGATTTTTAATTAATTTTTGGCTGAACGGATCCTAGATCACCTAGCCATTTCGGCTTATGTCGGTTTTGACCGTTTTAGCCATAAAAAGAGTTTTACACCTCCGTTTGACCCGAAACCTTTTTCTACTGATTTTATATGATGAATAAATTATTTTAAGTATTCTGGAAATATAAAAATCTCAGATTTACTGTGAAAACCCGAAAACGCCCTTAAATCGTATTTTTAGCGTTTTAAGCGCTTAGTAAGCGTTATACTTGTTTTAAACCCACAAAACTTATACCTACTGATGTAAACCACATATTTTCATATAATAACAGTAAGTATGATATTTTGAACTCAGGTTTCCAGTTTTGGCATTTTTAGCCCTTGTGAAATTACTAAATTACCCCTACGGTGCATAGTTTGGTTTTAAATGATATATTTGGTATATGGGTCATACCCTACTGATATAATATGTTATATTAAGTATATTTACTGTATGAACCAGACCCGCAACTCAGATTTCTAATTTTACCCTTTTATTATCTTTTAAATGACCAAAATGCCCTTCTAAGGCATAAATTGAGTTTAAAATTATCCCGGGCAATATAGGACATAACTTACTGATATAATATCATATTCTAAGCATATTACTTCAGGAAACTTGCATTTGAATCTTTGGTCTACCCGTAACGCCGTTTTCGCGTTCGGTTCGGTTTACGTAACTAGTTTGCGTAAATTGACCGAAACGGGTCAAACAATATCATTTTTATTTCAAAATCCAGAATGTATTTAGTATACCCATATTATACAAGTATTCAAACTTGTCGGGTCTAAATCACATTCTATCCGGTCTTTCGCTTAATCGTGCGTAAACCGTATCATTCCTAAAACTAACCGGTCAAAGCTTAAGCTTAAATAAAAGGCCGTTAGGAATCTAATAGGTTAATTATAAACCTTTGTTCCAGATTAGGAAGCCCGGTAAAAGCTATCACCACTTATCGTTTGTGACTTATACTTGCTCAGGTAAATACATTTTGACTTATTTTCCCTATACGGGCTTGGGGTACGGTAATTAAAATACCGCTTGATCGGGCGCACAAGTCCTGCTCCCTATGGGTGTTCAGTCTTGAATAGCTTGTGTGATTTCGTTTAAACAGTCTTGTCTTACTTAAAGGCTTTGGGGGGTTATTGACCATGTCCCGGATATCCTTGGCATTATCTTACGAGATGGCCACGACCAGAGCACGGGGTGTAGGCGTACACCCGTCGTGTATAACTCTTTGATGTGGTGTGTCAATTAAATCTCTAGCCCGGACAGTAGATCCCGGGCCACCAGAGATATAAGTGCATGTAAATCGTTCACAAGTTTATATTATATAATTATCCCAAGTTAATAAAATATTTATGCCTTGTGCATTTAAATAAATTTTAAATCATTTTCAAAATGAGTCGGTTGATTTGTATTTACCAGTGTAAACTGACGTATTTTTCCCAAAAGATTAAGTGCAGGTACTATACGGAAATAGGCTGGCTGTTTCCTAGAGAGCGTCCACAATAGTCTCGCAAACTCGGACGACATTTATCTGTTGAACTATTTATTTCTATTTTTATTTGATCCGCCTGTGGATCCATTTCAACTACTGTGATATTATTATTACACTTTATTTAAAAGTTGAAATGTTTCTATTCTGCTTCCGCTGTGCATTATTATATTGTGTTGATTGTCTATGACGATGCCAACTACGTCACTGTACCCCACACCGGGCCCACCGGTGACACGTGGAAATCGGGGGTGTGACAGGTTGGTATCAGAGCCAACGCTGAGTGAATTAAACACTATCCTAATGTGTTTAATCTCAGTTACACAATTGCACATTCCTCGATTTTCGAGTCTAGACAAAGAACTTAGGAAATGTTCAACATTTCGTTTAATTTATTTTATTTATTATTACATTGTCTTATATATATGTTGTGCAACTTGTTTGATTTTTGACAGGATCAGGATGCCGCCAAGGATGAGAGGTCGTGGAGGATTTCCTACATCGCACGATCATGAGGCTGGTCCCTCACATAGACGAGCACCATCCGCCACGCACCACACAGTCGCCAACGACCTTTGGAGGTCTTTTGCCGAGCCTGCTAGGCATTCGGTTTCCGCGAGCACTTCTCCGTCATTACCCCACTCGTTTGGGCCCCATTCGGAGAACGGGCCCCATGATTCGCTTGGATCATACATACCGTTGCACCAGTCACCGCACCAGCACCCAGCGCCAGCCTACCAGGGTTTGTATAACCCTAATGCTTATGTGGAGGAGCCAGTGGGCCATAACCCACTTGGGCAGGAGGACCACTTTTCTGGTGGTCACGGGATGGACGTGGACGAGGAGACGGACCCTTCGCTCCCACCATCAGGTACACCAAACCACCCGATTGAGATATCGGATGGGTCGCCATACACAGGATCACCATTTAATGGTGTGGACAGCTTCCAGGAGAGGTTCAAGCAGCATGATTGGTACTTCACCCCTAGCCACAACTCTCCTATGCTTCAGTCACTCCATGGTACTCCGATGCTTCAATCGCTCCATGGTTCGCCGGTGCACTCACAGCACCACTCGCAGCAGCAGCAGCTCCAGCAGCAGCCGCCTCTACCGCAGGACCTATCTGAGGCCCTGTGGCGTGACGTGATCACTCCGTCACCACCGCCGCCGCCAGTCTTACCTCCTCCGCCTCAGAGGCCAAGGAGGAACGCGCGCATGTCTACGCGCGAAGGGATTCGCATAGGCACCCCTCCACGTGTTAGTAGCAGCCGCTACACGTCGCTACCTGGGGAGTCTGAGACAGGGGAGTCTCAGCATCCAGTATCGGAGGTTACTTCTGTTCCGATCCCGCCTCTGCCGCCGCAGAATTTTGGAGAGCCGATTCCGGCTTATGCTAGTGCCGCTCAGTTCAACCCGTTCGAGCAGGTATTCCCTCAGGGTTATGATTACACGGGAGACCCTTATTGGCAAGCTGTGAACTACAGCTCACTCCCACATAGTGGTCCACTTGGAGACCCTTGGGCTGCTGGCCCATCTACTTTTGGTTACCCTCCGGGTTACCAGCAGCCACCGCAGCCGCAGCCTTACCAGCCGCCGCAGCCGCAGCACTACCAGCCACCACCACCGGCGCCTATGATGTCGCCGCCGCAGGTTCAGGAGATCCTGCAGGGGATTGATAGCATGCGACGCGAGTTTCAGCACAATATGCGAGAGGATCGCCGACGCACCAGTGGCATGTTTAAGAAGGTATTCGATTTGCTCAAGGGTAAGAGCAAGAAGGATCGTTGAATCCTTCGATTACCATTTCATGTACTCATGTCCCTGCGTGGACATTTATTCCAGTACTCTACCCCTGCGTGGGTATATCTATCTTATTCTACCCCTACGTGGGTATGCTATTCTGTTGACCCCTGCGTGGGTTTGTTTTATTTTATTTTGTTTTGTTATTGTTGTACTAGTTTAGCCCCTGCGCGGGCATGTTATTCATGCTAGTTATGTTATTTCAAAGTCCCGTTTAGGGCAATTATGTACTGGTATTTTATTGGAAATTTAAATGGTTAATTTGAATTTATCATTTTATTTATATGCATGAATAATATTAAAATAATGGAAAATATCAATTTTTATTTGATTTGCCATTTTATAAGAATCTTAGTAAGGTATAACCTAGCCTGAATGCCTTATTAACAGGCCTGGCCCTGATGGTAAAACCTGGTTGAAAAGATTCAACTCCCTGTTAACATCTGAGAACATGTTAGCATTCTGGCTAAGCGTGATCTGTAGAATCACACAAGCCACCCTTTTTAATAAATTATCTACAGATTATATCTGTATACAAGTCTATTAATGACTTGATACCTACGGGTTATGACTATGTCATATAGTGGCAGTTGTGGTCTATGACTCCCTGCCTAGTAAAGAAATATCTACAGATTACATCTGTATACAAGTCTATTAATGGCTTGATACCTACGGGTTATGACTAGGTCATAAAGTGGCAGTTGTGGTCTATGACTCCCTGCCTAGTAAAGAATTATCTACAGATTTTATCTGTACACAAGTCTATTAATGGCTTGATACCTACGGGTTATAACTATGTTATATAAGGACAGTTGTGGTTTATGACTCTCTGTCTAGTAAAGGATTATTTGTTTAATTATACAATTTATAGTCCTATAAAAATCTAAATTTATAATTTAGTGATTGTCCTTGTGACTAGGCCTATGGTGCCAATATATATATTTTCATTCCTTGATTGCTAATCAGAGCCTGAATGAAATTTATTAAATTAACTGCTAAGGTTTTTGATACCATGGTTAATAAATCGTCTAGGACGATAATACTGTTAGGTTCTAAATAAGACCTTGTCCTTTATTGTAGCTTAACGCTACGATGGCCAAATCGGAAGAAACCAACAGTCATTCTGGGGAACGCTCAGATAATGCAAAGATTCACGTTACCGGTGCAGAATTGCAAGCACTGATTGATAATGTTGTCGCCAAGGCTATGGATAGGCAGTTCAGAGAATCTAGTGGTACTCAGAGTAGAACCCGCTCAGTGACGCATGTCAAGGCTAAGACTCATTCTGGGGCTCATAGTAAGCCGCCGTCTAAAAAGAGTGAGCCAAAGAAGGTTGAGGATGATAATCATTCCTCCAACCACAGCAGCGTCCCGAAGCAGGAGATTGAGCTGAAGCGTGACACGTACAACAGGTCCTGTACGTACAAATACTTTGTATCTTGCAAGCCCAGAGATTTCACTGGGGAAAAAGGAGCCGTCGACTGCATGACGTGGATCGACGAGATGGACACTGTAGTTGATATCAGCGGGTGTGCTGATAGGGACGTCGTTAAGTACGTGTCCCAGTCATTCAAAGGAGATGCGTTAGCATGGTGGAGGTCACTCCTACAAGCTGCTGGTAAGGCCACACTGTACGGTTTGTCATGGGAACAGTTTGTGGCCCTGATTAAAGAGAACTTCTGCCCGCAGCACGAGGTCGAGCGAATCGAATCGGATTTCGTATCCTTAGTCATGAAGAACCTCGACTGTCAAACGTATCTTACTACGTTCAACACGCTGTCTCGTTTAGTGCCTTACTTGGTGACCCCGGAGCCACGTAGGATTGCTCGATTCATTGGGGGTCTGGCACCGGAGATAAAGGCGAGTGTTAAAGCTTCAAGACCTACAACATTTCGATCCGTAGCGGATCTATCCCTCTCCCTCACTCAAGACGTGGTTAGATTGAGAGCCATAAGGAGCTCTGAGGAGAACAAACGAAAACGTGAGGATGACACCTCACGGAAATCTGAAAAGCGACATAGAGGGAACAACGACCACAGGAAAGGGTCAGGGTCTAGGAAGAGTGATCATCAGTCGGGTGAAAAACCCAGATGCAAGTTTTGTAGGAGACACCACTTTGGGAGGTGTCGGTTTGAAACAAAATCCCAGTCTTCGGAGAAGCGATGTGGAATCTGCAAGTCCACCGAACATAAGGCTGTGGATTGCAAGAAGATGAAGGATGCAACTTGTTTTGGTTGCAACGAAAAAGGTCATATTCGGCCCAACTGTCCAAAGTTTGCGAAGAAGGCCGAGGAAGGGAAGAAGACTAATGCGAGAGACTTCAAAATGGACGCAAAGGAAGCAGTCCTTGACGATAACGTCATTACCGGTACGTTTCTTGTAAACGATATTTTTGCTAGAGTCTTGTTTGATTCTGGAGCTGATAAGTCGTTTGTAGATAATAAGTTTTGTAAACTGTTGAACCTTCCTGTTAAAACCTTAAGCGTGAAATATGAGGTGGAATTAGCCGATGGAACCATAGAAACCGCCTCAACTGTTTTAGATGGATGTGTTATATCCATTAGGAATCATTCTTTCCCGCTATCCTTGCTTCCCTTTAAGCTAGCTGGATTCGACATAGTGATAGGCATGGATTGGTTGTCGAATAACCAAGCCCAGATTCTGTGCAATAGAAAGCAGGTGATAGTGAAGACTCCGTCTGGTGAGTCGCTCACTATTCAAGGAGATACCCAACATGGATTGCCCGAGCAAGTGTCCATGCTCAAGGCATCCAGATGCATGCAGAAGGGATGTGTCATCTATATGGCCCAAGTTACCATTGATGAGCCGAAGCCGAAGATTGAGGATATCCCTGTTATATCAGAATATCCTGAAGTGTTTCCTGAAGAACTACCCGGATTGCCACCGGATAGACAAGTAGAGTTTCGGATAGATATCATTCCAGGCACTGCGCCTGTGGCAAGAGCACCATACAGATTGGCACCAACGGAGATGAAGGAGTTGAGGACGCAGTTGGATGATCTATTAGCTAAGGGTTTTATCAGACCTAGCTCATCTCCTTGGGGAGCGCCAATCTTGTTCGTTAAAAAGAAGGATGGTTCGATGCGTCTGTGCATCGATTACCGTGAACTTAACAAGGTCACTATCAAGAATAGGTATCCGTTACCCAGGATCGACGATCTGTTCGATCAGTTGCAAGGAGCAAGTTATTTCTCCAAGATTGACCTGAGGTCAGGTTATCATCAGTTGAAGGTCAAGGATGAAGACGTACACAAGACCGCGTTTAGGACTCGTTATGGACACTACGAGTTCCTAGTGATGCCGTTTGGGCTCACTAACGCACCAGCCGCGTTCATGGATCTCATGAATCGCGTCTGCAAACCTTACTTAGATAAGTTCGTTATCGTCTTTATTGATGACATTCTTATCTACTCGAAGAGCCAAGCTGACCATGAGAAACACCTTCGTTGTATTCTCCAACTACTGAATCAAGAGAAGCTTTATGCCAAATTCTCGAAGTGTGAATTTTGGCTTCGAGAAGTCCAATTCCTTGGACATGTTGTAAGTGAGCGTGGTATCCAAGTAGATCCCGCTAAAGTAGAAGCAGTTATGAATTGGCAGGAGCCGAAGACTCCTACTGAGATTCGCAGTTTCCTCGGATTGGCAGGATATTACAGAAGATTCATCGAGAACTTCTCAAGGATTGCTGCGCCCCTAACCTCATTGACCCGTAAGGAGAGTAAGTTTGATTGGGGCCCTAAGCAGCAGGAATCCTTTGACATTCTGAAGCAGAAGCTGAGCCATGCACCAGTGTTGACATTGCCCGATGGTATAGATGAATTTGTGGTGTATTGTGATGCATCACATACTGGCATGGGCTGTGTACTCATGCAGAAAGGCAAAGTCATTGCCTACGCTTCTCGACAGCTCAAAGTGCATGAGAAGAACTACACCACCCACGATTTGGAATTGGGTGCGGTTGTATTTGCTTTGAAGTTATGGAGACATTACTTGTATGGAACCAAGTGCATAATTTATTCGGATCACAAGAGTCTTCAGCATTTGTTCAATCAGAAGGAATTGAACATGCGTCAAAGGCGATGGATGGAAACTCTCAATGATTATGACTGTGAGATAAGATACCATCCAGGCAAGGCAAATGTAGTTGCCGACGCCTTAAGTAGAAAGGAAAGGGTTAAACCGATCAGAATCAATGCCAAGCGCATTGAAATAAGAAATAATTTGAATGAAAGGGTGTTAGCTGCACAGAAGGAAGCTGTGCTGGAAGCTAACTATCCTGCAGAAAAGTTGGGAGTAACTGAGGAGCAGTTATCCCACGACAAAGATGGAATGTTACGACTAAACGGACGAATATGGGTTCCAGTATATGGAGGACTTCGGGATGTTATCCTCCAGGAAGCCCACAGCTCTAAATACTCCGTTCATCCTGGAGCGGATAAGATGTACCAGGATCTGAAGTCAAACTACTGGTGGATTGGTTTGAAAAAGTCCGTGGCCGAGTATGTGGCCAAATGTTTGACTTGTGCGCAAGTCAAGGCTGAGCATCAGAAGCCGTCAGGTTTGCTTCAACAACCTGAAATTCCCGAGTGGAAATGGGAAATGGTGACAATGGATTTCATCACCAAGTTGCCAAAGACGAAAAAGGGAAATGATACCATATGGGTCATAGTTGACAGACTGACTAAGTCAGCTCATTTTCTACCCATCAAAGAGACATATAGCTCGGATATGTTAGCTCAATTATACGTCGATAAGATAGTAGCGCTACATGGTATACCTATATCTATCATCTCTGATAGGGATACTAGATATACGTCACATTTTTGGAAGAGTTTCCAACAGTCGTTGGGCACTCGTTTGAATTTCAGTACGGCTTATCATCCTCAGACTGATGGTCAGAGTGAGCGTACTATTCAAACTCTGGAAGACATGCTTCGAGCATGTGCGATCGACTTAGGTGGTAGTTGGGATAAGCACCTACCACTGATTGAATTCTCCTACAACAATAGCTACCATTCCAGCATAAAGGCTGCGCCTTTTGAGGCCCTATACGGTAGGAAGTGTAGATCGCCCATTTGTTGGGCAGAAGTTGGAGATGTCCAGTTGTCTGGACCAGAAATCGTCTTTGAGACGACAGACAAGATCGTTCAGATCCGTGATCGTTTGAAAGCTGCCAGGGATAGGCAGAAAAGTTATGCGGATCCTAAGCGCAAAGATTTTCACTTTGATGTGGGTGAAAAAGTGTTGCTCAAAGTATCGCCTTGGAAAGGTGTGATGAGATTTGGAAAGAAAGGCAAGCTGAGCCCGAGATATATAGGACCTTTCGAGATAATCGAACGTGTCGGGGCAGTCGCTTACAAGTTAAACTTGCCAGAAGAGCTTAGTGCCATTCATAATGTGTTTCACATCTGTAATTTGAAGAAGTGTTTCGCTGACGATTCACTGGTTATACCGCATACAGATATACACATAGACGAAAGTCTAAAGTTTGTTGAAAAACCTTTGTCGATTGAGGATCGACAGGTAAAGAAGCTTCGAAGGAAGCACGTGCCTATTGTAAAGGTCAAATGGGATGCCCGTAGAGGTCCCGAATACACGTGGGAAGTGGAATCCACGATGAAAGAAAAATATCCCCATTTGTTTGATTAAATCTCGGGGTCGAGATTTCTTTTAAGGGGGTGAGGATGTAACACCTCGAAAAATTTCGTCCAATAATGTCTTGACACATGTCATAAGGTTCCGTTATGTGAAAACATACTTTAGAGGGACTAAAAGTGACAAACAGTGAAAACTATGGAACGTAAGGGTCCAAAGTGTCAACAATGGATAAATAGGCTCTATGATAACCCCACATAATGTTTATAACCTTTAACGGTTGGTTCATGGATCATACGACGCGGAAATTGCCCAAAAGTGAAGTATTGTAAACTATAGGGGCCAAAAGTGTCAACATGTTTAATTTATACCTCTGAGTGAACTTTTGGCAGACCCGAAGCTTTGTATAGCTAAAATATACTCACTAGAATATGTGGTAAAAATTTCATGAAGTTTCGTCAACGTATGAGAAAGTTATGGCCAAAACCGTACTTAAGGGACTAGAAGCGTCAACGTCGAATTTCAGGGCTTTTCGGTTGAGCGCAAAGTTATCCGAGGGCATTACCATGTTGGTAAAAGTCCTAAGGTCCTTAAAAACCAAGTTTGGGGGTTTACGGGTCGAGAAAAGTAGCCGAAACATCACGTACAAGTTCAGGGGTCAAAGCTGTCAATGTTTGAAAGATGTTTGGCTGAACAGCAGGTCAGGCGACCCGCCTGGACAGACCCAGGCGGGCCGCGTGGGACTATCAGGTGCAGAAAATCGAATTTGGGTTGATTTGGGTCCGAATTTGAGTGACAAACAGCTGTAACTTGCCTCCACAATCACCAATAACATTTCATGCAAGCCTACAACTACAGTAAGCTCGAAAATACTGATTTAAAACAAGAATTGATCTCATTTTGATCATTTGCAAGTGAAGAACAAGGAGCATTCTCTCAAGAGCTCTCAAGAACACTTCAAGCAAGCTTTCTGGAGGGATTCTGATCAACAAGGCCGACTCCTAGTGACCATTTAACATCTATAGGACTCTTGTAAGCCTTCAATTCGTTCTTTGATCCATTCTTGTTGTGTTAATTGCTAAAAGTCAAACTGGGTGTTCATAACCTTTGACTTTCTGATTAAACGGATTTCTTTCAGTAATTTCTCGAATTGAAACTTGTTATAGATTAGTATTTATGTGGGAAACAAACCCTCTAAAGGGTACTAACTGATTCCCACTACATGCATGCTTAATGTCGAGTCAAACCTAATTCTAAAAAGTCAACAGAAGTGATTTTTGCGAAAAATGACATGATTAATGATATAGATGACATGCAACCTGATTGATCATTGAAAATAACTTGTAACATATATATAAATGTGTTTTAATCATCATCAACTCGACACTCTATAGTATAGCCACGAATCGGAACCGAAAGTCTTGTAAAACGATTATTTCGTAGACTATCGATTCGGATTCGTACATGCATGTTCAAGATCTGTTTTGGAAAGTATTTTTGACTATTATTATTTCAGTTAAACTTTCTGGAACTTTCGTTGATTGAGTCTATGTTTAGCCTATTCGAATGCTTGTTTCCGGTTTATGCATAAAGTTGACTATTTTGCCCTTTTTGATTTAAAACGGGATTTTTTGGAAAAGTGAAAGGATAGAAATCTTTATTTTTATTATATAAACTTGCACCGAAAGTTTCGGATCAGTTGGTGGTCCAGATTGTGAGTTATGGCCATTAGCGTAAAACTATATTATAAATTTACATAAACGGTCCTTTTTGCGTAGAACCCGTTTCTGGCCACATTTTGACACGAAACTTTTTACCAACTGATTATATATAATATTCTGGGAATTTTGGTGATTTTTAATTAATTTTTGGCTGAACGGATCCTAGATCACCTAGCCATTTCGGCTTATGTCGGTTTTGACCGTTTTAGCCATAAAAAGAGTTTTACACCTCCGTTTGACCCGAAACCTTTTTCTACTGATTTTATATGATGAATAAATTATTTTAAGTATTCTGGAAATATAAAAATCTCAGATTTACTGTGAAAACCCGAAAACGCCCTTAAATCGTATTTTTAGCGTTTTAAGCGCTTAGTAAGCGTTATACTTGTTTTAAACCCACAAAACTTATACCTACTGATGTAAACCACATATTTTCATATAATAACAGTAAGTATGATATTTTGAACTCAGGTTTCCAGTTTTGGCATTTTTAGCCCTTGTGAAATTACTAAATTACCCCTACGGTGCATAGTTTGGTTTTAAATGATATATTTGGTATATGGGTCATACCCTACTGATATAATATGTTATATTAAGTATATTTACTGTATGAACCAGACCCGCAACTCAGATTTCTAATTTTACCCTTTTATTATCTTTTAAATGACCAAAATGCCCTTCTAAGGCATAAATTGAGTTTAAAATTATCCCGGGCAATATAGGACATAACTTACTGATATAATATCATATTCTAAGCATATTACTTCAGGAAACTTGCATTTGAATCTTTGGTCTACCCGTAACGCCGTTTTCGCGTTCGGTTCGGTTTACGTAACTAGTTTGCGTAAATTGACCGAAACGGGTCAAACAATATCATTTTTATTTCAAAATCCAGAATGTATTTAGTATACCCATATTATACAAGTATTCAAACTTGTCGGGTCTAAATCACATTCTATCCGGTCTTTCGCTTAATCGTGCGTAAACCGTATCATTCCTAAAACTAACCGGTCAAAGCTTAAGCTTAAATAAAAGGCCGTTAGGAATCTAATAGGTTAATTATAAACCTTTGTTCCAGATTAGGAAGCCCGGTAAAAGCTATCACCACTTATCGTTTGTGACTTATACTTGCTCAGGTAAATACATTTTGACTTATTTTCCCTATACGGGCTTGGGGTACGGTAATTAAAATACCGCTTGATCGGGCGCACAAGTCCTGCTCCCTATGGGTGTTCAGTCTTGAATAGCTTGTGTGATTTCGTTTAAACAGTCTTGTCTTACTTAAAGGCTTTGGGGGGTTATTGACCATGTCCCGGATATCCTTGGCATTATCTTACGAGATGGCCACGACCAGAGCACGGGGTGTAGGCGTACACCCGTCGTGTATAACTCTTTGATGTGGTGTGTCAATTAAATCTCTAGCCCGGACAGTAGATCCCGGGCCACCAGAGATATAAGTGCATGTAAATCGTTCACAAGTTTATATTATATAATTATCCCAAGTTAATAAAATATTTATGCCTTGTGCATTTAAATAAATTTTAAATCATTTTCAAAATGAGTCGGTTGATTTGTATTTACCAGTGTAAACTGACGTATTTTTCCCAAAAGATTAAGTGCAGGTACTATACGGAAATAGGCTGGCTGTTTCCTAGAGAGCGTCCACAATAGTCTCGCAAACTCGGACGACATTTATCTGTTGAACTATTTATTTCTATTTTTATTTGATCCGCCTGTGGATCCATTTCAACTACTGTGATATTATTATTACACTTTATTTAAAAGTTGAAATGTTTCTATTCTGCTTCCGCTGTGCATTATTATATTGTGTTGATTGTCTATGACGATGCCAACTACGTCACTGTACCCCACACCGGGCCCACCGGTGACACGTGGAAATCGGGGGTGTGACAATTACAATTTTGGCAAGAAATCTGAGTGTGCCCACGTTTAAGCAACAATGAAACTTTTGTTAGAGTAGCAGTATATTCTTAAAGAGAAAAGTTGTGAAGGAGCAATGTCTTGTACAAGAGGTGCAAATTGAGGTAATAACAAGTTTTCACTCCCCCACCTCTTGCAACTCTCGCAAATTAAGATTAAGACACTTAATACTCCCACTAAACTTTTAGATCTGTGGGAATGCTACAAGATAAGTTTCAATGATGTATGTGCTGTGGGAACATGTCATATATGTTAGACTTGATTTCCTTAATGTCCATATGTTATAAAAATTTTGGGGACATATTTAGAAGGAATCATAGTATATATGAATTAATTTCTTTAATACCTTAATTCATATAAGACAATACAAGTAAATATTATGATAAATGAATTATGTCTGAATATTCCATTTTGGGATAAGTTCCAATGAAATATAACTTCTAATGGAACTTAATTTATTCCCTTAGCCATTTAAATATTAAGGCTTATAACACATGCTCATAAGTCACTAAGAATGAGATTTGATAATATTTCATCCTTCATTAACCTAGTCATAATTTCTCATGAAATTTGGTCTTAATGGATGAAATTTGTAAGTCTCATTTTTCTTTTGTTAAATTTTCATTTTCATGATAACAAAGGTTGTGAAAAATTAGCATCATCAAGTTCTATCTTATAAGGTTTCTATCCAGATTGAGATAACAAATAATATGAGAGTTTAAGGTAAAAGTGACTTTGTTTTAACCATGCAAACCTCACAACTTTCATAATGCAGCTTTTATATTGATACTAAATTCTGAATAATCTACAGAATATATAAGGTATCACTAAGCCCAATTATAAAACAGTTTGTATGGTTCTTATAGTCTTAACATAAAATTTTGCCACTAACTCTCATATTAATTATTTGTTGATTTCTGGTAAGGAAACACATAGAACTAGAATCAACCGGTCATATGTTGGTTAGAATATTACCATTAGTAAACTTAAATATCATAAATATCTTACTACTTATCTTAGCCAGCTGTTTCATTGAATTATGGATAGTCTCGATGCTCATGCCTAGTTTAATGGCATAAACCTGCTGTGAGACTTTCCTTTGAAGAAACTTATAGCTGGAAGTAGTAGTTGTACACTATCTCTGAATCTTAAAAGTATCCTCCTTTCGGGTTTAGTGGCGGTGAGATGAACATCATCTAATTTTCCAGTTTCATGCATTCATTTTCCTGTATATATGCTGCTAATCAACACACTCATTTTCCTTTGGTACTCTTGAGTGTTATAGTTGATTCTTAAGGAAACTTATGGTATTAATGGAAAAGTTATATGTAATGCACCGGAAAAGTGTAATGATTTCCATGTGTAAACCTTTAAATTATGGGTCATGGTATTGTACATTATGATGTATTCACATATGCCACAAACTTTATAGTAAGAATCTAGAGTAATGCATGCTGCTTAGGAGTTATTTTGATTCTTCCAAAGAAAACAAATTAGTCTTAGGAAATTTAGAATCTAAAATAGCTCCCATGATAGCAATAATGAAATGAGTTCTTGATTATCATAAGAGATATAATGGTTGACGTATCGCACTAGTCATGCTCTAGTTTTCTTCTGTAATACTTTTTATCAGAAAAGAGCAGTAGGATCATCATATCTTAAGAAATAATCAACAATTCAACAAGAGTAAATTTTGTAGAAACTCTTTAGTAAGCAAAACATTTTAGGTTTTGAAATTAGAGTGGATGGAATAGATGAGATACAAACCTAAGAAGAAGCTTGGAGTGATTTACATTATGGGGTAATCAAGTAAGGCATACACAAATTATTATATTGAAGATATAGTCTACTATAACACCAAAATAACAGACTAATTTAAGATTCTACCTGAATTTTGGCTTCGCTTTGGCTTTAACCAAAATTCAGAGAACGTACATAAATAACAAATTGTCTTGATGTTCTATAATAAATCTGGCTTCGCTTTGGCTTTGACCAAAATTTATGCATTATAAACATACATAATAAACTGACTTATTGTTCTACATGAAATTTGGCTTCGCTTTGGCTTTGACCAAATTTCATGTATTATGAACATAAATAAATAAAACCAACTTAATGTTCTGCCTGAATTTTGGCTTCGCTTTGGCTTTGACCAAAATTCACGCATTATGAACGATAAAAAAATAATAAACCTCAGCTTAATGTTCTACCTAAATTTTGGCTTCGCTTTGACTTTGATCAAAATTCAGCATTATGAACGATATAAATAATAGACCGTCTTTAGTGTTCTACATGAACTCTGGCTTCGCTTTGCCTTTGACCACAATTCACATATTATGAACATACATAAATATAGACTGTCTCAATGTTCTACATGAACTCTAGCTTCATTTTGGCTTTGACCAAAATTCATGTATCATGATGAACATACATACACAATAAGGTAAAACACATAAATATAACATAACACCTTTGGGCCAGAAATGAAATATTTATGTAAATTAGGCTAATAATTCATTATGTATGTAATTAAACAATTAGTTGTTGGGTTCATTATCCAATAATACACATAATAAGATAAAATGACATAAATTAAAGTTGGGCCATTTCCAAGTTATGGTCATACGAAACCAAATAAAATGAGGCTTCCAAAAGTTAAGACAAGACATGCAAATTCGTATGTCAAATAGGTTTCAAGACATAAGTAAAAAGATTAATTTCGCTTAGTGTGATGAACCCAAAACATAATAGAATCCCATATAGTCAAATATAATAACTGTAAGGATTTAGACATAATTTATCTCAGTAGATTTAAAAACAAATATATCTAAGTAGATTTAAATAAAATATAAAGATTTGCATAAATATAAATCCAAGCATTAATTGTATCGTTTAGATGGTTATAATAAAAAGTCTAATGTGAATATACCAAAAGATTTTGTAAACTTATATTGAAGCATTCTCTTCATAGAAAATCAATTTGGAATATCATTATATCATAAAGACAATAGTGCCCACAAAACACACACATCAAGAGTTTCATTTGATTTAATTACATTAAATGTGGATAAATAAGCAATAATGAAACAGTGGAGGAAACGGTAATATTATTTATGGATGGAATCTCATTCATCCATAATTAAAAAATAAAATAAATAGACCTTAATGATTTTAATTTCCATTATAACATAAGAAAGGTTAAACGATTAGAACATCAAAAGTTTTGGCAATATGGATAAGCTTGATTCCATGAAAAACAACTTCTGTAAATAGATTTTGTTTATTTGATTATATACATTTTGTTCAACTTCAGTGGCAATATCAACGATGTCTTCATAAATCCAACTAAAAAAACTATATATTATGCATTAATTTCATGATGCATTAGTGATCTTTTCAGTTTAATTGCAGAGTATGTCATTTTAAAAAATCTGCTAAAATATGTTGTTCGCTGACTACATTGCAAACAGAAAAATGTAAACTGAGCATAACAAGATAAAAATGATCATCAATAAATTTACATAATCGAATGATATCATTGCTCTGATACCACATGTTGATTATATCTATAAACATGGGTCAAAATATAGAACCTAATCATGTTTATTCAATGATAACGTAAATATAGATACCAAGTTAGAGACACTTACTTGTAGGAGTGGTCATCTTTGAAGACGAAGATAAGGCCATGATTCCCGTTATGGTACCTTAGGTTGATGGATCACCTTAGAGAGAATTTTAGTATTTTTTAGTATTGGTGTTCTACTAGAGAGTTTTGATCACCTCTTATCATCAATATATAAAGATCAATGAATAATGGTCATGAATGGTGATCACTTATAAAACTCTATGTTTTCTCTATTAATGGTACCTAAAGGGAAATCATAATTGCCCCTTAATACTAATCAATAATTACAATTACTACCATCAAGTAATTGTCGGGGACTAGTTATGTCATATTGGTAATGTTACCAAATGATTCCTAAGGCCACATCAACGGGTTATTTCTAACAAATTATAATTGTCAGATGTAATTATGAGTCGAGTCAAGCCCCTTTTTTCTATGTCATCTTTTATATAAATACTCAAAAACGAAATATGAAATTGTGTACTAGGTTTGTATCATAGAGTTAACATACTTCTTCATTTTCCATATAAAAAAAATTCGAACCCAGCAGTGGCAGACCTAGAAATTTTTTTCAGTGGGTTCACTATTTTAAAGGCTTAAAGTTTATAGGACCGGACATAAAAGTTTTATGGTAGTTTCGATAGTTCGGGTTGGGTCGAGTTGACCCGCAAACACTTTCTTTTTGTCAAAAAAACCTTATATTATGAATAATCGAAATGTTAATTATGATGACAAAACAATTTTAATACTAGCATGAACAACAATAGCACAAATGTGAACACATTTAGATTAATCAAAAATTTGTACCAGTTAGAACTTAGAAGCAAACACTGAACTAAGTGCACAACACCACATTTGCACCCAAAAGATCATTCGGATAAAGCATATGGAACATTTTGAGTTCTTATCCAGTTACACCATTCATAAATGAACTAACACATCTACATGATCCAGTAAATTCATCAGAAACAAAATGAAGAATTCATCAACAATTTGTTTAAATCACTCTTCAACTGGTATATTATATTAGAATGATTTTAGTATTATAGATTAGAATGAGGAACTTAAGACAAGTGCGACGGATGAACCTCTCTCTCTAGCCCATAGTAGATAACTGTGTAAGGCCTAAGGGATTGGTTATGGTGAATTTGATGAAAAAAAAACCATACAAATGACACCAAACAGAATCAAACAAGGGACCTCTTGAGTAATAGACAATTTTTGTGCCATTGTATCACTCTTCAATTTTGTTTATGGGTTCATCTCATAAATTATTTATGGGTTCACTCAGATTTTTTATATATGTTTTCTACTAAAAACTCAAAACTCGATGGATTCGCACGAACCCATTGTATAGTATGTAGATCCACCCTAGAACCCAGTCATGTAACACATTGAAATGCATTAACTTTTTTTGAAATGAAAAACATTAAATCAAAAATAAAAACACATTTATCATCACTAGTTTGTAATTTGAGTTATATGTCTTACAACAATTTAAATGAGATTTTCATCTCAAAAAGGGGATATGGCGAAATTGGTAGACGCTACGGACTTAATTGGATTGAGCCTTGGTACGGAAATTTACTAAGTGATAACTTTCAAATTCAGAGAAACCCTGGAATCAATAAAAATGGGCAATCCTGAGCCAAATCATGTTTTCCGAAAACAAACAAAGGTTCAGAAAGCGAAAATAAAAAAGGATAGGTGCAGATAATACTCAACAAAAAATCCGACCTGCCGGATTCGAACCAGCGACCTAAGGATTTCAGCAATTTACAACTACAGTCCTCCGCTCTACCAACTGAGCTAAGGTCGGCTTGTTCCTTTTTGCCAATAAACAACTTTTATCATGTATAACATAGCTTTTTTCCTTTTTTTTTTTCCTAATGCAACTTAGTTCAAGCATTGGTTATTTTTATTTTTATTATTAGGGAGTAATTTATTGTTTGTAAAAATACAAGAAGGGCTGATAGACCTATAAACCTCTCTAGCATGATTTTCATCTTATCTTATAAGATACATACATATTATAAGCAATCGTTTGTTCAATTGTTTGCAACAAAAGAACAATTGATTCATACAAACAAACAAATTAGGGTTTATCTTTTTTCAAAACTTTTTGTTTATTACAAAATACATTTCTTATAAACAAAATGTTTCTTGTGAAATCTATGTACATTATATATAAAGTCAAGTAAAGATTATACTATAACACCCGTGTCTTTTGTGGACGATTTTTTTTTCTAAATAACATTCATGGCGGAAGACTTAGCTAAATAGTGTACTTTGTTATTTACCATATGACATAATAAGCCATAGACATCCTTCCTAGTTTTCTACACATCATAAGGCAAAACACTTAAGAGTAGAGTAAGGATACGCATCGTTTATCAATAAAACATAATTTCATACGTCTTTGTACTTTAATACGTATCATATAATTTGTTTCTTGGAAAATCATATTCTCATATAAAGATACACATCATCGTGTGTTTTGTAAATATTCACCTCTTAACCATTTAAATATAAGACACAACTACGTCATTAAAGCCATGGTCGTTAACTTATTAGACCATGTGTAGTGGTAAATTGTTATAATGCCCCCACCATGGGGCATTATCCGACACGTGTCATCCCAGTTAGCATGGGGCGTTATTGCAAAAGTGGCGTAGTGGGAATAATGTCTGATAATGCCCCTTCCAATCATTAAACAAAAAAAAAAAAAAAAAAAAAAAAAGCAAATAGATGGATTGTGATTGGCTAGTCAAAGTTGCATGGGGTTCTCCAAAGTTGTCAGACACATGTGCCAAATTGATTGGTTAAACAAACATGTGCCAAACTTGCATCAGCGTTATTATTAAAACGCCAAACTTCATTTTTTTGATTTTTTTTTAAATAACGCCCCATGTAATGGTAGTGGGGGCGTTTTGGGACGTTATTTTTCACTTTTTTTTTAAAATCACGCCCCACTACGGATGGTCTTATATAAACACTAGCGATGACAATCGAACATGTATATGACGGATATTGGTAACTCCAAACATATACTCGATTGTAAAACCATGTATTATACATGACCTAATACGCTTTGGATATTTGTTTAATAATCGCCCGATATAAGGTAAATTGATGAAATAACAATTCTGACAATCGTATATCTTCTGTGTTATGCTTGACTCGTTTAAATTGAATTTGGTTTGAACCATTTTGAACTCCCGGTGTTACTAGTCGAAGAATATAATTAGAACTTTTATTGGATGTTTGCATTTCGATCATTGTTCAGTATGCAATTATGCGTAGAAACTTTGAAGGTTAAGGTTTGTTTCTTATATACAATAATAGCTATACATAACATAACATAATGTAAATTATTTAGTTTTTGTCATAATTATATACATGATGATACTATTTATGATGTAATGATTTGTTATAGAAATAATATCATTGGTAGCCTAATCAAGCTCAGGCTCAACCTCGTTTAGTTTTAGGATCAAGCTTGGGCATGAACTCGTTTAAGCTTGACTCGGTGTGAATACTCAAAGAATAGATCTTGAGTAGCTCGCCGCTCTTAGTCGCTTACTATGTTTGTATACTAACGTTAAATATCTAGGAGACTAAAATTTGTGCACAATTTTGATGGAAACTCCTTGTATACTCCTATGCAGCTTAATCCTCCATCTCGGTATAATATTTTAAACTCAAACTTAGGACATAACACACATTCTAATCCTTTGACATGCTTTTCTATGCTTCTTTCTCACCCTTCATACTGAGCCCTGAAGCCTAAAACTCGCCAGGGTGGTGGAATACGATACGAGCCAAATTTTAGCATTTCGCTCGATTTGAAACCAAATATTATTGTCCGCCACACGCGAACATTGTTGGATACTGTTAGTCGCTATTAAGTCCGGTTCGTTGACAAAGGTTATGACACTAAGACCTTGAGTTCGGTTGTCAACCTATTCATTTGATTATTTTCTTGGTTGCTTATTCACACAGATGGGATATTTGTCATGCCGACGTTAACGCCATCTTTTTACATGTCAGTTCGATAAAGACTGTAAATGACTAATCCATATGATAAGTTGCTTACACAACGTGTGTACAAAACTTCCATTTGTTTATTGTGATGCAGTGGTGCCATGTTACATAAATATGTTGATTGTATTATTGTTACTAGGAGTTCCTTCACATTTGTGGCTAACTTGATGCATTGAATGAGGTTTTAGAATACTATGGGAAAAGGTGTAAAAACATACATTTTTACTTGCATGAATGAGGTTTTAGAATACATTCGGTTTTGGTGTAGGCCAGACTCGCAAACACAAACTAAACAAGTCGTGTTTGCGTCAGACAAACAGTTAACTTGATTTGTTTAACCCATTTGTTGACATAACATATATGGTCGAATTGTATTTATTTAACATCCATTTGTATATTTGCGATTGTAAAATGGTTATTTTGGAGTATTAACATGTTTTTCATGTTGATGTCTAACATGTATCTCATGTTAGCGTTGTGTTGGATCCACACAGTTTGACGCATTTAGCACCCCTAGTCGGACCGAGGTCCTGATTTTCTTACATATGGTGAAACCCAACCATATGTAAGAAATATCTATGGTTCATTTTTTATTTAGATGATTATCAAACACCCGTTAATTTTGATTTTTCTGCAACCCAAATTAGGTCGGACAAAAATCTTCATCAAACAAACTTGACCCAGAAGAGTCAAAATTCCAAAAACAGTAAAACAAGAAGGTTCGACAATAAGTCCTGCCTATAGATCTAGTCAAACAAATCAAGAAAGATCTTCAAGGTGTATCGAACACAAACTTACTTTTTCTTCTCGGTACCTCCACCAGCCCTACATAAACATCCAACCAAGGTAAGAAACATATAACACACACAGGCGTCTCAAACATATGAGATGTAAAAATACCAATATATTTACCTCATCTTGCGGAGAACGCTAGACATCTCCTCTCTCTTCTTTTTCGCCCTCTTGTGAGTGCCCAACTTTCGCTTGGCAACTTTGAGGGCACGTTTGTCTTTTCCAACCTTAAGAAGTTCGGTAATTCTCTTCTCATAAGGAGCAAACCCGGCAACCTCTCTGATTAGGTTCCTCACAAAGTGTACTCTTTTGCTTGTTTTCTAAAGTAAGAACCAATATATAATAGAAGACTGTTGAGATTTAAAAATCAAATTTCTATGATAAAAAAAGATATACGAAAGATTACTCACCCCTTTCCTGTCAGATGGGCGTGGTGCCAATTCCTTCTTGGTCACAACATGTCCTTTGTTTAGACCCACAAAAAGTCCAGTGTTCGGCTGTTTTGGAGCCATTTTGTGCTGAAAAGATTATGCAATTCAGTACAAGAAAAAACAACAAAGGGGTGACAACATTAGAACTAAAAAGATGCTCGTCAAATCCAAGCTAAAAAACCAATGTATGTGTCACAAAGTTGTTCTAGAAGCAAAGCACTATGAATGAATATCCGGTCAAACACAATGACTTTTGTTGATCTGTGGCTAAACTCAACTCGATGTTGAGTTTTCATTCAGAAGCTCAGTTTAGATAAAAGTTTCCTAAATTAGATCTATATCAGCATCTGGTCATATAAATTATCATAGCTGAGTAAACATTGTTGTCCTCTATAGCGTCAAAAACAAATCAGTTGTGAGCCCAGGCATTTCAAACAAAACTAAACTAAAACCAGGCAAGACAAGCATCTAGTTCTGTACAGAAACCAAAACTAAACAAAAACTGGCCAAAACCAGCATAAACAGGTACAAATCTAACCCATGTCCCGGCGCCCATTGGTTTTCTTAACCATAGGCCAAGCACCACTTATGGTTCCCTTTTTTATCTCCCTTTACTTTATAAACATCTCCTTTGTCAAATTTCTTTACATAAAGCAGTGTGGGATATACAAACAAATTTCTTTAATCCTTTACTTTCATTTAGATAAAAACTTCAACTTTTGACTACTAAAGTGTGCACTTTTTTGCCCCAAAATACTTTGCGCCTTGTAGTAGTATGATTGTGTTTGTATATGTAATACTGAACCTCCATAACAAATGTATAGACTCAAGAATTAATGTCAAATGATGAAGCAAACACTAATAAGACACTGTGTTCTTCAGTGTGTTCTACATAGCTATCTAGCACTAAGTTAGGTCAAAGAGAATAAGTAATTTAAACCAAAATCACATGGATTTTGAGAAAAAAGAAACAAGGATTCATAAATTCAACAATAATAGCAATTTCAACTATATCTAGCTTGCCTCATGTAGTTTGGATCACACACAGAATGAATTTTCCAGATAAATTTGCCCTAAAAACATTAAAAGCCTAAAATTACAATCAAAAGTGCAGTAGTGAACCTAAAACGATAAACAGATGTTAATCAGCTAAGAAAACATAATACGAAAGCACAATTCATGAAGAACGCACGAAGTGAGCAATAATCAAACATTTCGATAAAAAAAGATGACATTTTTACATCAAATCAGGCAAGAATGAATCGATTTAGTGAAAGAAAAAGCGATGAATGAGAGAACAAACCCTAGAAAATCCTCGAGGCAGTTGCGTTTGACAGGGGTCGGCTGGAACCCTAAATCAAGTGTTGTTATATAGTAGGTTGGAATGTTCATACCAGTGGGCTTTTATTCATGGGCCATTGCCTATGTTATGGATAATCTGAAAGTTTGAAGAATATTATGGATCGTCTAAACAACTTGATGTTGCATGTTTCTAAGTAGTGGTGCACTGGTGCACAAAAAAACCCAAACCCGAACCCCAAAAAAAACTCGGGTCCAGGTTTTTTTAAAAACCGGGTATTGTAAACCCAAACCCGAATCTGAACCTGAACTCGAATCGTAGGTAGGGGCGTGAATTTCTGACACGACCCGAAAACCCGACACAAACCTAACACGAAATTCACGGGTGTAGGTTTAGTCTAAACGGGTTCGGATCAGTTTCAGGTTGAACCCGTGAACCCGTTTAGGTTAACGGGTCGGGTTCGGGTCAACCTGGTCGGGTTGGCGGGTTGACCCGTTTCACACATTTATACTATATTATATTTTTTTACAATATATTTTATGTCATAAATTAAATGGGGTGGGTATTTTATGCAATGATTATAACTTAAAAAGAGAAATTAACATAGATTTTATAATTTAAATATGATATTATTATATACATTTGTGTTTTTTAAGTAAATTTTAATTTTAATATATTAATTTCAGAAAAAAAAAATTAAAAAAATTCGGGTTGAACGGGTCGTGTTCGGGTCAACCCACAAAACTTTGGGTCGTGTTCGGGTTCTTATGTATGATACGATTTTCGGGTTTGGGTCGGGTTCGGGTTTGTGTAAAATTTTCGGGTTCGGGTCGGGTTAAACCCGCCAACCCGCGAACACGACCCGTTTAGCACCCCTAATCGTAGGGTAGGGTCCGGGTATGGTATTTGATGTGAGAACCCGAACCCGGGTTTTTATCAACCAAATTTATACCCGGGTTTTATTAATACCCATACCCGGGTTTTACAATACTTGTACCCGGGTTTTTTTAATACCTGCACCGGGATTTTTGATAATCAGACTATTTCTAAGTTTCTAATATATCGGAAGTTTTATGTTATTAATGATAAAGTTTATAACCCAAAAAAATGGAGTTGGAAACATATAAATACAAAAAAAAATTATGAAATAAAAAAAGTAGCGACATCGGGTTTTTTGCATAACTGTATTGGGTTTTCTAATACCCTGTGATACCCGAACCCGAGTATTCATAACACTCGGTTATGTGCACCTATATTTCGAATTAGGCCTTTGGTTTTAGTAAAAAATGTCCAGGTTCTAATAAATCGTATTAGAGTATTCACAATGGATTTCTTATATTTATGTGAGTGAGTTAGTTATATTATACGGAATGATTGTGAGTCGAGGAGATATAAATTTTTATTGTTCATATGTAAAAATATATGGGAACATTATTCACCCCTTATATTTTTTTAATATTTTTTTAAGTGGATGAGAGAGAAAATGTAATGATAAAGGTACAAAAAATATTATTTGATTGAAAAAATATTGATTTTTAGTATAATTATATAGATAGGGGGAATGAATTCAATGTGAAAACTCTTAGGGGGCATTTGGTTCGCGGAATGTGTAGGAATTAGAATTGGAATCCTTATGGGAATTGGAATTTGAACTGGAATTTGATGGATTCCTTTGAAATCCATAGATGTGTTTGGTTGATAAATGTATTAATGGAATTAGAATTTAAAAATACCTAAAAAGACAAAATTACCCCTAGTTATAAACAATTGGCAAAAGTTTTAAAAACAACTATCTTAGATAAAAATTCAAAAATATTCTAAAAAATCCAAAAAATTATAAAAATTCAAAAAAATTGTAAAAATCATAAAAAATTATAAAAATTCAAAACAATTCTAAAAACTCCAAAAAATTCAAAAGTATAACAAAAATCTAAAAAATAATAAAAAGTTCAAAAAATTCAAAAAAATTCTAAAAAATCAAAAAATTTTCTAAAAAAATAAAAAAAAACTCTAAAAAATAATAAAAATGCAAAAAATCCTACAAATTCAAAAAAATCTAAAATGTAATAAAAAAATCCAAAAAATTCTAAAAAATAAAAAATAATAAAAAGTTCAAAAAATTCTAAAAAATCAAAAAAATTCTAAAAAATAATAAAAATCCAAAAATCCTACAAATTCAAAAAAATCTAAAAAACAATAAAAAATCCAAAAAATTCTAAAAAATCAAAAAAAATCTAAAAAATAATAAAAACTTCAAAAAATTCTAGAATATCAAAAAAATATCTAAAAAATAAAAAAAAAATCTTAAAAATCCTAAAAATTCAAAAATAATAAAAAATTAAAAAAAATCCAAAAAAATATAAAAAATCAAAAAAAAAATAAAAAATAATAAAAAGTTCAAATAACTTTAAAAATAAAAAAAATCTAAAAAATAAAAAAAAATCTAAAAAATAATAAAAATCCTAAAAATCAAAAAAAAATCTAATAAGTAATAACAAATTCTATAAAATCAAAAAAAATCTAAAAAATAATAAAAATCCAAAAAATTTTAAAAAATAAAAAAATTAGTTTTTTTGAATTTTTTTGATTTTTTGATTTTTTTAGAACTTTTTGGGTTTTTTTATTATTTTTTTGGTTTTTTAGTTTTTTTTTTATTTTTATTTTTTTGGCAAATTGGATTTAAATAATCCCAACTCACTGTTATTGGCCAATAATAATCCCAACTCATTTAATCACCAATAATAATCCGAACTATTCACTTTTGTTTGTAAAATACTCCCAATTAAAAAAATACTAACTAGGTTAAAAAATTGCTGACGTGGCAGGTGACGTGGCATGCCACATCAGCAACGTGGCAGTTGAAGTGGCATTTTTTGATGACGTGGCAGCTGACGTGGTTGTCTACGTGGCATTTTGATGACGTGGCAACTGATGTGGCATGCCACATCAGCAATTTTTTAACCTTGTTAGTGTTTTTTTAACTGGGAGTATTTTACAAACAAAAGTGAATTGTCCGAATTATTATTGGTGATTAAATGAGTTGGGATTATTATTGGCCAATAACAGTGAGTTGGGATTATTTAAATCCAATTTGCCTTTTTTTTTGGGTTTTTAGAATTTTTTTTGGGATTTTTAGGTTTTTTATTAATTTTTTTATTTTTTAGAATTTTTTTTTATTTTTTAGAATTTTTTTGGATTTTTTTATTTTTTGGATTTTTTTGTAATTTTTTTGGATGTTTTTATTATTTTTTTGATTTTTTAGAATTTTTTAGATTTTTTCGATATTTTTTATTTTTTGAATTTTTTAGAATTTTTTAGAATTTTTGATTTTTTAGAATTTTTTGGATTTTGTAGTATTTATTGATTTTTTATTATTTTTTTATTTTTTAGGATATTTTGGATTTTTTTATTATTTTTTTGATTTTTTAGAATTTTTTTATTTTTTAGAATTTTTTGGATTTTTGTATTATTTTTTTGATTTTTTATAATTTTTTGGATTTTTTATTATTTTTTTGATTTTTTAGATTTTTTTATTATTTAAATATTTTTTGGTTTTTTAGAATTTTTTTGGGTTTTTTTAGATTTTTTATTATTTTTTTGATTTTTTTGGATTTTTTTGGATTTTTATGATTTTTTTTATTTTTATTTTTTTTATTTTTCCGAATTTTTTGGATTTTTTAGATTTTTTTACATTTTTTATTTTTTAGGGTTTTTTTTTATTTTTTAGAAATTTTTGGATTTTTTAGAAATTTTTAGAATTTTTTGGATTTTTTATTATTTTTTGATTTTTTTATTTTTTAGAATTTTTTAATTTTTTATTATTTTTTGGTTTTTAGACAAAAATGAAAGAAGCAAGGGGTTATTTCCGTAACTTTGGAAACATTCTCATGGTTTTTTAAACTTTCATTTGAAATTTAGAAGGAATCTGAATTCCATTAAATAAGGGATTTTGTTGGAATTGAAATCCAATTCTCTTCAACTAATTTGTCTAACCAAACACAAAAAGGAATGGAATTCAAATTCCAATTCGCTTGAAATCCCATGGATTCCTGTCAACCAAACAGGCCCTTACATGAATAAAAAAAAACCTAAATTAGGTTCACCTTCAGCAATTTATTTTTATGACAACTAATGGTAATGATGTGATCAGTAGTGGAGGTGACGATAATGATGGCGTTTGTTGTGTCGACATTGGCGGAGGTGGTAGTGATAGAGGTGACGCTGACCTACTTTGCGTAGGTGGTTGTGGTTGTGGTGGTGGTGTGATTCGGTGATGACGGTGGGTGGTGTTGGCCTATATAGACATGATCTAATCTAAGTTAATAATATAGACAAATTGACCCACTATATAATTTGAGTATACCGAAGTTAACCTATCAAATACATGAAAATGCACACAAAAGTAAACCATTTTTTTAAATAACAATTCGTAGTTATTCATATTTCAATCAACATATTTCAGTCAATATTCATATTTCTTCTCACCGTTACTGAATCTAACGCTTTATCACCATCCACACACTTTTTTCCAAACAATTATACTATCCAACAGAGTGCTTGTACTTTCCACACAATTATCAACTTTTACATTCATTTTTCCAGGGCCGTCTCCGAGAATGTTAAAAAATTTTTTGGCCCTGTGCAAGATAAAAAAAACCGGGCCCTACCCACCAATTGCCATGTAATATAAACTCATCAATCAGTCATTCACATATATAAAAACTAAAAACGCATAATACGTCATAAAAACTTTGAACCACGTATTCATGTATTGCCTCGGATTCATTACATGAGAAATTCAGTTGTTGTCGGCTCGACTCATTACATTATTGTTGTGATAGTGGACTCGATATAGCAACACAAAAAGGAAACAAAAACAAAAGTGAACTATTACTATCACTATTATATTTGCGATTGTTATTTATAAAATGACAATTTATTCATAATAAACAAACAAACATACTAGTGGTAAGTTAGACATTTTATTAGCCATGAATAGTTGTTTTAAGTTTGTTTAATGAAAGTTTATAAAAGAATAAGAAATTTATAATAACAAACAAACAAAATCCCACACGTATTCTATAAAATATATATCTACAATGTAAATTAAACAATATATTGAATAGAAGCTATTAAATAAAATAATAATATCATGATCTCAAGCTATGGATTTTGGCATCGCAATGTAAATCAATTTAAAAAGAACTCTCAGCAAAGAAAAAAATTAAGAAAAAGTGTATTAAAGGATCAAACCTGTGGTTATTATTATCTAATGAAACTGTGAAAAAAAGTTCCCAACCACTGTAACACCGTTGGTTTATTTATTAAAACTGAACTGTGTTATATATACTTATTATAAATACATATAGATAATTTTTAAAAATTACGGGCCCTTTACGGGTTTGGGCCCCGAGCGGCGGCCCACCCCGCACACCCTCAGGGCCGGCCCTGCATTTTTCATAACCACATTATTATTTTTAATAACCAATTTAGTATTTGATATCGTATAAATAATTTTTTAGTATAAATTCATTAATTTTATAAAAAAAAATACAAATATGAGTTAAATTTTGTTGTTATAAACTTACCTATATTTATTTTACTGAGTTTTAATAAGTCTGTATATTAATAAAATTTACAACTCTGTTACAAGTTTATCTATATCTATACTGTATTATAATGCATATAGGAAGAATAATAAAGAAATTTTACCTAAAATTTAAGAGTTTAAGTAATTACAACTATTAAAACATATTGTACAACTCTACCAAATATACAATAGTTAACTTTTTGTGTTATTAAGTTGTTGATAAATAATGTGCATATACCACATACATATTTCAATACACTTAATGTATACATCAAGAAGGTTGATTATGAGCTAGAAGTTAAATTGTAATGAAATTAGTTGGGTATTGGTTGTCCAACAAGACTAACATTAAAGAATTGAATTGATTTTGTCAAAAAAAAATGAAGATTAGGATTTGCATACATCGACTGACTGAAGGATAATGAATATCAATGGCAAATTACATAAATTGATTAGGATCAAGGTTGATACAAATCAAAGATGATGATTCAAAAGCACACAAAGATCAACATATGAAACTGACATCACAAAGTGAAGATCAAAGTCAAACCGACATTTAAATCGATTGAAAATCAAGAAAGGTAAAATAAAATGGTTTTCATATTATAACAAACTTACAAAAATATCATTTTGAGTAAAATGTCAAAATGTCACTGAGTTTAGGTCACTTTTGGCACTTCAGTCAAAAAATGAAACTTTTTTGTATTTGGGTCCCTGAGGTTTCATTTTTATTACCATTTCATCCAATTAGCAAATTGGGTTAGAATTTTCTAGTTAACTTCTCTCTTTTTATCGTTTTCTTCATTTAATTAAAATATATTATTGTATAAATGACGATTATATCCTTCATTTAAATGATGAAAACGACAAAAAACAGAAAATTAACAGAAAAATCTAACTCAGTTTGCCAATTAGATGAAAATGGCAACAAAAATGAAACCTTACGGACACACATACAAAAAGTTTTTTTTTTTTTTTTTTACTGAAGTGGCAAAGATGGCCTAAACTCAAAGACCATTTTGGCATTTTATTATTTTTTTTTATAAAGTCTTGATGTTATCCAAAAATATATTTTATAAAACATCAAATAAGTTTTATACAAAATTATTAAGTTTTGTAAATTTTTATAACTAAGTCTTTGAGATAATTTGAATTTGAAAGTTGGTGGTTGGTGCTTGCCAAGGCCGCCAGTAAGGGTGAGAGGGGCACTCCCCTCTTAGGGGAGTCTCCTCTCTTACGCACACCCAATCAGGTTATGCCACGTCAACTCCCCTTTTAAACTCCCCTCACACCCCAATTTGATAGCGGCACTCCCCTCTTAGGTGTGTACAAGTATGTAAGCCCAAGGTACATGTTACCCAACCTTTTAAACATGAAATCTTGTGCAGTGAACACACACCGCTCCCCCTCCCCGAAGTGACGGCGGCAGTGTTCCCGCTCGGGAACTAGACTCCCCGCACCCATCCCCGCTGAGTGCCCCGTTCCCCCTAAAGATTCAAATTGCATCCACCTCGAAGTCATAAAGATACTTAAAATGGTTTAAAGACAAATACTTTAGGAAAGCATATTAAACCTTTACAAGTCTCAAAAGTAAACTTACCATTTTTGTGTTAAACTTGTTTTAAACACCGATTTTTAAATTGTATCGGGTTAGGCTCAGAAATGGTACAACCGGTTGAACCGGATTATACCGGGCGGTACAATCGGTTGAACCAGATTGTACCGGGTGGTTCAACCGGGTTGACTAATTAACCCTGTAAGACCATAAAATACAATTTTTACTCAAAAACTAATCCAAAACTACATAATTTAATAATAAAAAATATTTCAAAAGTTAATCCATAATAAAAAAAAATCCAAAAATTCACTATTGGTACCTTTTTGGCGCAAGGTTTTACTAAGAAGGTAAATCGTCACCTTTTTGGCCCATAAAAGGTTAAAAGTCCAAATTTTAACCTTTGACCCGGTACCGGTATACCAGTTAAACCGGGATAACCCAATTTACCGACGGTACAACTTCTTTGTCGTTCACTTAGTTTACCAGTATAATTCGTACCGTCTAATTCGTACCGTCTGAGCTTTTGACATTCGGTTTAACCGGCCGATATAAACCGGTTTTTAAAACATTGTTTTCAGCTCTAAAGGTCAAATGGTATCTTCTTAAGACTCAAATATCATATGAAAATGTGTTAAAATAGGTATAGTAAACTGGACTCGACAATTAATAGAGTTCCACAACACAAACAAAAAAAGGACAACCCTGACGATCGACGGTTGATACCATCGACTGTCAGGACCTCAGTCTATCCTACTTTGTCTTTTTGTGTTGTGCATGTAAATAGAACCACCCACTTTCATTTGAGCTCACTCATTTGCCCGAAACACTCTATAGTCTCATTCTTATTCATATCCCTCTAATTTACTTGTGATGCAAACTACAAATCAAAGAGAGAGTCAAGATCAAGATTAAGAGCAAAATAGACGAGTTGTTTACAACAAAACCATTATTCATTCTTGTGTTTGAGCTTTGTATTGTGAGGCTTATTGTTGCTGTTGTGAGACATTTGTGTCACACCCCCAAAAACGTCGTAGTGGAAATACAAACGTGGCGGTGATGGAGGTTAATACCCATAAATATCTTTGTGGATGATGCAATATTTATTTTGGACATGTAACGTAATTAAGACATAAAGTTTAAAGTTTAAACATAAAGCACAACCATAATATAGTTGTTTGATCCCTTATGGTTCTTAGTGCAAATAGTCCCAAACAGTTTTAAAAGTTGTCCAAAGATTATTTATTATAAATTGCTTCAACAACCACAAGACAAGCCAAAATCCCGAAGTCGAACTTATGTACCTGAATAATACGTAAAATCAAGTGTCAACACAAATAGGTTTGTGAGTTCACATGTTCAAATTATAATCAAATTTCTTTAAGGAAAAGCTTCATTGGTATGAATTTCATGTCAAAACCATTCATATATTTTAAGAAAGTCCAATCAGATTTTCCTTATTAAAGATCCAAGGGCCAACTCTTTGGTTGCAAGCGTTTTCCCAAAACGCGACACAAATCATCTTCCCAAGGGTTTAAATGTATATTAAATTTCTAGTATCAAAATTTCAGATTCATAGGGTTGCAAGGCCTATGAGCTATATATTAACAATAATGTTATAATCAACGCTAGACAATCACAAAATATTAGTTCGTCGCTTGACTTGACACGGAGCTACTGGTCAAGACGGGGTTGTCACCCCGATAGAACTACCAACAACTATACGCATACTGGTATTAATGATTAAACAACTAAATTCGCGCAAAGTGCTTCAAATTGGTCACTTATGGTGCATGTCTCGTGTACATTATATATATCCTACTAAATTGAAAATTTTAATATTTTGTGTTGTACGAATTCCCCGAAGTCCCCACCGAGACGTAGGCCTATTCCGATACGTACTCTCTTGAGATCAGGCAAAATCGTCACAACTTAGATTTGAATTTTTTAAATATATACAGTCGTTTTACCCCAAACACTACAATCCTCCTTGTTTCTCCCGAAATGATTTATATTCAATCCATTCTCGTTTTCCTCGAAAACAATTTTATATCATCTCCGTTTGAAAACCATGTTTTCCTCGAAAACACGACACATTCATTTTCAAACCATATTTTCCTCGAAATATATTAATATTTTGTTTAAAGGCATGTTACTCCCCCAGAACATTATATAATACAGTAAAAAGAGAGGTAGTGATACTCACATTTGGTTGTGTTTTCAACAAGCATAAATTCCACAAAATTGGTCTACACATCCTAATTTCAAGTAAAAAGAGAGGTAGTGATACTCACATTTGGTTGTGTTTTCAATAAGCATAAATTCCACAAAATTGGTCTACACATCCTAATTTCAAGTAGGAAAGAGTTAATGATCAAATATTCTAAAATCCCTAAGTTTCTCCAAAACTTATGATTTTTCACATAATTTTGAGATTTTCTCAAAAAGTATTTATTTTTGTTATGTTGGCGCCAACTTATATATTTTCTCATTTCAAAAGCATCCACATGTAATAACTCCACAAGTTAACCTATGTATAATTTTCATGCTTGACAAGTAAGTTGTATCTTAACGTGTCTTTTAATGAAATATTCGTTTAATCGTACAAGTGTACATGCATAGTCTTATACTTTACTATCATGGTAACACTTATCGCTCCTCATAACATATACTCATATCTATATGTCACATCTTAACAAGCAAAATCACACTTAAACAATCCATTTTAGTACATCAAAATATGCGTATTTTTAACGTTTCTATAACGTTTTTAGGCGTCGAAAGTCACATATGACTAGCCAAACACCATAGATACTTAATATAAGTTTAAATACTTATATTTGTTACAAAAATATCATTTTTTAACCTGATCTAAATCAATTTTTCAAAAATCACTTTAAAAGCCGATTTTACTGTTTTTAAACGTATAGTCTTGTACCGAACTTTACTATAACCATCCCAAATCATCATGACTTCATATTTTAACACAATGCATGTTATTTACTGAATAAAATGGTACCAATAATCATATTAGTGCAGATTTCATGTAAGCCACCTAAATCATGCAATTTCATCCATTTTACTACTTTTAAGCCTCATGTAACCATCACACTTATGACACTTCTTTGTATCATTAAAACACAACATATATCATCATATTAACATGCATGCAACCTGGTTTAATTCCTCTTTCATGTATTATATCATCATCAAATCACTTCCATATCATCATCCAATCATCACTAACACTTATGTACAAGTATGGAGCCTAAATAGCCGGGTGTCACAATTTGTTAGGGGTGTCACTAAGTTTGTTTAATGATTCGAGATATTGGTGATAATTACCACTTGAGACTAGTGAAACGTAGATGGTGATCACTTCCTTTGAAAAAGTGAGACGTTTATACAAGGTGGCCACTACGTTTGTACAAGGTGACCCTAAACCCTATCAATTTGTTTTTTTTTTAAATGAGACGTTTGTACAAGGTGATCACTGCCTTTTCTTAGTGAGACGTTGGTGTAACAGTGATCCTTACCGTTTTTAGGAGACGACCAGTGGAGAAATTCTCAATCGGAGGATCAAGGAGAGGACGTAGAAGGATTAGTCAACATTGCTTGAACTTCTATAAATCAACTTTGTCATTCTTTCCCCAAATTTTTTAAATACTTATGTATCTTGTTCTTATTGCCTACAAGTGTATTGTTGCCTTTTAATAAGTAGTTACTCAACTAAACAAGTGATTAAACAACTTTTTTTAAGAGATGATGAGGGTAAATATAAGATGCGCTATGAGAAGTTCTTCACAATTCAGAGAGGAAACAAAGAAGAATCAGGTTGACACGGGAGTGAGAATCAATAAATAAGAAAACGGTATTGATACCGAATTTCTGAAAAAGTGTGTATCGAATATTGTACCAAATCTATTGGTATGGTACCCGTCCTAGTTGCAAAATGCTCATCCAAGTATGGGACCATACCAATACCAGCACAAAAAAATACCAATACTAAATTTAAGAAAAAGTGGTTGCCGGATCTATCGGTATGATAACAGTACTCGGTGTGTAATGCCGATGCGTAAGCAAAAACACAGTTCCCTCCAAATCGAGCAGCATGGGATTAGGGGGGGGGGGGTTAGGGTATGTGGGCCAATAGCTTGTGTTCTAGAGTATTTTTCTGAAAAGTAAAGTGAATGACTGAATGTGATATTTTGTTTATAAAAAACGGACAGTAAAAAAATAGGGTCAATCTCCACTAGTTTAAATAGTTGAGGGACTGTTAAATATGATAATAAGTATCTCACCCCACAAGTTTAGTATAACTTATAAAATGACCCTCGTCCTCCCTCCATCACCCATCATTTTCATTTTCATTGCTACGTGATCGAAAAACGGATCCAGCAGACCCCAAAAATCTCAATGTTTGAAGAATCGATCTGAATCAAATTGTCCTCTCGCAACACTCACCTGTCTGTAAGGTCTTACATACCAATCTCAATCTCATTTTCACATAATTTCTGCATATAATGTTGCCATTCTTTCTTCTCTTCGTTAGTTGGTGTTTAATTAACCCTAGGACCTATATTGATCCACACATTCGTTGTATTTTTCTGATCTTAATTTGTAACGTAATATTTTGTTTAAAAGCTGTCCATGTTGTGTAGACTTTGTGCCCTAATTGCTGAATTTTTAGGAATCGTCACTGATTATCGTGTATATCGTCACGAAATCATTGAATTCTGTACCAAACTAGTGTTTGGAGGTACTTATCTGATGATTTTCAAGGGGGGGGGGGTATTTTTGTTATTGGATAACAAATTTCTTATTATTTTTTTTTTTTTTTTGCTATTGAACGAAATTGAAGCTATTTAGATGACGTACTAGGAATGAAGTTGTGTAAGGAAACACTGTTTTTGTATTTTAGACTATATATCGTGGGTTAACTAAAAAGCGCACAAGTTCCACCACGTCACCGCTGCCATGTAGGCAACGGGGCTTTAACTAACTACACATTTAAAAGTGTGTTAAAAGAGGGGGATGGTTAATCATACATCATGTGGTGGTGTTGATAGCCGAAAGACAAGGGAGTACATGCACTAATCGGCGTTTGTCTTAATTGCTAAGTGCTATGTGCCTTATGTCCAAGGCTTGATGCAAAACTACTATCGAGCCGGGGGTCTCACTGGAAGCAGCCTCTCTATTCCTATGGGGTAGAGGTAAGGCTGTCTACATCTTACCCTCCTGAGACCCTACCTTAACTTTGCTATTGGTGGGATTTACTGAGTATGATGATGATGATGATGACATTTAAAAGTGTGTAGTGGTTTAACTAAAATAACGATTAAACTTTTTATTTTATTTTTATAAAAAATGTGAGTCAATGGTTTGATTGTGAGTTGGCCCCACGTCCTTCGTGCCCGTTAACCCCCTTGCGCCCATCCTCTTTGGCTCTCCTTTTAAACGATCCGGCACAATGTTTGGCGCCCTTGGTGGGTGACTTGGCAGTGGGCACCAAACCACTACTACACCTGGTCTTACTGAATTGTAAATAAACTTGTTATCAGTCTTTTGTGGAATTCGGTCTGAAAGTTAGCATTCAGATTGACTTGATTTACATTTACGTTTCCAATATGTTTGCTTAAGTTTAACACTTTCAATTCGATGGTTTATAATTTATTTATTTTATTGTTGATGAGGCCCGATTGATGTAATTTTGTATGCCATAGCCCATAATCAATACGCACAGAAAGAATATGCATATACCGACATAGAGTTGCTGAATCCCGAATTATTGAAGCCGTGTTGCGAGTTGTGTTGTATATGTGACTCTGTTCGTGTTGGCTTGTTCTTTTTCTTATTAAAAAAACCACTTTCAGGCTACAAGTTATAGATTTAATCTGTAAGAATGAATGTAATCTAGCAGCTGTTAGTGTTTTATAACACCCGTTCTTTAAATTATTACAGGGATTGAATTTGCAAAAATATGGAACTTACAGAAAGTGTGCCAGAGGGTTCAAGTCAAACCGTCATTACACAATCATCATTAATCAGTGGTCTCCCAGACGATATTGCTCTAACCTGCTTAGCAAGGATTCCGCGTAAATACCATTCACTCCTCAAATGCGTTTCAAGAAAATGGCGGGATTTGGTTTGCAGTGAAGAGTGGTATACCTACCGTCAAAAGCATAACTTATCCGAAACTTGGATTTATGCGTTATGTAAAGACAAATCAGAACAACTTTGTTGTTATGTATTAGACCCAGATTTGCCCAAAAAAGGTTGGAAACGTATCCCGGATCTTTCACCTCGTTGTTTGAAACGAAAAGGTGTCGGTTTTGAAGTGTTGGGGAAAACAATTTACTTTTTGGGTGGATGCGGTTGGGTTGAAGATGCTACCGATGAAGTTTATTGTTATGATGCTAGTAGGAATGCGTGGAGTGAAGCTTCTCCGTTGTCAACTCCAAGGTAATATTTTATTATTCTTGGTTTTTAATTATTGCATATTATATAAACTATAAAGTGGTCAAAATCTGTGTAGAATACAAATAATCTGGGTTTTAAAAAGCGCGCCTGAGGCGCATCAAGGCGCAAAGCCTTGTCGCCTTAGGTAGCCCGAGGCGCGCTTTTTACAAAAAGCCCCAAAAAAGCGCAATTTTGGGTGGTTTTTCAAGCCTGAGGCGCGCGCCTCATGGACATAGGCTATTTCCATGCTGTTTTTAAGCATCAAACTGTTGTACAATAGGTTTTTTGGCTTGTAGGTAAAATCATATATAAACCTTATTTTGTAGCTATATTTTGGATAAGGGATGCTAAAAACCTATGGGATATATATATGAAAAATTATATAATCACTTTGCGCCTTGGGTACGAAAAGCCTGCCGCTTTTGCGCTTCGCTCCTCGGTTTTAGACCTCGTCGCTTTTGTGCGCCTCTCGCTTTTTAAAACCAAGCAAATAATATATATAAAAATAATTCATGATTCCCTATCTGAAGTAGTGAGATTTATTTATATAAAATGGCCAATAAGGACATTCTTGTGAGCTTGTGAGAATCGGATATATGTCTTGTGAGTAGGGTTGCAAACGAACTGAACGTTCAGTGAACAGTTCATGAATAGTTTGGCGGGAAGTTCGTTTGTGTTCGTTCGTTTAATAAATGAACGGAAATGGTCAAGAAATCTTTGTCATTTAACTGTTTAGTTAAATGAACGAACATGAATAGAGGTCACGGTCGTTCATTTGTGTTCATGAACGTTCGGTAACGTGTTCGTTTATGATCGTTTGTGTTCGATAGTTCATTCGGGTTTTTAATTACTGTATTTTTTTTTAAACTTCAAAATTCCCATTAGTAATATATTAAATATATATTAATGTATCATATATTACATATCTTTTAACAATTAAGGGCTCACAACCTTCACAAATCGCATATTTTACTATTTTTTCGTGAAAATAACGTTAAAAGCTGAGGACGGTTAATCATGCATCATGTGGTGGCCTTGATAGCTGAAAGGCAAAAGGGTACATGCACTAATCGGTCTTTATCCCGATTGCTGAGTGTTATGTGCCTTATGTCCAAGGCTTGATGCAAAACTACTATCGCGCCGGGGTCTCACTGGAAACAGCCTCTCTATTCCTATGGGGTAGAGGTAAGGCTGTCTACATCTTACCCTCCTCAGACCCTACCTTTGCTTTGCTATTGGTGGGATTTACTGAGTATGATGATGATGATGATGATGATGATGATGATGATGATGATGATGAACCTTCACAAATCGCAAATTAGGTTAAAAGAAGGGGTAATTATGTCATTATATGTATTCGTTTGTGTTCGTTAACGTTTGTGTTCTGACCCTCCAACCCGATTGCCACTCTCAAGTACAAGTCCCTCAAATTAGGTTAAATGAAGGGGTAATTATGTCATTATTATGCCCTTAGATAACCAGTTTTGCTACTAGTATGAAACTGCTTATATCTGAATCCAGAAGCATATATTTATCCAAACATTAAAAGCTTTTCGGTTTTGTTATGCATATCCAAACACCCTTTAGCGCGAATCTTAGATTGTTCAATTTTCCTGTTTTATCCAGGTGTTATTTCGCTTGTGAAGCAATGGATGATAAGATGTATGCAATTGGCGGGCTAGGATCCAAGTCAAGCGATCCACACTCATGGGACACTTTTGATTCAACCACAAACTCATGGACATCTCATATGGATCCAAACATTGTTCCCGAGATCGAAGACTCTCTAGTACTAGACGGGAAAATCTACATCCGATGCGGGCTTTCGGCTGTATCTAGTCATGTTTATGCAGTTGTGTACGACCCACTAAACGGCACATGGCAGCATGCGGATGCTGACATGATGTCAGGCTGGCGGGGCCCGGGCATTGTAGTGGACAACACGCTTTACGTGTTGGATCAGAGTTCAGGAACGAGAGTGATGATGTGGCGGAAGGATAGTAGAGAATGGGAAGCGTTCGGGAGACTGGCGGCGATTCTTACAAGACCACCGTGTCGGCTGGTGGCGATTGGTAAGAAGATGTTTGTTGTTGGAAAGGGGCTTAGCACTGTGGTTTTTGATGTTGATAAGGCTGCGAATATTGATGGAATGTTGGTTACTACATCTGTGCCAAAGTTGCCTTCTGATGATGATGTAATTAGCTGCAAATCTGTTTCTTTATGACCGTTTTACCCTTGTGTTTAATAAGACTCGGAACTTGTTTGATAACATGTCATATTTTATAAGACTAAATGGTCATAAAACTTCAATGTAATATGGAGTCAAACTATGATAAAACTTCTATTTGTTGAATGCTCCATGCTTTTCTTGAACTCATGAAAATCGTCACGAGAACACACTTGTTTTAGAAATTGGCCGGGCATCCATCGGACACAATGAGGGGTGTAAACAAGCCGGGCCGAGCTCGAGCTCGACTGGGCTCGAGCTCTCGAGCTCGGCTTGTCATGTTTTTATGAAGCTCGAGCTCGGCTCGGTTCAAGCTTACTTATTTGAGATTGAGCTCGGCTCAGGAGTAAAACCCAAAGCTCGAGCTATTTTAAGAACAACCTCAGATGGGCTAAAAACTTGGCTCCATCTCGCTTCAATATCGCTTAAACGAGCCAAAGTTCGGCTCGCCAATGTTATCATCATTATTATTATATTATATAAAATAAATAATTTTTTGTTTGGGCTCGTGTAGGCTCGCGAGCCTAAACGAGCTTTGTATTTTAGGCTCGAGATTGGGCTCGATAACTAAACGAGCTCTATTTCAGGCTCGGGCTCGAGCTCATTAAAGCTTGGCTCGTTCAAGCTTTTAACCGAGCCGATAATGAGTAGCTCTCGAGCCTCTGGGCTTGTTTATACCCCTCCTCTCATCTTCTCTCATTCTTGCATTTCATTATGCCAGCCACTCCTTATCTCCCTGAAAAAGAGCAATGATGGGGATGCTGTCTATGAGGACATGTTAGTGGTTTATGATAAGAGCTTAAAATATTTTATGATGATACACGATACCATTACCGATACGTATGGGGTTGGTTCAAACACGCGAAATGAGGAATCAAAGCCCCATAGTGTCTTTTCACGTTGATGGACCATTCCTTGAAGAAAAAGAAGAATAAGCCTTTTGCTGTTACGGACTGAAACTATTGCAAGGTATGCGACTTATCCCACATCGGTTGAATGGACAACAAAGGCAGAGTTTCTAGGCCAAATGGACCGGTCTTGTGGGTTGTGTTCTCTTGTTTGGACTGTTACATATGCGTGGTATGGTAAAAGATCAAATTACTGAATACGAAGACGAAGGTTGTGACTTCAATAAAATAGTTATAAGCTTATATCACTAGTGAAAAGGTTTTAGTTTGCTAGATTCAAAGATGAGTCAGCTAGATTCATATGATACTAATATTTGTCTGGAACTATCTCTCTTGATTTTAGCTAAATAAATTATAGCATAATATAATAAGTGTTAATAATATCATATGTTATTTAGAAAAGATTTCATTTCTTGGTACCTCAGCAGCCTTACTTTGTTCTTGTTATTCTGTACCTTAATTCCATCGGCCATATTATTCCATGAGCTTATTATAAAAGATTCAAATGCTGATCTTAATAATATGTCCTTCATTTTCCACCGTCATCGTCATCGCCAGTTTTTAGTTGTTGGTGCCAGTGAACTTATGGTTCGTGTGTTCTTGGCGAAAATATGATTCTGCATAATTCTACATACCATTATTGTTTTCATCCATTTATTAATGATTCTTAAGTGTCACTCATTTGACTACCAAAAGTAGCCGAGCCTGGGCTCGGATCCGTTTATTTAAGACAACTTAAGCCCGTACTCGGCTTGCTTACTTTAAGAGAACCTGAGCTCGAGCTTGACTCATTTTGCAGCTCTATGTCTAGAACTCGAGCTCATGTTCGGCTCGTGAGTAGTTTATTATTTTTATCAATATGTATAATTTTTTATTTATAATTGTAATCTTGTAAAAAACATAAGTTTTTTAGTAAATTTAATAATAATTATATATATATACACACACACACATACACATATAATACTTATTATGCAATTATATATTATGTTATATTTATATTAATAATAATTTCGTTTAGGCTTGCGGGCCTAACCAAGGTTGGTCTTTAAAGCTTAGTCTCATGCTCATTTATTAAACGAGATTCAGTTTACAACTTGAATTAGGGTCTAATCGATCTTTTAGCTAGTAGATCTCGGGTAAGTCATGCGCGAGACTGGGTTCATTTACATGGGTTTTTGTTGTTATGCATGTACTACTTATTGTGATATTTTTATCATAATTTTATATAGATAATATTTATGAAAATTATATATTTTTTATATAACATAAAGTTTATTATCTTTATATAAGTAATATGTTTTTTTTTATTGGTGTGAGAAACTTACTTGTACAAAATGAAAAAATATGTTGATTCTTTAATGGTATTAACTCATTATCTTACACAGCAACAGTTATGTTTGGCATGTTTATGATTCAATGTTATGGTAGCAGCAAATGCAGGTGCAAAAAACCGACTCAGATGGCAAGTATCGCCTTCTTTACTGCTCGAGTAAAGGCAACAAATGTGGGGTTATGCAAGAACTTGATAAGGGTGTAGAACCGAATGCAGAAAATTATGATAAAAGAACTGCACTTCACTTAGCTGCTTGTGAAGGCTGTACAGAAATTGTTATTTTACTTCTTGAGAAAGGCGCGGATGTCAACTCTATTGACCGTTGGGGTCGTACGGTAAGTTTTTTTGTTAAAAATGTGACTATGAAGTTGTATATATATGCAAGAGCCTTCCTTCCGCCAAGCGATTTTGTAGACAAACTGGTTTTCTTGTTTTAAGTCCAATCTTGTAGAGTCTATTCGACGAGCGAGGACAACCTGGCCCATTCCGACTTGCATGGACTCGGAAAATATGGACGCGTGCTAACACATTCTAGTCATGATACTCACTTTCTAGTCTTTGGTGATAAAGTGATTTCAAGATTAAAATAATCAGTTTTGGATGTTATATGCAGCCACTTTCGGATGCACGTGGCATGGGTCACACTGAAATTTGCAAAATCCTCGAGGCATATGGAGGAAACGATCCGGTAATTCATTTTCTTAAACATGTACCCCTTAACTTCAGAGAAAAAGTGTGAGTGAAAATGTTTTGACTTTTAAGTCAAACCTATTGCTCTACCAAAATGGACAGTGCTTTTGTTAGAAGGGATCAAGGGCGTGTTCTAAACATAGTAAATTACCATTTTAACCTTCTGAAAGATTCAATCTTGGTCATACGTATACTACTCGTTCTAAAGTTCCATTATTAAAATTTGTACTTCAACATATATCCTTTGACCTCAAAAATCAAACTGTGTCTTTCTGCAGGTTATATTTGACTCCGTTCCATGTTACCTAATTCATTACAATGAAGTTCATCTTCAAGGCGCGGTTTTCATCGGCGAAGTAAATATTTATTTAATCTATAAAAAGAAACTAAAGTTGGAAATAAGTTGCATATGTAACAAAACTTGATAACTGTGTTGACTGTTGACCATGCTACACATGATAACAGGGTTCATACGATGAAGTTTATAAAGTAAAATGGCGCGGTACAGACGTCGCTGCAAAGACAATCCGGTCTTCACTTGAAACAAATGAGAAAGTGAGGTGAGCTTTGACCAATAAAAGTCAAAAGTATAGGGGTGGAATCATGTAGGGTTAGTGCGTTGAATACATGAATCCAGACATGAACCATATATTTATTCATGTAAAAAACGCAAGACACACTTGAAATATTGTAGCCTGAACACGGCCCGTGTAACCCATTTATCTAAACGAGTCAAATGGGTTGACGGTTGTATATGGGTTGTAACCCAAACACGAGTTGTTTATTAAACATGGACTATTTGACTTTCAAAAGTAATCTGTTTGACTTTTGAAAGTCAAACATGGACTCGTTGATACTCATCTAGCCATTTAAACTTATGTTTTAAAATGTGTTACAGGAGAATTTTTCTGAAGGAGCTCGCATTATGGCAAAAGTTGCGCCACCCGAACATTGTGCAGTTTCTTGGCATTTTGGACTCGGACCGACTCATTTTCCTAACCGAATATCTAAAAAATGTTGGGTCGGATTGTTTTTTATGTTCTTTTCTTTTAGTTTGCACTTATAATTTGGTACTTTTTTTAGGGAAGTTTGCATGATATTCTAAGAAAGAAAGGAAGACTTGATCCTTTGACTGCTGTTTGTTATGCTTTGGATATTGCAAGGTGTATCATTTCTCACCTTTTTTAAAAACTGATTCCACTAATTTCACTTTAAGAAGTTTAACACGCGAAAGACGTATTCTTTCTTATCTGCAGGGGTATGAATTATCTTCATCACTATAAACCCCATGCTATAATTCACAGGGATTTGACCCCAAGGTATGTATTCAAACAATCTTTGTTTAGAATATGCAGTAAAGTAACATTTCTTTTAGGAAAAATTACAAGTTTTGTCCTTTATCTTTATACCACTTTTCAGGCGGTGTCCTTTTTAACGAATGTTGACAGGCGGTGTCCTTTACTAGGTATTTTGTTGCAAGTTTAGTCCTTTACACCCAACCCAGTTTAAAAACCCTGTTAATTGTTGACAGGCGGTGTCCTTTACTAGGTATTTTGTTGCAAGTTTAGTCCTTTACCTAGGTATTTTGTTGCAAATTTAGTCCTTTACACCCAACAATTAACAGGGTTTTTAAACTGGGTTGGGTGTAAAGGACTAAACTTGCAACAAAATACCTAGTAAAGGACACCGCCTGTCAACATTCGTTAAAAAGGACACCGCCTGAAAAATGGTATAAAGATAAAGGACAAAACTTGTAATTTTTCCTTTATTTTAATTTCATGATACATGAGTCTACAAAAACTTTTCTAGGACATGCACAACTAGCCACCCAAAAATCATACATGAACCCGAACATGACATGACCGCAACTCATTTAAGTCAAAAAATGTTATTTAATTTTTTTACATATTAATATTCTGAAGTTATAAACTTATAACCAAAAACATAAATATGTATAAACTATTAGTTTAAACTATAAGACATTTCTTGTTTCTATTTTATCATCCAATTTTGGCATAAAAAAATTCTCGTTCAAATTATAATATAAAACACATTTAAAAAAATATAATAATAAACGTGTGATTCCGTCACGTTGACCCGAACCCAACCTGTTTAGTTATACATGTTGTTCGACTTGAAACTAGCTCTAACCTGTTTGTCAGAAATTCACACCCTTATGTCGGCCCTTTTTTGCGTCATGATTCGTTTTACACTTATACTTCTGAATTAACCACCTTTCCTTTTTCTTGCCTAAAAAATCTTTCAGAAATATATTGCAAGATGAAGCTGGTCATCTGAAAGTTACAGGCTTCCATTTGAGCAAAACTGCACGAGAGAAAGACGTTAACGGCTATAAAATGACAGGAGGCACTGGCTCATGTACTATAATATGTCACGTTATCATAACAGTTATATAAGTTGATGTTTTGTGATTACATGTTTTGTATGTTTGTTTCAGATCGATACATGGCTCCTGAAGTATATCGTCGCGAATCGTATGACAAGAGTGTTGATGTTTACTCTTTTGCTCTCATTGTTCACGAAGTAAGACATACTCAGTTCTTAACAAAAAGATGCATAGTTTGACTTTTGTGGTCAAAGTATTCAATCTTAGAATGCAATACTTGTTTGACTTTTGTTATGTTCAGCTAAAAGAAGTTCAGGATAACATTAAATCATCTTAGAACGCTTCATAACAAATGTTTTTAGGACCGGACGTCGAACCAGTCTCCTTACCAGTCCACTGGTCGAGTCGGTCGGCTCGAATGTAAGAACCGGGTGACGTCGTAAATATTATATAAAAATTTATAGGGTATAACTGAAAATTTTTAACCAAAATCCGGTTCAACCCGCCGGTTTTCCGGTCAAACCGGCCGGCTCGACTCAAAACTTGTCTGATAGTGTGAACCGGATCAGCCAGACCTCCGGCTTCCGGTCCAAGTGGCCCGACCGGCAGGTACAGTTTTCAAAACATTGTTCATAACAAGGCACCTTTTAGTGTGGAGCTTTTATTTTGTCTTTTGACTTCAAGAGTCAAAATATGCATAGTAAAGAGACATATGTTATTGACTTTTGTGGTCAAATTGGTCAACTTTAGAACTCACATTTGGTGCAAGTCTTATTAAATCGGGAAAGAATAAAAGATTACGCTAAAACTTTCTTAAATATTGTACCGATAGAAAAGTTTGTAATCTTTGAAACTCAAACTAAATTATGCAAAAAAAAAAAGACCATTGTTTCCATTTTTTTGACTTTAAAAAAAGTAAAATTTTTATTATCATCTGATTTGCTCATTCTATATTGTTTGAATATTCAAGTTATATATCTAGATGTGGCTTTAGATGTTTCAGGGTGGGCCATCGAATATAGAAGAACCACCAGAACATGTAGCGGACAAACGAGCATATGAGCACTCAAGACCGCCTTTATCTTCCTGTTTATACCCTGAACCTGTGAAAATGTAAGTTACTTATACGTGCTCGACTTGTGTCATTAAAGTAAAAATTAATCCGCATGACCATAGGTGGAACTGTCAACCCATTTATGTGAAAACGGGTCAATTCAAGTTGTATTTTATTGATGACGGGTCAAACAGGTAAAAGTATAAAAGTTAGTTAAGAATGAAAATGAAACGGGTCAATATATCTGAAGTTGTCTAATATGTAGTCTAATGCTTACAACATCCTTAATCGTTTTATTTGAAAAAAAGTAAGTTATTAATTTAATAATATAGTTTTTAAATCATATTTAATATACAAACTTCTTATCAACTTCAAATATTCCCAAGCATCTTTTAGAATTTATGTGTAGTTAGACAACCAGATTGAACTCTTCCATAATAAGCAATATGAATAGAAATAAATATACTAGTGTTGACTGCTTAAGAAAAGTCAAGTTTAACATGAATGTCAAAATTGTAAGTTTGACCAAAAGAGTCAAAGTAAGTGTGTTTCTACATTCAGGGTTGTTTATGTATGCACAAACATAGCAGTCAGTCACAATTAAGAGGTCTGATTTTACAGGCTGCTAAAAAGATGTTGGCACCGGAATCCTGATGTGAGGCCAAAGTTTGAAGACATAATAACAGAACTCGAGTACGTATTGGAGATTGAACAAAGAAAGTTGGATGGTGGATTATGCCGTACATGTGGAATCTTATGAGTTGCTACCGTTTCAAAACATATATATGGCATTCTCTGTGTGTATACATACACGTATTTGTTATAGAAAACACAAATGTTTGAATAATAACATGCATATAGAAAACACAACTGTTAGAATGGAAAGTTTTGACTTTTTGAGGTCATACCTTTAATTTATGCATTTTTGAAGAATTAAAGATGCGAACAAGTTTAGTTAGAAACAAAAGATAAAAATGAAAAACTAAATATTTGAGTAAATTGTCATTTTCGTCCTTGTGGTTTGTCGGAAATTGCCCCTTCGGTCCAATTTTTTTTTTCTGCTTGTTCCGTCGTTGAAATATCCGAAACATGCCACTTTAGTCCAAATTTTTAACCCCCACTAAAAAACTTAGGTGCTATTTGTTTTTTAAGAGGTAAAATATCTACAGTCTACAGACCACATCTGCAGACATCTGTAGAAGAAGAGGTGGACCAAACCTCTGCAGTCTGCAAGAAGAAGGTTGTTTGTTTTTTAACGTATGTAGACTTCAAAAATAAACTGGTGGTGGAGTACGGACGGTGGTGGTGCGTGGTGGTGGACAGTGGTGGTGGACGTTGGTGGTAGACGGTGGTGGTGTTTAACCCTTTGCAGACTTTAGAAGATCTTAGAAATGGTTGGGCCAAGTCTGCACCAAAAAGAGCTCGCGCAGACGTTTTTTAGTGAAATGTCTTCGGAAAAACAAACAGTCTGCAGATGGTAGTGTCTGCGCGACGCAGACAAAAGAGGTTGCGCAGATCTTTTATAAGAATTTGTAGTTACAGTTCAATGAACCAACTTTCAACCCAGAAATAGCAGTACTCTACTAGTAGAGATGAATAAACCGGTTTCAGATTCGGTTTTGGTTAATGGTACGTGTTCAACAGATGAATTTTATAAGAGAAAACCATCAAACTTTTGAACTTTTTATTTAGTTTCGTTGTTTTTACTACATACATACATACATAGGCAAATAGTTTAGTTTACCAGTAATTCATAGTAACCCAAACTTCTTCAAGAAATTCGAATTCGCTCTCCATACCATGGCTCGCCACCAACAATCTTTAATAATGCCTCCGGTGCAAAGCTTGCTAAGCGTTTGATTAAAAACAGGAAATTTTGTATGCTTGTTTTTCCAATTAAAAAGGCACAAGAGTATCCAACATCGTCATCAAACTCAACAAGGTATTCTTCCGGTCTAAAATCAAATCGTTCGTTATCTCTTCCGCATCCAACCACTAGGCCGTCAAGATGATAATTTTCAACATGCACCGTATTTTTCGGGAATTTGGCTTCTGAAGTTGGCGGAGGTGGCATGATAACGGTCATAAGAAGGAGACACCAGACAACTTCAAGACATTTTTTAGGATGAAATTCCGTTTCTCCTTGTATAAAACTAGGGTGTCCAGATTAGCTTTACTACGTCTCTAGTTTTCACTCTTGATAGTGCAACATATAATTGTCCATGGGTTAATACCGGTTCTTTTAAATATAAACCGACTCTTTTATTTATTTCGCAAGAAAAAACTTTGGGTGGATTTGGATACTCACCTAGTTTTAATTTATGTGTTTTAGTATTGTTAGTTTTGAAAATTCAATTGTCGTACTTTTCATTTTCATGAACAATGTAATGCTTGATTTAGTGAAATGAAATTTTAAATTTTAATTTATTGTCGCAAATTTGGTGTTATATTGTCTTTGAGCAATCTATTACGTCTCGCCTCGATGTTTCTGCTATTGGTTGGGGTGTGATCAGGGTTCCATCACATAATATTCCCTCTTGTTAAGAAGACACTCAAATGGTCGTCTAGATAGTGCTGCCATTGTATGTTTTGACTGTTAAAGACATCTTTGTTTTTTCAGTGAAATCAGCATGCACTATGCCGGGCGTAAATTTAGATTTCTCAATGAATACGTCAGGCTTGTAAGGCTAAGAAAAATCTTTTGACCCATCGGGGATTGGATGGTCTACCCGATTGCGGATTATGATAAAAGAACTGCACTTCACTTAGCTGCTTGTGAAGGCTGTACAGAAATTGTTATTTTACTTCTTGAGAAAGGCGCGGATGTCAACTCTATTGACCGTTGGGGTCGTACGGTAAGTTTTTGTTAAAAATGTGACTATGAAGTTGTATATATATGCAAGAGCCTTCCTTCCGCCAAGCGATTTTGTAGACAAACTGGTTTTCTTGTTTTAAGTCCAATCTTGTAGAGTATAATCATCTTGTCGTTTCTATCACACATGGTTAAGAATCCACCTCTTCACTTTTCTTCTTTCTTTCTGACACGCGGAAGAAAAGTTTCCAAATTGATCACACCTATGACATTGGACCTTAGAACCAATGTTTTAAAAACCGGTAAATACCGGCCGCTTATACCGGTATTACTGTTTTCGGATGTAAATCCGGTCCAAAACACCCCGAAAGTAGGAGAAACGACATAGACTTTGTACCGCCGGTAAAATCCGGAATACCGGTTTGAACCGTTATACCGGTACCGTCTCAGGTCTGTTTTTGGGTTAGAATTTTACTTTTTATCGCCTCATCTCCATGTTTACTCTTAGCTTTAACCTAACAAGTTTTAACATTTTATCTCCATCAATTAAAATTCAAAACTTGCTTCATCACTCCATAATTCGTAACTTGTTCCAGACTTCCATCACCCCATCGTTCGTTCCAGATTTCCATTTTAATCCAATTTTGGATTATTTTTTGAGTTAATGTTGTAATTTATGAAATTATACAATTAACTAGTCAACCCGGTTGAACCGCCCGACACAACCCGGTTCAACCGGTTAAACCATTTTTGTGCCTAATCCGATATGATTAAAAAACCGGATTTTAAAACATTGCTTAGAACGATCTTTACCTTTTCCTTTGTTCTCGGTTTTCTCAAACTGAGACTTGTTCCTTTGGTGGTGCGATTTTAAAAGCTTTCGAACAAGCCTTTTCTCTTCAAATACTGTTCCAAAACTTGCGACTTTAGAAACTAGACCTCCTATTCGGGCATCGAACCCATCAATAGTTTCGGCTTCCTTCATCTTCAAGGATTCAAACTCAGCTTCAAGCGTTTCAATCTTAAAGCCCACACCGACTTGCATGGACTTGGACAACCTGGCCCGTTCCGACTTGCATGGACTCGGAAACTATGGACGCGTGCCAACACATTCTAGTCATGATAGTCACTTTCTAGTCTTTGGTGATAAAGTGATTTCAAGATTAAAATAATCAGTTTTGGATGTTATATACAAGATCCCAATTCACAGTTGTCAAAGTTGACAGCATCCATGAACTTGTATAGCGCTTTGTTTATGGTTTCAAGAACTAAGGCAAGGTGTCGGAGAGGGTGGTTGAATGCTCAAGATGCCATAAGTGGTAAGATGAGTAATACACACACAACCAAGTGGAACCCAAAACAGAACCCAGGATCACAATGATGATAGCCAGCACTTGAGAGCTACAATCAAAAAGAGTCGCAGGAAACAGCACCATCGAATAATATATTAAGTTAAGATCTAGTTTTTCATTAGCTACATTCATAGTCCCTTGGAAATGGTAGCCTACTTAGAAACTCCCACAAACATCAAACGCACATCATCCTCAGAAGCGGCCTCTAAACGATGGTAATCAATACCAAAGCAGGAGCATATTTTACAATAGAATGACAACTGCTCCGGGGACAGTTCCCAAAGGATAGGCGTCTGACGTGAGTGAATAATCCACATAGTAGCAATCATGCTTTGTCGTGAGAGACGGGTCTGCTCATCATACTCAAACTCCACATGCGCGCCTGTAAAAGAGGAGATAGGGGTGTAACCAGACATATCGTATCTAGGCTTACGTGTGGGGTCATAGCTTTCAACTTCTTTGCTGGCTCGGTCCCGTTTGCTGCAAAAGGAAAGAAAATGAGCATAATAAAAAACTTTAAAATGATATAAAAGGGGAGATAGAGAAAAGAAAAGGGCATACTATTTCCAGCCAGGTGGCAGATGAGAGTGGAAGTAGTTGCAAAAAAACCGGATTTTTTTCTCAACCATTTTCAATTTTGTGGTTTTGGTGTGCGACGACTTCATGATAGCAACTGCTTGCTTGAGCAGCAAATAGAGATGATAAGGAATACAGCGAGGTTGGGTGCGTTCAGTATATTCACCGAATTTGAATGGCCCCAAAAGGCGGGGCCTGGCGAAACCAATCACTCGCGTTAGCTATAAACCAACCAAAAGGTTTAGCAAAAACATAATAATAATAATTTCCTAAAATGAACCAAGATAGATAGGTTTATTATGTGATTAAGAATACCTCATCAACTGGGGAGAGGGGGGGTTCTTCCTAAACAATCACAGCAGCAAAGCAAATAAATTACATGGGTAAACAAAGTCCAATGGCCCCTCTAAGAGATGAACCAAAAGGTTTAGCAAAAACATAAATTATTATTATTAACCCTTGTTTCATACCAATCAATCAATCAATCCCTTTTAACCAAACCAAATCAACTAACTGTGATAACAATAATAGCATACCTCGTCTGATGAGATCCCTCCATCTGCCACCTAAACAAATAATAATAAATTAAATTAGATGGGTAAACAAACAAAGTCCATGAAACATAATTTCCTAACTACTAAAACCGATGTACTAGGTACCTGCAATGATTTGTATCTGAAAGGTGGTATGTTCTCACAGGAGGAATGCAATTTAAGATAAAATGCTTTGGCATACAAATTCCACTTCATGTATTCCTCAGTAGCAGCACGCCTCCCTGATACAAACGAGTAAAAAATTTCGCTAAACTCACTATGTGAAAGATGAAAAGCATCATCGATAGAGCAAAGCTGCGGCATCATCTTTAACTCTTCACAACTAAGCTTCAACACGTCCTCCTTGTCCTTGAACAACAAGGTGGTGGTGGTCTAAACAAACAAATCAAGAATTATTATTATTATTAATAAGCATTCATTGCTTTGTTTCAAGTCAACAGCAGCAACAACAACAACAATATAATAATAATAATTCTAAGTAGTAATTCGAATTTAGTACTTATTCCTTAAGTTAACGGATGATTGATTCAACCAAAAATTATAATTTAGAGTTTGGGCGGGTAAATGGGATTAACAAGTAATGAAATAGACTTACACCCTGAGAGCTCTTCATCTTCCTCTTCCTCTTAGATGTTGTAGAAGATGCCTTGTTGTTGTTACTGAACAGAAATTAGCAAATCAGAATCAGTTGAATCGCTAATTATTATGAATTGAACGAAGAATACGAAATACCTCCTCTGCTGCTGCTGCTGGCTCTTCTTCATCTTGTTGCGATGATGAAACCCTAACGAACGAACGAACGCAGATGAATGAAGAAACCCCCTTTTTGATTGATTGATGATATATTTATTATTTCTCTTTTTTCACGTTACCTCCCTTGCTTTTCCTCAGTTTTTTCCAAGTTAGTGTAGATACAAAAATTATTTACCTATTTAGGTACTTTGAAAAATATTTATGTATTTGGGTACTTTTCTATATCTCTTTAATTTTTTACCTGATGTATACATTTCTTTTTATTTTTCTACCCAAAGTAAAATTAGATTACTCACAGAATTAGAATCAACAAAAATATAAGTAATTATTTTTTGTAAAAAAATAAAATATTATGCAAATATTCAAAAAAAAATCTGCAAAAAGTCTAAAAAAAATCTGCGAAAAATCCATAAAAAATCTGCAAAAATATATTAAAAAATTCTACAATAATTCTGCAAAGTTAAAAAAAAATATTATAAAAAAATATAATCTATAGGGTGATAGTTGGTGGATTTGATGGTCCACATTGTGTAGTTCGTTTCGGGTTAATATCTATAAAAAAACCAAACTACTTATACGTACAGAATATTGGCGAAATAATCACTATTAATAAAATTGAAATAATTAAAATACTTAGGATCTTTTCTCAAAACTCAAATTTCAAGAAATTCGAAATTTGTAACTTTATTTTATTAATTGCTTGAGTTTATATAAACTTGTTTGAGATATCAAACTTTTCACCAGATTACTATCACTTAATCGATATAACTTAGGGGAGTAAATTTGTGAATTTATTGTTTTTTTTTAACTTTGCAGAATTATTGTAGAATTTTTTAATATATTTTTGCAGATTTTTTGTGGATTTTTCGCAGATTTTTTGTATAATTTTTGCAGATTTTTTTTGAATATCTGTAGAATTTTTTTATTTTTTTACAAAAAATAATTACTCATATTTTTGCTGATTCTAATTCTGTGAGTAATCTAATTTAACTTTGGGTAGAAAAATAAAAGGAAATGTATAAATTAGGTAAAAAAATTAAATGGATATAGAAAAGTACCCAAATAGGTAAATATTTTTTAAAGTACCCAAATAGGTAAATACTTTTTGTATCTACACTAGTTTGGGAAAAAACTCTGCTTTTCCTTTTTTTTTTTTTTTTGAAAATTCTGCTTTTCCTTTTAGTCTCTTTCCTTTTTGCGGCTTATATTGTTTTCCTTTCCTTCTCTAATAATTTCTTTTTTAAAGACCTAAATTCGACTTATCTTACGTTTTCATTCAACCGAGTTCAACGTTCCCTTTGACCCATTGTTCAAAGGCAACTAGTGGCGAAGCTTGAAAATTTCCACTAGGGGTCGAAAACGTATGTACCTAAAAAATTCTATACGAAACGTACATACGTAACACTACTGAGCGAAAAGTTTGGGGGGGGGGGTGGTTCGGGCGCCCCCCGCCCCCTTGAAAGCTACGCCCCTGAAGGCAACAAACATCCTCTGTTTCTCTTCTTGCGACAGCCGTTATGCATTGGTTGTCGCAAATGGCGTGGACCCCATGGGTTAGTTGTTAGGAAGCGTGCGCATGCGTATAACCATATGCAGTTCCAAATAAACCATAAGGTGTTGTAACAAACTGATATCCTATTGACGTGAAAGGTGTAAATGAGGGGGTGGATACTTGCGTGACTCCTTGAGAAAATGATGCAGGTAGCGACGTTACAACTAAAGTGGCACAAAGTGGGCCATAGTATGTTGGAAATACATTTTGTGAGGCGGATTGAGTGTACACAGGGGTGGAACCTATAGCCACGAATGGAATGGTTGACTGAAAAGACGATGGTGTGGTCATGAAACCGGAGGTTGTGTGGTGTACGTTGGATTGATTAAGAAACGAGGAGTGCATGCCATGAAATGCGATGCCATGGTCTGCACGCTTGGAGCGGTTACAGATCTAAATACTCCAGCTGAGTTGGCGGTAGGTACAACTGATGAGAAGTCAACAGAAGTCAAACCTGCAGAAGCCCCATTAGAGAAGGAGAAGATGTTTATCAGAAAACCTTCAGAAGAGAGACCTGAAGAAGGATCATATGGTAGCCACATTGTCGGTGGGTCGGCTTTTGGTTGGAATTTTATCATGTATCCGGGCAGCGAATTGACAGCAGCCTATTATGGTACAACGAAAGAGGATTTCCGGGCAGCTAATCCTGTACCAACTTACTCAGAAAAAAAAAATGAGTAGCTTACGGGTTTTGATTTACACATGTTACGTGTTACAAGTGCATTGTTGAAGGCCTGATTTGTTGTTGTGGTGTGATGTAATTCTGCGATAGCATATGGTTTGATCGATGAGTATGTGCTATAACTTAGTAGTCGTGTTTGTATTTTGGTTGTACTTACAAATCGTATTCACGGGTTGGCAAGTTGAGCCCAAGCCGGCAGGCAAACACAACAGGAATCTGTAAATCGTGTCAGATAAATATATTTGAACACCACTGGTTGACGCAAACGCAACTTGTTTAGTTTGAATTTGGTTTTTGTTTTCTACATACTATTGTTTTAATATTAAACTATGTAATGGTGAACACGCCCTTTTGCGGCCCCTCCCCCTTGCAGCCATCGTTTAACCACCAACCAGCGTCCCTCCTCCCGGCCCACACCACATCTAGCGCCCCACCGTCGCTAAAAGCCCATAACACAGTCAATCTTACAAGTCGCATGCCCAAATGTCTATAAATTTTGCTTATGTTATAATTTTTAAGGTTTTAGCATAAACATATTCAATCATTTACATGTTAAGATAAAATACATTCTTACAGGAAATTGTAAAAGTAGATGTTCAACCCATGAATCTAGTAAGGTAACCCAAAACCAACCCGTTTAGCAAAATGTTGATGTTTCTTCTACGCATATTTTATGATATTCCAGTGCTGTGATTGTACCTTATGCATGGATGGTTGTACATTTTATAGAGTGGTTGACTTTTCACGCATTAATACTTTGAACCTCAAGATATGTATGTTCTACGAGACTGCCATTTCTATTAATTTAGTTGGAATACTGACAACAATGGGTCCATAGCTCAGTGGTAGAGCAATTGACTGCAGATCAATAGGTCACCGGTTCGAACCCGGTTGGGCCCTTTTTGTTGTTTTTGATACTCTTTGTATTATTTTTTAGAAATAATCATTTTATTTAGTCAGTCAACAACAATGGGTCCATAGCTCAGTGGTAGAGCAATTGACTGCAGATCAATAGGTCACCGGTTCGAACCCGGTTGGGCCCTCTTGTAATTTTTTCATTAATTACGCTTATTTTATTTTTTTCTTTGTAGAGCATTATTTTGAAGTAATTATTTTATTATTCATTTAACAACAATGGGTCCATAGCTCAGTGGTAGAGCAATTGACTGCAGATCAATAGGTCACCGGTTCGAACCCGGTTGGGCCCTTATCCTTGTTTTTTTTGTCTAACTATATTTTTTTGTCTAAGCTTTACCGATATGTCTCTTTTTTGTTGTATTATTTTAACAAATTATGTTATTTTTTGTTGTATTTTTTTATTGATTATGAATTTTTAATATAATGTTAGTGTTTTATACTAAGGGTAAATTACTTTTTGAGTCACTGTGTTATAGTGATTTTAACCACTTAAGTCCAAGATCAAAAAGTTTAACGCCCTGAATCCTAAACGCTTTTTTTTCTAACATTTTGAGTCCAATTTTTTAACTTCGTTTGAATATTCTGTTAGTCTCTAATAAACTTTCATTTTTAATATCGTTAGGACAAACGATCAAAACCGTGACAAACTATAACCAATCATTTCGGTGTCCTTTGAACCTGTTACAAAAATTATGCACCGTGAGCCCGTGACAAACCAAACCAAACCGAACCAAGAGAATAAAAGGCTAACTTTTTGTACATAAAGTAGAGCCAACCAAGTTCATGCTTTACACCCAATGCTTCAACAAAAAATGCAACCTTTTTTTCTACATTTAATCTCCAATACCATAAATTTCCATAAAGAACAGCAAAATCTTCGCTCTTATATCCGTTTGACCATTCAGTCAAAGTCAAAACATATCAAGTCAACAAGAACCAACTTGATCACTGACCATTCGCAGTGGCTGCACCCCTCTTGGCTTCAAGAGTTGCAGCCTCTTTGAGAGCCGCATGCGCTTCATTTTCCATTTTAAGCGCAAAAAGTGCGGCGGATTGTAGATACAACGCAATGTGCCAAACGGGTGACACCACTTGAGCCTGCATTGCGTCATTTAATGCTTCTTGAGCCATGTCATTCATGAGGTAAGATAGACTACGCCTTGCATATACGGTTGGTGATGCCATTGGTCCGTGCTCAATGAACTGCAAAAAACCGAACAAAAAGGGTATTTTAGTCTTTTGCCATTGTCGTAACATATAATAATTTTGGAAAATGTGCAAGAGAAAAACACCTGAGAGTAACACTCTATTGCAGCATTGAAATCCTTGTTCCGGAACGCTACATCTCCCTTTTTCTTTGAATTTAACGACTCTTGCATTTGATCGGTCCACACTTGAAACGAGAGCTGTTACCATAGTAACATGAATAAGAATCAAGAGCAAATTCGATTTGAAAAAAACGTACAAAAAGAGTGTGAATCCCGTTTTTTTTTTTTCTGTTTCATGGGTCCCGCTAATTAGAACAGAAAAGTGGGACCCTCAACCCTTAATGGCAATAAACTAACCTCATTTGTTTGCCCTTCATCATCTTTATACGAAACCGTTTCCAAAATTTCATGTATAGCGGTCAAATCCATTCTTAAGCAAGCTTGACCAAGAGGTGACCGAGGTGAGAATGAAGTCGTGGCCGGGATCCCCATCAAGACGTATGACGGGACCTGTGAAGAAATTATCAAAGGGTATTTTAGAACTTTGACTAAAGTCAAACGTCAAAACACTCTTGTGCTAAGTCAAAAGACGATAAACTAACCTCTGTTTCTTTTTGTAGAGCAGTCAAGGCCGCTACAAGCGACTTTGAATTCGGGCGTTCACGTGGTTCGTATTGCAAACAACGAGAAGCCAAACGCACCAACTCGGTTCCATCATCGTTAGAAAATTGTCCTTCCAAACATGAATCCGTAAGCATTTGAAGGTTCCGATCTCTTATCAAGTCAAGTGCCTGAAATTATAAACAAGATGTGTGATCAAACATGCATACATACATACACATAAATCGGTGAAACGTATTCTTACATGGCTTGGAGGAATGTGCTTCCCGCTAAGAAGGTCAACCAAAAGAGTCCCAAAGCTATATATCACGCTTTCAGGCGTTACTCTTCCTAAAGGATGGAAACAAATTTCAAAAAAGTAAATAAGAAAACTAAAGATAAAACTCATGCCAAATTTAAAGTTGAAAATCAGTGGTTGTCACTTCAAAAGTTATAATGCATCTTTTCCATAACAGAAATACAAATGGTACCGAAACCAGAACGCATCGGTTCTCGGAAAACTCAAAAAAAGCAAACACTGAATTTGTGTATTGGCATTAAAACAATAAACAGTAAAGTACATGGATGGTCCCTGTGGTTTGCACTTTGTAACACATTTAGTCCCCAGCCAACAAATCTAAAGGTTTTAGCCTGTCCAAATTAGGGACTAAATGCATCACAAAGTGCAAACCACAGGGACCATCCATGTACTTTTGGACAAAGATTGGAACTAAATGTGTTACAAAGTGCAAACCACAGGGACCATTGTGTACTTTTGAAAAGCTAGGGACCAGATCCAAAATTTTGGTAAACCATAGGGACCATCCGTGTACTTCACACTCATAAACTTATAGAAATTGCCAAATAAAGTTAAAAATAACTCCCATTGACCATAAAAGTCAAAACTAATCCTTTTGACCACAAAAGTCAAAATAATTAAGAACAATAATGTAAACAAAAATGTACCTGTCCTCAAATACTCGGGAGGAGTGAAAGCAAGATTCGTGCTATAACTTTTTCCATCCCGACTATTCTTCATCAAGCCAAAGCACGAAAGTCTAGGATTACCTTCCTGCAAGAATCTAATACGTGAGCATCAGTTTTCATATTTAAAAATGGGAAATATGAGATAAAGATTGAAGGTTTGACCTCGTCAAACAAAACTCTATAGGCATTGAGATCGTGATAAAGAGCACGCCCTTTATTTGTGCAATATTCAAGAGCTTCGGCTAAATGTAACACCACACGTAACCTCATTGCCCATTTCATCGGTTGCGATTCCCCTGAATCAACAGAGATATACATGATTCTTGTGAATTTATATAAAAAATAAAACATTACAATTTGCAAGAATGACTGATTATGAACAAGGGGAGGGTTCATTGGGGAACACTAAAAAAGTGGGGAACAGTGGGGAACCGGCTCAAACGAACTCCGACTGGACTCATTCCAGTGGCGTTGGAACCGTTTCATCGAACCCTAACTAAGATCTCTTAACCCTAAATCCTAACTCCTAAACTCTAAACTCTAAAGCTAAAAAATAAGGCTAAAACCTAAGCTAAACCGTAAAATCTAAACTATAAACCCTAAAAGCGAAACCCTAAAGGCTAAACCTAAAGCTAAACCATATAGCTAAACCCTAAAGCTAAACTCTAAACCTTAAAGTTAAACCCTAAGGCTAAACCCTAAAAGCCAAACCCTAATATGTTTAGGGTTTAGGGGTTATGATTTAGGGTTTAGGGTTAAGAGATCTTAGTTAGGGTTCGACGAGACGGTTCCAACGCCGCTGGAATGAGTCCAATCGGAGTTCGTTTGAGTCGGTTCCCCACTGTTCCCCACTTTTTTAGTGTTCCCCAATGAACCTCGCACTTATGAACAAATTATGGACATGTGGATGTAAATAAATAATTAAAAAAAAAGCATAGTTCTTTTAGTTTGAAAATAACAAAGAGCCACTTACAGTGAAAAAGATGTTTTGCAAGTGTATTATTAGGCATATACTCAGCCACAAGTAGTCGTTCATCGTTTTCACAACAGCAACCAAGAAGATTTGCCAGCCTGGCGTTACGAAGTTGACCAACCGATTTTGCTTCTTCCTAATGTTCCAAAAAGATAAATTCAAACATAATTAAGAACAATACGAGCAATCACAAATTAGAAAAGATGTGACGATATTTAAGACGATAAGATCCGCATTGTTGGAAAAAAACATCTTGATTAAGAACATGAATTATAAGAATAAGCTCGGTTTTTCATCTATGAATGTTGTAAAAATTACACTAACTATCACAAAAATCTATAAAAAAATTGTAAGATTTATACCAAAAATTGTCGGGAATCAGGCCAGGCTGAACTATTAAAACGTTTAACTGCGATCCTCACTTGATTCTCAAGTTTTCCTTTATACACAACATTTGGGGCTTTCTCACCGTGCTCGGATACAATGTTTTGAACAGCAAAACCTGATGTTGCATTTTTAAGTTGCTCGAAGGTGAACTCTTTGAATTTAGGCAAATTACCGCCTTCCTCTTCATTACCTGTTTGCAAAAAAAAAAAAAAAAAAAAAAAAAAAACCTAACATATTTTCTTTCAAATTATTAAAATAAGTTCCCGAAACGTTAAAGAAAAGCATTTGCATTTAATGGTAAATTATGGAATGTATTATACATACCATTGTTCGGATCCTCGAGAACCGATGCCTTGTTTGGTGAAACTAGACATGGAATGAGCTTGGTGCAAGATGAACCCATGATCACAAGAGCAAACAACACCTAAATTTGACCAGAATTGCAAATATTAAAGAAATTTTAAATGAATCAGATCAATCAATCCAATTAAAAATCATGCTTTCAAATTCCGATTCAGTATGTGTTCAAAATGAGCCAAAAAAATGAGTGTGATCTTGGACAATTTCCAATGGCCTTTTTGCAGCACAATCACTTTGATGTGTTGAGTTCTGTAAATGGATTCATGTTTGATCAAATTTAACAAACTAAACAATTAAATTGCCCATACAAAACACAAAGATCATCATATAAGATTTCAATTTCAACAGGTAATACTAAAATAGGATCCTGATTTCGTACAATAACTTAAAGAAACTTTTTAGGGTTCTAGCAAATTACAGTGTATCTCACATATAAAAACCAAAACTAACATACAAAGATTCAATCTTTAAGCATATAGAACAAAACCCAAAAGGGAAACACCAAAATTTGCACAAAAAGAAGATAAAAATCTCACCTTTTGTTGTAGAACTTTTGTTGATTGTTGATCAAGGTGTGAAAAGAAAGGGTCAAAGTTCACCACTTTATGATTCTGATTAAAGAAAAACCCTAATTGGTGGCTTTAAATCCTCTCAAAAAGTCAAAATTAAAACCCCTTTTTCACATTGTCGCATCCAGAAAAAGATTGACCTCCAAACACACAACCCCCCACTTGAACAAAAGACTCAGAAACTTAAGGGGAAGCAAGACAAAAGGAGAAATTATGAAATTAAAGAAAAGAAATGGGTTTTGGGGAGTGTGGAGTAGATAAGATATTTTACAGGACCCTAGATTGATACGTATAGAATAGAACTCATATTGGAACTAAATGACCGACTGCCAGAATCAGATATCCCTGTATCTTCATAATCTTCTTGGAAGCCAGCAGTGTTGCCGTTGGCCTTTTTATAGTTTGTAAGACTATACGGTATGGAGACGGACCGGCGAAGGAGGACGGAGCTCGACGGGGTGGGCGGCATGGTGTTGGCTCCGGCGACGGGGGTGGGGCCCACCTGGAGGATCATCCCGAACGGCGAAGAAGGGACGTTGGCGACGGGGACGGAGCTCAGGACGGGGGGCGGCACGGTGTTGGCTCCGGCGCCGGACCGCGACGCACCGGGGCCGACCCCCATACCGTATGGCCTAACATGCCATGCCGGATGAGATCATTACAGAACACTAATTATTGCGAGAACAAAAGTAACAACTATTAAATTTTGGGATTTAAATTATATATTTTTTAAATTTTATGTTTCTTACATTAATATGTGTATTATATATACATAAAAAACCAACGATTTTAACCTACAGATAGCCTACTTACATGTTGGTAATTTAATCTACATATGTGTAGGTTATACAAAAAGTGAAAATTTTTCATATTTTGTTTTTAATTCTAGTGTAAGAAACAATAAATCTTATATTTATAACATTTTTATTTACTTTTTAGGTTTTTGGGATAGAAAAAATAAGTGATTCATTGTGTTCTGCAACTCCCAGTATTTAGTGTTCTGCTTAGAATTTTCCCCATATATATATATATATATATATATATATATATATATATATATATATATATATATATATATAGGCTGGTTAACGTACAAATGCGCTTATCGTACATTACGTACGCTACAATCTCAGCCGTCAGATCATCTTCCCGCATTGAAAATCGCATGTTGTTTTTTTGTAACAATTTCGCATGTTGGTTTTTTAACATGCGATTTCTTCAAAATTACCACATGCGAAATTGTTACAAAAAAACCAACCTGCTATTTCATCAAAATTATCACATGCGAAATTGAATTACCACATGCGAAATTGTTACAAAAAAAACAACCTGCTATTTCATCAAAATTATCACATGCGAAATTGAATTACCACATGCGAAATTGTTACAAAAAAAACAACCTTCTATTTCATCAAAATTATCACATGCGAAATCGAATTAACACATGCGAAATTGTTACAAAAGAACACCTGCTATTTCATCAAATTTATCACATGCGAAATTATTACAAAAAAAAACATGCGTTTTTCATTGCGGGAAGATGATCGGACGGCTGAGATTGTAGCGTACGTAATGTACGATAACGGAATTTGTACAGTACCCTTTACCTATATATATATATAGATATAGGGGACGGTTTAAATGAGAACGCTAAATATTGTGAGAACCGTGAGAACAAATGAAAAAACCATGAGAACTTGGTCAAAAACACCTCAAATTCAAAAAATTTTTCTACACTTATCATTATTATTCGAATACAATGTTAGAAATTCAATTTACACGTTTAAATTTACGTGAATTCATAAATAAAGAAAATTTACACATGTGTAAGTTTGCCATTTACACATGTGTAAATCTGCTATATTTACACATGTGTAAAAAATCTAAAAAGAATGATTTTGAAATGAGAAATGAATTATTTGATGTTATAAATTCTTGTTTTGATGTTGTATCTTCATTACAATGAGGTTTGTATAAAAAAATTTAGTTTTAATTGGTTTTTTCATTCGTTCTCACGGTTCTCGCAATATTTAGCGTTCTCAAGATAACCCTCCCATATATATATATATAGGGAGCCGCTAAAATGAAAACCATTCCCAGTTATAAGAACCGCGAGAACCACTCTCCACCAATCATATTCTGCCACCAAAAAGGGTAGTTTGGTCATTTACCCCAAATGTCAAATCTCACCCTCTCTCTTCATTTAAATCCACCAGTCATTGTCTCTCTCCTCATTTCTTCAAATACCAGTCATTGTCTCCTTTCATTTGTCTTTCTCCTCATTTCTTAAAAAACCAGACCTTCAGCTTGAACCCAAACCATAACCCACCACCATATTCATCTTCTCTGATCCCCCTCCCACCTAATCTGCAGCCGCACCCACTCCCCCTTGTACCCCCTCCTTCTCCGGCGACAAGACCGGCACAACCGCTAGCTATTCTCCGGTGACCAGACCCTCTTTGTTTGATGTGGTGGATTAGGGGCGGCGGTGTGTCGACGGCGGTGGTGGCGGCGAATGATGGGGTGAAGGGGGTGGGTGATTTGACGGCGTCGGGGAGAGAGGCAGTGGGTGATCTGCAACCCATCTCCGACGACATGTTTTGATTTTTTTTTAATCTTGTTTGAGCCCTGGATCTTGTGTGGTTTGTTTGATCTGCTAGAATGGGCAAACCAGGTGGGTTAGGGGTGGGTGAAGGGGGGTTGCTGTGGTGGGTTAGGGGTGGGTGAAGGGGGGTTGTTGTGTGGTCTGTTTGATCTGTTAGAACATGTTTGATCTTGGTATCTTCATGTGTTCATCTTCAGATTTTTGCTTTATATCGTTGCATACTTGTGTTTTTGACTTTCTTGATCTTTGGGTGTCTTTTTTGGAAGTTTGAACAGTGAACTAGGTGGCTTTGATGTTTGGATTGCGACGGTGATGATAAAAAAAACGCATATTTTGATGACGATGGCGCGGCAAGGATGGTGGAGGGTAGGTTTTTGAACTTGCAACCCCACTTTGCAACCTCTGTTTATCGGAAAAATCTGAGCCAAACCCCGTTTTTTTCAAGAATCAATACATTGTTTTGATTTCTGTTGTTGGTTTGTTATTTTTTTCCAAGTCGATGATGATAACAATCTATCTGAGACACCTACCTAGTTGTGATTTCTGGGTTTATTCGTTTTGTGTAAAAAAATATTTGAAAAAAAAGGTAAAACCGTAAACTTTTTAAGGTAAAATGTAATTTTTTTAACGTAAAACGTAAAGTTTTTAACGTAAAAGTTAAAACCGTAAACTTTTTAACGCAAAACGTAAAGTTTTTAACGTAAAACGTAAAGTTTTTAACGTAAAACGTAAAGTTTTTAACGTAAAACGTAAAACGTAAAAAGTTTAACGTAAAACGTAAAAATGTAAAAGTTTAACGTAAAACGTAAAAAATTAAAAAAATCTGTTAAAAATCTGAGTTTAAAAAGCTTTTAATAAAAAAAGTGTTTAAAAAAACAAAAACTAATATAATAATACAAAAAGTAATAAAAAATAATAAATACAAAAAAAGTAATTTTAATAAACTACCCTTTTGCATTAAAATATTAAAAACATAATAAGACAAAAATTATTTAATATTATTTTTAATTACTTTTAATCTTGTCCATCCATTTTGTTGATCTAGTGGCTAGAAAGTGGTTCTATCGGTTCTTACAACTGGAGGTGGTTTTCATTTTAGCGGTCTCATATATATATTTCGAGGACGATGAATAGTAACTTTATTTTTATAATAATATATAGTTTTTTATTTTTTTTTCGTTTAATATATTATAATAGTTTATTATTATAGGTAGAGGATCCTGTAAAAAGTCCAACTTTTGTGAGAAGTGTGAGAAATAATTTGGGAATGACAAGTGTCCCTTATCTTAATTAATTCAAAAGGGTATATTAGTAATTGTCCATTCTTATCAATTAATTGATTTCCAAAGATAACTGCCAAAAATATCAGCCGATATATTAGGGATGTGATTAAAATTCGATTTGTTATATACATTTAATTGTTTACGGTAAGTTCTTGTTGTAGTGTTATATTCCCCAGTCAATAGTGTTATATTATGTACATGTATCTTTAATCTCCTTTTCATAGTGTTTTTATCCCAATCAATAGTGTTTTATTCTGTATAGTGTCTTACAGTAAACAAATAGTGTTATATCTTTCTATAGTGTTTTATCATGTAATATACTGTTCCTTTTACTAGTGTTTTATCCTCATCAATAGTGTTTTATTCTGTATAGTGTCTTACAGTAAACAGATAGCGTTATATCTTCCTATAGTGTATTTATCATGTAATATACTGTTCCTTTTCATAGTGTTTTATCCCCCATCAACAGTGTTTTATTTATGTATAGTGTCTTACAGTAAACAGATAGTGTTATATCTTCCTATAGTGTTTTATCATGTAATATACTGTTCTTTATAGTGTTATAAAAAGTTGTTGTGAAGGAAATCGAAGAATTTATTTCAGTACGAGAAATTCGCTGATTTTTTAGGAGATTGATGGGGGTTTTGAAACAGTTACCATAAATTCGCTGATTTATAGGAGATTGATGGGGGTTTTGAAACGGTTACCATATTTGAAACGTTGGAAAAGTCACTATTGCCCTTTAATTTTACATAATGTCCTTCTAATTAAAACACAATTTACATTTTATACCCTATTGATCTCAACCATTAGATCAAATATCCAATGGTTTAAAACACTTCTTACCCTTCTCACATTTTAGACACTTTTTACCATATCCCTACCCTATTATTATATTTACTTTTAATAAGATATTTTTTTTATTTTTTTCCTTTTTTAAAACTATATATTTCTTTTACCATTTTTTAATATTTTTTTCTTTTTAGAACATATATTAATTTATCAATTAATTTGATACTTCTTTAATAATTTATGTTTATAACTTTTTTCTAAAAAATTAAATACGTAGTTGTGCTTGATTTTTTCTCTCGGCATTCCGTTATAAGTTTTGTTAAAAATGAAGTTATACTCAAAATAAAGTATTTATTTGGTATCATAAAACGGTTCGATGATGAACCAAACCGTTCTAATGGTCTGACTCTCTAAACAATATGCTTTATTTTCAAATCACGTTTATTTTACATTATCATTTGATCGGTTTCACCGCAACGCCCAACGTAAAAAAACTAGTCAATATTATATGCTGATAATATTAAGATACAATGAAAAATGTGATTGGAAACACAACACACTAATTCATACACACTAATTCATACACATGTAATTTCGTAATGATATATAATTACATGACATATAATATAATTTACATCAGGGAATTAATACAGTAAATTCATCTCATGCTAACCAAGTTTTTAACTAATCTAAATTTTTTTATAAAGTCAGCTTAACTTTCATTTGATTTTTAATTTTTATAAGATTTTTTTATAAATGTTAAATGTAATTAAAGTTAAAAGTTAATTACATAGTCCCTATGGTTTGCACAAAGTAACATACTTAGGTACTAATAGTTTAAAATCACATTGTATGGTATTAACTTTTCATTTTGTAACGTTTGGAGGTATTAACATTATTTGTAGGTTTAAAATCACATTCTATTAGTACCTAAATATGTTATTTTGTGCAAACCACAGGGACTAATTATGTTAATACCCTAGAAGTTAATACCTCCAAACGTTAGAAAATGAAAAGTTAATATCCTAAAAGGTAATTTTAAACTATTAGTACCTAAGTAGTTATTTTGTGCAAACCACAGGGACTAACTATGTAATTAACTCTAAAGTTCAATAACAAAATGAATGCTAATGCGTTTCAGTAACCACCTCAAACGAGTATAAATATAGGTCGTACGACGTCATTCCAACCTATCACAACTCAGCTTACTTGAAATTTCTCTGTTCTCCATCTCTCCACAATCGTCGGAAGTTATACTCCGGTCACACCATCTATTATTATATCCGAGCTTTTCAATTGAAGTAGGTGAGGACGAAAATGGTTATAAGATTCTTTTACTGGTCGGTATGAGATTTAGGATTTTCGGATGTTATATGGGTTATCGAATACACCAAAATCTCAGTATTTTACGGGATAAAATCTTGGTAATAGATAGATACGGAGTGAAGATGGCTTATCGCCGGAGAAAAAGGCTGGAAAAGCGGGTTTTTGGTTTTTAAAAGTTTGGTTTTATTGCACATTAGTCCTTGCTGTTAGAATTGGTTTAAAATAGGTTGAAACTTAAATATTCTTTGTTTTATCAACCAAAATGATGAATATACCCTCACATGTTATGCATGTGAGGGAACTTAACCGAAGAAAATAACGTGGTTAGCTGTAAAGGATTGAACCCGCAACAAAAATAAACGTAAAGGTTGTTTGCAGCAAGTTTTAAACATTAAGGCTGGAACTTGCAAGTTTGAGGAAACATAAAAGATGTTTTGTGCAATTTACTCCACTACAAAATCACATTTTATATATGTTCTCCTAACATTCACATACTTGCATAATTTTAGTTATCATATTATCTAGGGTAAATTCCATTTTACATCCTTTAAGTTTTAGCAAAATTCCAGGCTCTGTCCTTTAACTAACAAAATTACAACGGATGTCCTTTATGTTTTAATTTCTTTACAGCAGATGTTCTTTATGTTTTAATTTCTTTATGGTGGATGTCCTTTATTTTTGTAATCTTTTAGGGAGAAAGGACACCGTCTGTAAAAAAAATAGAACATAAAGGACATTCGTTGTAATTTCGTTAGTTAAAGGATCGCGCTTGAATTTTTGCTGAAACTTAAAGGACATAAAATTCAATTTACCCTATTATCTATTTAGTATTTTGGTTTACTTGTTTGTGCAAGCATGCAACAAGCTAGTAGTTGGCAACTGTGTTGGAGGTCTTTGATTGCAGATTTGTTGTTTGGAAAGTTAATACGTTATCTATTAGGGCAGATTGACTCTTTTAAAATCAGTTCTAGAAAGCCTCCCGACTTATTTCTTTTTTTGGTATAAAGCTCCGGCGAAGATTCTTGACTCATTGGATGCTAAATGTAGACAATTCCTAAGGGGCGGTAGGTAGGAAATCTAAAACATGTTGGGTTGTGTGGAGCTATATTACTTCAGACAAAAAAGAGGGAGGGTTAGGTTTATGCCCTCTAAAAGATTTTAATTTACTTCTTTTGGCAAAATGGTGGTGGATGTTTTGTATAGAGGTCAACAGTTTATGGAGGAAGTTCATTGTAGCTATTCATCACATCCCTCGGTCTTAGCCGACTCTTCTGTTCAATAAGAGTCTCTAAGGCATGTGGGGAACTATAGCAAATATGGATAAATGTTCAATAAGAGTCTTACAATGTTAAATGTTTGTTTAGCCAATGCCATTAAAGGTGAAGTTAGGATGGGTTGCAGGTGAGATTCTGGCTGGACACATAGCTTAGGGATGAACCACTTACAAACCTTTTCCCACTCATGTTCAGTCCGGAAACAAAGAAGGGGTGTGTTGTGGCTGAGCCAGTGTCATCAATTAATGGCCTACTTACTTTCTTTTAGAGCTGGAAAAGAACAATTGGGGACGAAAAGGACCATGTCCTGTCGCGTGGCGCGACGTCGACACTTTCAAGATATAAATAGAGAGGGTCGGGGGCTTCCATTTTGCACAAATCGATCTTGAAAACTCATTCTCGTTTCTCTGTTAGTGAGTCCATGTCTCAATTCCCATGTACGAAACCCCAATCGCTGAAACGATACCCTGTCCAATTGATCCGAAACCCTAGCAACAAAAAGCTGAAGTTCTGCCTAAATAAGGTGAGACTTTATACATTGCGGTTTTGATCTTGTGATTATCGTTGAAGTTTGATTTGGTTTCTTATACTAATACGTGTTACATTGTGTGTTCATCTAGGAACTAGGACTTAAACCCAGGAGGCTTAAAACCCTAAATCCTATAATGTGAGTCATTCTCTTTTATTAAATGCTTTCAAAACCCTAAAAGTTGTCTAATTGTGGCTTATATTACAGTGAATAAGTCTTTGTATTCTTACATGGAAAACTAGTGTCAGTATGTGGGGTTTTGCATACACTGCTTGATAAGCTTCACTAGTTGAGAGAATGATCAACAATGATATGAACACAGTTACAAGATTGCCAAGTGACAAATACCTTTGGGTAGTAGTATAAACAAATGTAAAACCTCTTAATGTTGTAATTATAAGAAAGTGTTTTTTTTATAAAATTGAATGACCTCACTAGTATTTTCTGCTGATCAAATGTTTTTAAACGCATTTGAGGTGATTTATTGTGAAGGAAAGGAAAAAGTGCTACGAGGAACTAGAGCTTAAATAAGTGGCTATGTATCCCGAATATAACGTGTTTTGTAATTAAAGGGTTTATCCTTATAAAAACATTTTTATATAAATATGGGTTTTATCCCACGGTTTATGAAATGAAACTACGGTGTTCAAAAATTCTGATATTTTTCATGACACCCGGTTCTGATGAAACTTCCGTTGCGATAACTTTAATAAACACCTGTACCACTTGTGTTGTTCACCGCTCTCGTCCTGGGTAAGGTCGGGGGTTGTGATAGTGACATGATTTGCCACGTAAGAACATGAATGGAAGGCTACATCACTCCATTTCCTGATCCACCATACTTTGTATGGATTAAACCATGGCAACCATGGTCCTCTTTTCCATTTTTCCAAGATTTCCTTTCCTTTTTCTTTTGACAAAAATAAATTAAAATAAATAAATAATGGTTTGGTCATGATTACACCATTAGGGTAGTAGTTTTAGATTGTGGATTAGAGGTGGGTGACATGGCGCTGACATGGAGGGTCATGGTGGTCACGAGAGTCATGACCACACCTTATAGCCTTAGTTTGGGTTGGTTTTTAACTTGTGCTTTTTATTTATGGAAGTTGTTACAAAATCTATTTAGTAGCTGAGTGTAATACTGAAACTAATGATAAACAAAAGTAGAACACTCGTGTGTGTAAACAAATAAATAAGGCTACTCGGTACGGGGGACGGCCCTGGCCTGTCCAGCCCCGTCGCCGATCCCCAACACCGTTTCCCTTGGCACGTCGTCGTCCTCTCCATCTTGGCCAAGACGTTGCAGTCGGCCCTCCACCTCACCACTTTAATGTCGTTCAGAAACTACTTTTAAAAAAATCAATTTCCTATTAAATGCAATGACTACTTTTATAAAAAAAAAATTAACTTTAAATACACATCTTTCACCCCAATTTTAAACAATTTCAACCAAACTCTTTATAAAATTCTTCACTTTTTTTTATAAATTTTTCCATGCATCCATACAATCCAAGCAACCCGAACCCGAACCCAAATGCGAACAAAAACCAAAACCTGAACCCAAACCCACACGTTTTCTCGGTACCCGGCTACTATCCTACGATGGATCCGAGTTGGTCGGCATCGCAATTTTCTTTCTCGGGTTTCCAACAAACCCCCAACGCTTTATCTCAAATGAGTCAAATGCAATCCATGCAACAAATGCTAATGCGAACCGCATTCAACTCACAATTTCAATCCCAACCACAACCTTCACCGCCACTGGTAGAATCGGCTCCCCAACCACAACCCGTAGAAGATGAAGTTGAAGAATGTGTTCCGGAGACGCAACCCCAATCCTCGAAACGGAAAAAAAGGGAAGCAAGTGGCGCGTCTAAACGGTGATCAACCTTCAAGAGCCAAGTCACAACCTTGGTCAAAGATCGAGGAGGAGGCGTTAGCTAAGGGGTGGATTAGCACGTCAAAAAGCCCCATTGTCGGTATGTAAAAATATATAAATTCTATACTAAAAATACATAAAATTTACATTTTTAATATATAGCTTTTGATACATTCTAAAAATAAAGGTAACAACCAAACCGGCGATGGTTTTTGGATAGAAATACTATCAAATTTCCTTGCGATTATGGAATAAGGTCATTTCGCGATCTCGATTCCATCGCTTCGAAGTGGCGAAAGATGCATCCGGTCGTGAACCGATTTGCCGGGATATATACTAATTTATATGTTAATCGTCGTAGTGGGCAGAGTGACGAAGATGTTTTTAAAGATGCGATGCGTAGATACGAAGATGAGCATCAGGTCGTTTTCCCACACATCCGGGCATGGGAGGTTATGCGAACCAATAAGAAGTGGGTGTTGGTTCCAAACGAGGTTGCAAGTGCTAAACGAACAAAAACCTCGGAGACCGGAAGTTATAGTGTAGGGGGTTCGGACGCACAATGCCAAATAAATATAAACGACGAGCCAGAATTTGACGAATAAGAGCATATAGTTCACAAAGCCAAAAAGGCAGCAACTGCAAAGCTGCAACGGGGGCGGTTCGAAAATGGACGACTTGATGGCCCAGTTCAAAGCATACACCGAGGTCACAGCCCAAAAGGCACAAGCGAAGCAACGTGAAGTGGATGAACGGGTTCGGTTGAAGCAAGAAAAGAACGAACTAAAAGAATGAGAGATAATGACAACAGATATCAACTCGTATGCTGAAGAAGACCGAGCAATTTTGCGTAAAATGAAAGAAAAGATCGCTAAAAAATGAAATTCTTAGGATTTTTAATTTTCACCAATCTAGTATTTTTTTAAGTTATGTTTTTTTAAGTTATGTAGTGTTTGTTTTTTAATATTAATGATTTTATTTTATAACTTATTAAATGTTAAAAAACATGTTGAATTTTTAAGAAAAAAAATTAAATAAGTAGGGGAGCCTCATTCTCCATTTCCTTTAGTCCATCCTTGGAGGGGCATCCTCCTTGGATGTTGACATGGCGATGACGTGGAGGGACATCCTCCAAGGACTTGACTCCTCCACACCGAGTAGCCTTATATAGAAAACTTATAGATACTATTTTTTTTTGTACGGCTAATTTCTTTAATCATCTGTGTGAGACTTGAATCTAAGATTTTTCCTTTCCCAACCTAGATATTTTAAAGGTTTTACCTCCATTGGTTTACAGATACTAATGAGTTTCATTTCGGTCAATTTCTATCCTATTTTGTAGGTATTTAATTGCAAACATGTTACATCTAATAGTAAATATTTTAGTGGTCACTAGTTTAATAACACGAGAGTAATTTTGCATATCATTTAAACTTGTTTGCTATGTGATCGATTTTGTGTTGTTAGTGTTGTATTATATGATGCTAGTGGGTTGTTCCGTGTGATGCGTAGAAAATTTTGTACGTGTACATTTGCAATCTGGCTGAAATCGTCTTGCATCAAAACTAAAACCATAATAATAAATATTGATACCGATGTTGTTTGGTCGGTATCAGTTTGGTCTGGCATGGTAACGGTGTCGGTATTCGGTAAAAGTATTAAGAGTAAATTACAAATTTTGTCCTTTATGTTTGTACCAAATTGCAGGCGCTGTCTTTGCCTTTAAATTTGATGAGTTTTGATCTTAACGTTTCAAAATCATGCACATTATGTCCTTTAGCCCTAATCCAGTTAGATTTTTTGGTTAAGTATGGTCATGTGCCTTGCACATGAGGATATCCTTGTCTTTTCACCCTTTCAGGGGTTATCGTGTAAATAAGTTATATATAAGAACTATTTTGTAAAAAACAAAAAAAAAAGCATATAAATAAAAAACAGAGTAAACTGTCATTTTGGTCTCTGAGGTTTGGTCACTTTTAACACTTTAGTCCAAAACTCAAACCTTTTGCATTTGGGTCCCTGTGGTTTCAGTTTTATTGCCATTTTGGTCCAAAAGTGAAATCAGGTCATATTTGTCTTATAAAATTATGCTATTTTGTCCATTTTCTCAGGGGCAAAATGGTCATTTTACTTTTTATTATAACACATTATTAATTAAAATAATTAAATTAAATAATCCCCATATAAAAGTAGCAGAGATTCATCTTCCCCAAACCAAAACCAAACCCAAACCCTAATCCATCATCTTCTCCAAACACTCCACAAAACAAGATTTTACAAGCAAAATTGATGTATAAAACAAAATTGAGGTATTTGTGGTAAGTTCAGGGTTTAATCTGAATGCGAAGAATTTGGTACAACATGGTGATCACCAGGAAAAAGGTCGAAATATGACAAAGAAGGCTAGAGGGGGGGAGAATCAAGAAGGAAAACTCGATTTCGAGCGTGGAATTGGACTCCCGAAGCTCCAACTTTGTTTTCGCGCAGGTGGCTAACTCTGTAACGAGCAATGGTAGAGCGAATGGTAGGTCGGGAAACTATGATGAAGATGATAGTGATGATGCTCGGGATGGTGGCTCGTTAAACTATGTATCGCAAACTACATTTAGCAAGAATGAGGCTGAGTATGAAAATGTTTCACATGACGATTTAGCAGGCAATAATTCTTGGGCTGTTAAGGAAGAAAAGATTGATGAGCATGTGGGGTTAGGGAGTATAGACCCTTTGGTTGAATCGATCATACCACTTCATTTGACTCAAGAAGCACTCGAGAGAGGTAATGGTCCTTTCGTTCTCTGTGCTCTATATTAATTATTACTATTACTATTATTATTATTTATTTATTATGGCAATATCTTAGCAGAAGTTGAGAAGTTGGGAGATGTTGGTAAAGAGGATATTTTATCCTCTAATGACTGGGTTCAATCTCAACCACCGGTATCTGCAACAAAACCAGCACCGGTGATAGAGGAAGAAGATGCTAAGAAACTGAAAAATATGGCATGGAGATATGTGTAACACCCCGTGTTTTCAAATGTCAAAGTCAAAGTCAAAGTCAAGTTTGACTTCCTTGACTGTAATTAGTCTATTTTATGTTTTATTAATCGTATTATGTGGAGTAAGTGTTGTTTATCAAAGGAATCGAAGTAATCGAATGTTTAATCGACGCAAAATGCTTTACGACTGTGAATAGTAGGAAGTAACAATGCGATAAAGTCAATCAATCAATAATCAAGCTAATCGAATCATCACTCGAACTCGAAACTCAATTATACGACTTTGGTGTTATTATAAGTGTGTGTTTGCCTTACGTGTTACCTGTGCGTGTTTACTTTATGTTATGTGTGGTGATCAATCGAATCGAAACTCGAAACTCAATCGAACTCAATCGAAATCGAATTATGATGATTAGTGGCGAAAGGATAGTGTGAAATATAGATGCTTGTATGTAGATATAGTGGATATAGTGGTTGGGATTAAAAGTAATTTGGATAGGAAACTCTATCATATTCATATCGTCTTCAATCGAAATCGAAATATCGGAAATCGTCACAACGAACGCTCAACGCAGGCTGTTGATCGATCAGGCTCCTAGCCGATCGAACAGCCCAGCCGATCGGACGGACTGTCCGATCGAGCAGGCTGTCCGATCGGGATGCCTGGCCGATCCGCCAGCCCTTTCCCCTTTTGGAAGCCTATAAATAGGTCTGTCATTGTCATTCTTTCCACTTTTGGAAACTCTCTGTCCGACCAGCTCGTGTTCTTCACTATTTCTCAGATTTCTCTCGATTCCGGTAAGATTTCATCCTTAATCTTGTACTTTCTTGATCAATACACGCTACTACACCTTTCTATCTTTCAAATCTTAACTTTTAACCGTGAAATCATCAAGATCTAAGTGTTCTAGGATGATGTCATCATGGGTTCTTGAGGAACTCCATGTTTGGCCTCAATCCACCAAGAATCACTTGGATTTAGTCGATTTCCACATAAACAAACTAAGATCTATCATAGATCTGAACATTTACAAGGTGTGAAGGATTTCCAACTTTCTTTTAACTCTTTTACACTCAATGCCCTCAAACCGGTAGAAACGGAGCTTGAGCCAACTCACTAATCATTCAAATAGTTGAGTGGTTCAAGATTCGGATTCTATCTACGAGGTTCACTGATTTCGGGTTAAACTATAAACTCCGTTCCGAACCGTTCACCGGCCGGACTTGGGTGGTTCGTGTCCGAGCAGGAGAAACAAGTAAGAACGAAGGTTCCATGGTTCAGCTCGTTGTCAAAATACCTCGATATAACGTCAAACAATCAGAACATCCAAGTGTTAGACGAACAGGCCGACCAGGTCAGAATGCTGACCGATCAAACAGGCTGTTCGAACGAGCAGCCCAACCGATCGGACATGTCAGCCGATCGACCAGGCCAGCCGATCGGCTAGCACATGGCCCCACTCTTTAACAATTTCATGAAGTATAGTATTGAACGAAGTGATGTTCGATCGAACGGCTGTTTGATAACATTACTCTTCGAATCATGAGATAATATGCTTCAACCCTTAATCGATTTTCAACTCGTTCGATGTATTGGAGTGCCACCCGATCGAACATGCCATCCGATCAGGTGACATCCCACTGAGGACCCATTCTGAAGTACCTAACTGATCGGTTAAGTCGGCCGATCGAACAGGCCGTTCGATCGATCGACCTCAAAGGTAAGGACACTTCAGTGTTCTCAAATACTACAACGAAAACTTCAAAAGGACAAGCCATCATACACAAACACATCCTACTCAAAGGAAGAAACAATCCACTCGAACAGTCCAACCGATCGAGCCTACTGGCCGATTGAACAGGCTGTCCGAACGGACTGTCTAACCGAACGAACAACCCGTTCGATCGAACCTACAATTCGATCGACCAGGCTGTTCGACCCATCATCACTTGTTTCCATTTAACGCGTTACTCATCGTTATGCTATCGAACTATTCAGGCTAACCCTACTCCCAAGCGCTCCCTTCAATCCATCAATCAATCGCTGTGAGTATACTCGAACCCTTTTTGCTTTAGCACTTTTGGGTGTTACATACGTTACTTATCTAAATCACAATCAAACACACTACACAATTACTTTAAACGCTAACCGTTCTGCATGTATTACGTGACTAAATGAATGCTTGTTGTTATGTTTACACGTGGAATGCTGTCTACCTGCCTTAACGACGATAATACTATAGTTTGGACTCGGCACCCGTTCACACGGGGGTTGTTAAGGACAATTACTTGCATGATTTACGGTGGTAATCACGTATTGCGAACTGCCTCGGGCAGTCAACCCGCAGTCATTAGTATCGATAGATCCATGTCGATAATTAACGTGCTTCGTTTTCCTCTGTGTACGTGCTGGTTATGCATAAAGTATTTCGAACTCTATATGCTATTATCAAACTTGTATGCTCACCTTTACATTTTATGTATTGACTTTATTTTAACGTATGTGACAGGCAATTAGGATGCTTATCTGCTAGGAAGGCGAGCTTAGAATAAGCGTCAAGAGCATAGTTATCTGTAGATCTTGCAGATCGAGTCTCTAGAAGCATTTGAACAATTATATTATTTATATTTGAATCTGAGTTGTCGGAACAGAACATTTGACTAGTTGTTATCTGTAATAATTTGTTTTACTATTTGGGGTACGGTATGGGACGTATTAATTAAACTAAATAGTAACGATAGTTGTTGTGGAAACTTCTGGACAATCTGTTTCGCTCAGTGCCATGCCCCGATGATTCTGCCATCGGCTAGGGTGTGACAGATTGGTATCAGAGCCATAACTATAGGGAATTAGGCTAGACACGACCTAGTCCGGGTCGCTGTCTTAAAGACCTAGACTATAGTTAGGAACCAACTAACCAAAGCTTATGTGCTATACCCAGCTATTTCTCGCTATTACTGCACTCGAATTTTCAAATGGAATCAAGCGATTTAGTCAGGATTAGGCGTGAAAACCGCAAACTCTCGACTAAATTGCGTGGTCAATGCTGACTTATCAATTCATCAATGATTTCTTCATTAATTTTTCAAAACCAACGAGGAGAATTATACCAAATCAGGAGTGAAATACATATTTTGATGAATAATCTCCTCAATTTTTACTAAAACAAGGAAGAAGTTGCTAAGCTAGGGGTGAAACCTTAACCTTGACAACTTGTTCCGAATTTTTATTTTTCTCACCAAAGCCTCGACGGACTGCAACGACCTGAACTCACGAGTATGACCTAGGGAATGCGTGCTGCATGCCCAAGAAACGAGGCAGAGACACGATCCCGAAAGTCGAAATGTGACGACAAGTCTATTGTGAATAGTCGAATCGCCTTGGGTAGTCGATGTCTAGTAGCCGCAGACGATCTAATTCTCGATTTTATGTGTTTTGAGTCGGCAGTAGTGACTCTGATGATTCGTCGATTTTATATGGTTTATGTGTGCTTACCTGTCATGTGTTTAAATTTTTGGAGGATTATTCGATTTTGCTATCACTTCGATCGACACACACAACTCGCGTTGCTATTCTATCTCAAGACGCTAACAAGTCGCTGCAGTTTTAGACAATATTATGCTATGATACACGATTATACTATACTACTTGACACGCTATACGACTATACGATGCTACTCGAAATGCTAATCGCGACCGAATATACGAACGACACGCGAGCTTTGAATGATAGGTTTATGTATTCTGACTGCATCTGTGATTAAATGCCTATGTGCTTATGTGCTTCTGTGATTCTGTGCTCTATGTGCTTCTATGATTTCGTGAATATGTGGTTTTTGTGCCTATGTGTTTATGTGATTCATGCCTTATCGTGTTCCTGAGCTTTAGTAAGTAGTAGACGTGTGAGGTGAGATTCGATTTGTTGTGTCTGAGACCTATGATGATGTCTGTTGCAGACCATGTCGTCATCTAGACACCGAACCCCTCTTACCCGCCAAGAAAAGAGAGACAAGCGTCTCGCTGCTATCATCTCCAAGCAAGTGGCAAAAGCAGTGAGCGAGGTGTATGAAAACGTCAGCAAATCGTCTGAGGAGTCGCGAACCGAAGCTCCTCAAGATGCTAACAAGACTGTTTTCAGCTTCAAACAGTTCAAGGCATGCGGACCAAAAGAATTCACCGGGGAAGATGGCCCTACCGCCATGTTTCAATGGTTTGATTCGGTTGAAGTCACTCTGCGCCAAGGCGGCTGTCCTGAAAATCTCCGTACCCTCAATGCGACCGGTGTCTTCCAGTCCCGAGCTCTAGACTGGTGGACGGCCGAACGAAACAAACGCGGGAATGATGCAGCTTATGAGCTGACTTGGGAAGAGCTGAAGGCTATCATGATGGACGAATTCTGCCCTCCCCATGAACGCCAAAAGCTGGAGGACGAGTTTTGGAACATCAAGTAGAAGGACGGAGACAACGCTGCCTTAACTGCTCGCTTCAAGCAGCTTAGCATTATCTGTCCCGATCAAGTCAAGATGCCAGACATGGCCATCAAGAAGTACATTCGAGCTCTACCTGATTGTGTTGCCGACTTTGTTCACGCCGCCAAGACATCATCAATTGAGGAGACCTACTTGCTTGCCACCGAGATCAATGACAAGCGAGTAACGTCTGGTTTCTGGGATAAGCCATCCAAGTCTCTGCATCAAGCTACTATTGCACCAACCGCCGACTCCACTACTCAGCCATCCAAGTCATCACGCCGAAAGAAGAAGCACAACAACAGCAGCTCCAGCAACAAAAACTGTGCCGTCACAACAACTGCTGCCCCTCTGCAAGCCGTACAGGCTCAACAGCAGTCGCATCACCGACCAGTTCCAGCGACCAATGCACCGCCAGCAAAGCGTGCTTACACAGGTCCCCACCCGCTCTGCCCGACATGCTCATATCATCATCCGGTGGGACTCGCCTGTCGTTTTTGCGCTCATTGTAACCTCTACGGTCATTTCACTGCTAACTGTCGCTATGGTCCTCGTCAAGCCCCAGTTCAAGCCACTGCTCATCAAGCTCTACTCCCAGCCCCTCAAGGCCAACACGCAGCTCAAGCACCCGCGGTCAATGCTCGAGTCTGCTTTGCATGTGGTGACCCTAACCATTTTGCAAATATGTGCCCAAACAGGGTTATGAAGCAAGAGCCTCAGCAGCAGTAGCAACCTCAGCAGCAGCAACAAGCAGCTCGTGCCAGAACTTTCAACATCAACGCCCGTCAGGCTCAGGCTGACAACAACGTGGTTAATGGTACGTTCCTTGTGAATGGTATTTATGCATCGTGTTTGTTTGATACTGGAGCCGATAACTGCTTTGTGTCGTTTGAATTCGAGAAGCTCCTTAGTCGTAAGCGCTCTTATCTCCCCTCGTCATTCGAAGTCGAAGTCGCTACTGGAAGAACCGTCGCCTTTAACTCTGTTCTCCGTGATTGTACTCTCGAGCTCAATAATCATATCTTCCCTATCGACCTTATTCCCATGCAACTCGGAAGCTTCGACATCATAGTAGGCATGGACTTTCTTCGCGAAAATCATGCTGAAGTTGTGTGTTTTGATAAGATGATTCGATTCTCGCTCGCTAATGATGATCTATTATATGTGTACGGTGAAACAGCTTCGAAAGGTCTCGAGCTCATGTCATGCATCCAAGCTACCAAGTATCTCCACAAGGAATACAGAGCTTTCTTGGCCAACAATGTAGTAGCAGAGAAGGAAAAGAAAAGGAAGGCCGAAGTCAAAGATGTTCCAGTGGTTCGTGAATTCCCTCAGGTGTTCCCTGACGATCTTCCTGGACCACCGCCAAGTCGTGATATCGACTTTCGTATCGACCTCATTCCTGGAGCTAACCCCGTTGCCAAAGCCCCTTATCGAATCGCTCCATCCGAAATGAGGGAACTCTCGAATCAGCTCCAGGAACTACTTGAAAAAGGCTTTATTCCCCCAAGCACCTCTCCTTGGGGCGCGCCAGTCCTTTTCGTTAAAAAGAAGGATGGGTCGTTCAGGATGTGCATTGACTATCAGGAGTTGAATAAGTTAACCATCAAGAACCGTTATCCTCTACCTCGAATCGATGACTTGTTTGATCAGTTGCAAGGTGCTACGTGTTTCTCGAAGATTGATCTACATTCAGGCTATCATCAATTGCGCATTCAAGAGGAAGACATCCCTAAAACCGCTTTTCGAACTCGATACGGCCATTATGAATTCGTTGTTATGCCTTTTGGTTTAACTAACGAACCCGCGGTTTTCATGGATCTGATGAATCGCGTGTGTAAGCAATTTCTAGACCGTTTCGTCATCGTGTTCATCAACGATGTCTTGATCTATTCTAAGCCGAAAGCCGAACACGCGCAACATCTACGTTTGGTTCTCGAGCTACTCCAGGGGAATCAACTCTACGCCAAGTTCTCCAAGTGCGAATTCTGGCTGGAGGAGGTTCAATTTCTGGGTCACATCGTTAATAATCAAGGTATTCATGTCGATTCCGCGAAGTTTGAAACAGTTAAGAGCTGGATTACGCCTAAAACCCCGTCTGAAGTTCGTTCTTTTCTCAGACTAGCGGGCTATTATCGGCGATTTATCGAAGGATTCTCTAAGATCGCTGTGCCGCTTACCGCCCTTACTCATAAAGACAAGCCTTTTGTTTGGGGAACCGAACACGAGTCTGCTTTTCAAACCCTCAAGCATATGCTTTGCAATGCTCCTGTTCTGACGTTGCCCGATGGAAACAACAATTTCATTGTCTATTGTGATGCTTCCAACCTTGGTCTTGGCTGCGTTCTCATGCAACGGGACAAGGTTATAGCTTACGCATCTCGTCAGCTCAAAATCCACGAGAAGAACTATACAACCCATGATCTCGAGCTAGGTGCAGTTGTTTTTGCTTTGAAGATTTGGCAACACTACTTGTATGGTACCAAGTGCACGATCTTCACCGATCACAGGAGTTTACAACATATCTTTAATCAGAAAGAACTTAACATGCGTCAACGCCGATGGGTAGAACTTCTCAACGATTACGACTATAAGACTCGTTATCACCCAGGCAAAGCAAATGTTGTTGCCGATGCGCTCAGCGGACGGAGTTATTTGCTCAGTATTCGCAATACCCAAGCCCAGCATGATCTCGAAACCCTCATCCGCGAAGCCCAGCATGCTTGTTTTAACGAACGTACTTTAAAGAAAGAGAGGATTTATCACGATGGAGCTCAGCTTGTAAGCAAAGCAAATGGGATTTTCTATTATCTGGGCCGAATTTGGATCCCTAAGCGGACCGATTTGCGAAAGATTATAACGGACGAAGCCCAAAAATCCCGATATTCTATTCATCCCGGTGCCGATAAAATGTACCAGGACCTTCGTTACAAGTACTGGTGGCTGGGCATGAAACGGGATATCGCTCTTTATGTTGGAAGTTGTCTGACTTGTGCGAGAGTTAATGCTGAACATCAACGACCTTCTGGCTTACTCGAACAACCTCCAATCCCCATATGGAAGTGGGAGAGTATAGCTATGGATTTCATAACCAAACTTCTGCCCACGCCATCAGGTCACGACAGCATTTGGGTTATAGTTGATCGTCTGACCAAATCAGCCCACTTTTTGCCAATAGGGAAGACTACAAGGTAGAACGACTAGCCCGAATCTACACCAACGAGATTGTTTGTAATCATGGTACGCCTCATAACATCATTTTAGACCGTGATGCTCGATTTACTTCGCGATTGTGGGAAACGTTCAAGCAGCTGTTGGTACGACGCTTAACCTGAGTACCGCATTCCATCCTCAAACCGACGGACAGACTGAAAGAACGATCCGTACTCTTGAAGACATGCTCCATGCGTGTGTCATAGACTTCGGTGGTAGTTGGAACAAATACCTACCATTAGTCGAATTCTCGTATAACAACAGTTATCATGCCAGCATACAAATGGCGCCATTCGAGGCCTTTTATGGAAGAAGATGTCGTTCGCCTATTGTGTGGCACGAGATCGGTCACTCGCAATTATCCGGTCCCGAGTTACTACAAGAAACGACTGACAAAATCCTCTAGATTCGAGACAACTGTCGAAAGCCAGGGATAGACAGAAAAGTTACGCCGATAGAAGACGCAAACCCCTTGAATTTGACGTTGGCGACTACGTACTCCTAAAGGTATCACCTTAGAAGGGTGTGGTCAGATTCGGCAAGAAAGGGAAACTAGCGCCTCGATATGTTGGACCTTTTAAGATTCTGGAAAGGATCGGAAAAGTCGCCTACAGACTCGAACTACCGGAGGAACTTAGTAACGCCCACCCAACTTTCCATGTGTCGAACCTTCGAAAGTGCCTAGCTGACCATGATCTGGTTGTACCTCTCGATGACCTTCAAGTAAACAAAACGCTGTAATTCGTAGAAAAACCTGTCGAAATCATGGATCGCCAAACCAAGCAACTCAGACGCTCGCGCATCCCTATCGTGAAAGTCCGATGGGAAGGCAAACGAGGCGTGGAGTTTACTTGGGAACTCGAAAGTGACATGAAGGCGAAGTACCCGCAGTTGTTCAAGTGAAAGTCTAGAGAGAAAGTGCTCCAAAGATGATTCACGGTGCTGTGCAGCTTTCAGCCTAATTTCGGGATGAAATTCCCTAAACAAGGGGAGGCTGTAACACCCCGTGTTTTCAAATGTCAAAGTCAAAGTCAAGTTTGACTTCCTTGACTGTAATTAGTCTATTTTATGTTTTATTAATCGTATTATCTGGAGTAAGTGTTGTTTATCAAAGGAATCGAAGTAATCAAATGTTTAATCGACGCAAAACGCTTTACGACTGTGAATAGTAGGAAGTAACAATGCGATAAAGTCAATCAATCAATAATCAAGCTAATCGAATCATCAATCGAACTCGAAACTCAATTATGTGACTTTGGTGTTATTATAAGTGTGTGTGTGCCTTACGTGTTACCTGTGCGTGTTTACTTTATGTTATGTGTGGTGATCAATCGAATCGAAACTCGAAACTCAATCGAACTCAATCGAAATCGAATTATGATGATTAGTGGCGAAAGGATAGTGTGAAATATAGATGCTTGTATGTAGATATAGTGGATATAGTGGTTGGGATTAAAAGTAATTTGGATAGGAAACTCTATCATATTCATATCGTCTTCAATCGAAATCGAAATATCGGAAATCGTCACACCGAACGCTCAACGCAGGCTGTTGATCGATCAGGCTCCTAGCCGATCGAACAGCCCAGCCGATCGGACGGACTGTCCGATCGAGCAGGCTGTCCGATCGGGATGCCTGGCCGATCGACCAGCCCTTTCCCCTTTTGGAAGCCTATAAATGGGCCTGTCATTGTCATTCTTTCCACTTTTGGAAACTCTCTGTCCGACCAGCTCGTGTTCTTCACTATTTCTCAGATTTCTCTCGATTCCGGTAAGATTTCATCCTAAATCTTGTACTTTCTTGATCAATACACACTCCTACACCTTTCTATCTTTCAAATCTTAACTTTTAACCGTGAAATCATCAAGATCTAAGTGTTCTAGGATGATGTCATCATGGGTTCTTGAGGAACTCCATGTTTGGCCTCAATCCACCAAGAATCACTTGGATTTAGCCGATTTCCACATAAACAAACTAAGATCTATCACAGACCTGAACATTTACATGGTGTGAAGGATTGAAAGAAGGATTTCCAACTTTCTTTCAACTCTTTTACACTCAATGCCCTCAAACCGGTAGAAACGGAGCTTGAGCCAACTCACTAATCATTAAAATAGTTGAGTGGTTCAAGATTCGGATTCTATCTATGAGGTTCACTGATTTCGGGTTAAACTATAAACTCCGTTCCGAATCGTTCACCAGCCGGACTTGGGTGGTTCTTGTCCGAGCAGGAGAAACAAGTAAGAACGAAGGTTCCATGGTTCAGCTCGTTGTCAAAATACCTCGATATAATAACAAACAATCAGAACAGCCAAGTGTTAAACGAACAGGCTGACCAGGTTAGAATGCTGAACGATCAAACAGGCTGTTCGAACGAGCAGCCCAACCGATCGGACATGTAGCCGATCGACCAGGCCAGCCGATCGGCTAGCACATGGCCCCACTCTTTAACAATTTCATGAAGTATAGTATTGAACGAAGTGGTGTTCGATCAAACGACTGTTTGATAACATTACTCTTCGAATCATGAGATACTATGCTTCAACCCTTAATCGATTTTCAACTCGTTCGACGTATTGGAGTGCCACCCGATCGAACATGCCGTCCGATCAGGTGACATCCCACTGAGGACCCATTCTGAAGTACCTAACCGATCGGTTAAGCCGGCCGATCGAACAGGCCGTTCGATCGACCTGAAAGGTAAGGACACTTCAGTGTTCTCAAATACTACAACGAAAACTTTAAAAGGACAAACCATCATACACAAACACATCCTACTCAAAGGAAGAAACAATCCACTCGAACAGTCCAACCGATCGAGCCTACCGGCCGATCGAACAGGCTGTCCGAACGGACTGTCTAACCGAACGAACAACCCGTTCGATCGAACCTACAGTTCGATCGACCAGGCTGTTCGACCCATCATCACTTGTTTCCATTTAACGCGTTACTCATCGTTATGCTATCGAACTATTCAGGCTAACCCTACTCCCAAGCGCTCCCTTCAATCCATCAATCAATCGCTGTAAGTATACTTGATCCCTTTTTGCTTTAGCACTTTTGGATGTTACATACGTTACTTATCTAAATCACAATCGAACACCATACACAATTACTTTAAACGCTATCCGTTCTGCATGTATTACGTGACTAAATGAATGCTTGTTGTTATGTTTACACGTGGAATGCTGTCTACCTGCCTTAACGACGATAGTACTATAGTTTGGACTCAGCACCCGTTCACACGGGGGTTGTTAAGGACAATTACTTGCATGGATTACGGTGGTAATCATGTATTGCGAACTGCCTCAGGCAGTCAACCCGCAGTCATTGGTATCAATAGATCCATGTCGATAATTAACATGCTTCGTTTTCCTCTGTGTACGTGCTGGTTATGCGTAAACTATTTCGAACTCTATATGCTATTATCAAACTTGTATGCTCACCTTTACATTTTATGTATTGACTTTATTTTAACGTATGTGACATACAATTAGGATGCTTATCTGCTAGGAAGGCGAGCTTAGAATAAGCGTCTAGAGCATAGTTGTCTGTAGATCTTGCAGATCGAGTCTCTAGAAGCATTTGAACAATTATATTATTTATATTTGAATCTGAGTTGTGGGAACAGAACATTTGACTAGTTGTTATCTGTAATAATTTGTTTTACTATTTGGGGTACGGTGTGGGACGTATTAATTAAACTAAATAGTAACGATAGTTGTTGTGGAAACTTCTGGACAATCTGTTTCGCTCAGTGCCATGCCCCGATGATTCCGCCATCGGTTGGGGTGTGACAATATGTTTTTTGTTTGATTATTCAGTCAGTTTTGCTTCTTTTAGTGTTGTACATTGTTGTTTTGAAGTTTTCGTCGGAAAAAGGTGGAGGTTATACCCACTTGGTTTGATCCTCTGACCTGTTTTTGTATCATTGTATAACTTCCACTTGTTTAGATGATCATAGATTATAGATTAGTTGTTGATCTTCTGCTTGTAAACGACATTTGTAGCTTGATTTTATACATCAATTTTGTTTGTTAAATCTTGTTTTGTGGAGTGTTTGGAGAAGATGATGTATTAGGGTTTGGGTTTGGGGAATGGGGATTATTTAATTTAATTATTTTAATTAATAATATGTTATAATAAAAATTAAAATGACCATTTTGTCCCTGAGGAAAAGGACAAAATAGCATAACTTCTTGTCTTTATCTTGTGATGGTCTCTTCTTTCTAATTTTTTTTTGGCTAACCGATGGGATGGATGAACAATAAATAACATCGGTATATGTATTAGTTTGTATGGTTTTCGTTCAACGTAAAACACGAGTCAATATTCTCTTATTGTTATACCGAGTGTCAGTATTGTACCGGTGCTGTAATTAAACGGACCGATGCCGACTGAAAGTCCGCTAAAATTTCTTTTATAATTTCTTTTTTTTTTGTTTTGTTTTTTAGATCCCAAACATATCCTAGCCATATAAAACACGTGTTAGGAATTAGGGTTTTATTTTCTTTTGATTGCTATAACGAATGTCAATACCGTAACGAATCAAATCAATAACGACGTTAAATGCAGAATCGATACCGATCAAAGTCCCATCGTAAAACGTGAAGAACTGTTATTAAAAATAGAACTGAAAATGCATGTGACAATAAATTAGTGGTGAGGTCACTATTCCTAAACTTGATTTTGTTATTAATTAGGGGAATTCCCGCGCTTTGCTGCGGGCTTTTAGTCCGTATCGGTTTGATTCGTTACTATATAAGTATCGGCAACAGTGTTGTTTGGTCGGCATCAGTTCGACTCATTACGGTACCTTTACCGTAACAATGTTGTTTGGCACATTAAGAAAATAATTAAAAAAGAATATGGTACATGTACCAATGTTATTTGGTTGGTATTGGTTTAGTTTTCAAGGAAAGAACAAAAAATAACTATATTTGGCAAGTTCAAATAATATTTTTTTGTCAAATTCTGGATAATAATAAGCACGCCGTAACAAATATTCGAAATTTATAAAAGATTATATTATTTTGCTAAAATAACGAAAAAGGTAAACTCGTCACTTTAAAAAAAACTAAATCACAACATGACATTGATGACATATGTGCATGTACTTTGATCACTTGTAAATTATTATTCACAACTCGGTTTTAAGCATATCATATGTTTAGAATTTTATAAAAAAAATTGTATCTTAATAGTTATAAGAAAAAAATATAATTTGTTTAAAAGTATATTTAGTATAAAAATTGTTATAAAAAGATTTTATGATTATAGAATTTTAGTATAAAATTGTTATAAAAAGATTTATTTTAAAATAGTAAAATAAAAACACAATAAAAAAAATATTTCTAAAACCTTTTACTTCGACACCTGTAAACCTTTAGGGAAGTAGTACATTTTAATTGTACTTTATGTTTAAGTAATTGTATTTCACTGTTAATGTATTTTACATTTGTTAGATTATAGAATAGAATAGAATAGAAGTGTGGAGATACAATAGAAAGTTTATTTGGCTAGGAAGGATAGGAAGTGATCTTGACCATCCATTAAGTTAATCAAGGGCTAAGATTAAATCAGGGAAATTGAAAGGAAGAAAAGAGACGCGTGAGTTTGTTCAAGGGCATTCTAGTCAATCCAAGCCAATAGTTTCTCTCTCCTCCAATTCCCCCCCATTTTTTAAACGTTAATAACTCTTTCATACGACATTATTTTTTTTATAAAAATTGCACCAAAAAACGAGCGTTTTTTTATCTTTAAAACGAGTATACTATTGCTATATTTAAAAAAAAAAATTAAAACCCAGTTGCGTAAAACGCAATAGAAAAACCACCAGTTACGTAAAACGCAATGAAAAAAAAACCTAAAAATGACATTTTTCTAAAACGCAATGCACAAAAAACACAAAGAAATGACTTATTTGTAAAACGCAATGGCCAGAAAACACACAGAAATGTCTTATTTGTAAAACGCAATGGCCAGAAAACACATAAAAATGTGTTTTACCTAAAACGCAATGCACCAAAAACACAAAGAAATGACTTATTTGTAAAACACAATGGCCAGAATACACTTAAAATGTTTGTTTTCTAAAACGCAATGGACTGAAAACACATAAAAAAGTGTTTTACCTAAAACGCAATGCACCAAAAACACAAAGAAATGTCTTATATGTAAAACGCAATGGCCAGAAAACACTTAAAAATGACTTATTCTAAAACGCAATGGACTGAAAACACCTAAAAAATGTGTTTTACCTAAATGAGCCAATTTATGGAAAATTAATTTTTCTGATGCGTTTTTAGTACAGCAATTTCTCTGCCCCTTGGACCCCGCTACCGGGGGCTGCCGCCCCCGGACCCCCGCAAAGATCGTAAAACGCAATGACTAAATCAAAAACCCAGATCATGAAAATGAAATTAAAGAATTTCTTACATGGATCGAAGCCGATTTCTTCATCAATTGACAAAATTTGAATGATAGAAACACTTATCAGCGCTCGAATCGAGTGATTATCCCCAAAATCACCGGAAAAAATGAGATTTTTTTATGAAATTAAACTGGGTTTTCTTCAAAAAAAAAAAAGCTGAAGAACACGTTGATCGGGTTCTGAATCATTGATTCGTGATGAAAATCGCACTATAATGTAGTGATTATTGAGATAGAAAGTGAAGAAATAGTTGAAGATGGTGGGTTTTAAAAATGGTGGGTTTTTGAATTTACTGGGTTTTGAAAAAGGAAGAAGAAGGAGTTGGATTGACTAAAATACCCTTTCTCTTTATTTTAAAATTTGCCATATGTCATAATCATATGGCTTCCTATCCTTCCTAGCGAAAATTAACTTCCTATTTGATCTTTTCCCTAGAATAGAATTAATTGATTAATAGAATAGAGTTGGTGTGCCAAATAAATTGTTGATAGTGCTTTTTTTTTTCTAAATGTGATGGAACATGGATCTAGTAAGAGAATTATGTATGTTGTTAAAAATATGAGACAAGTCTAGAGTAGATTAAGTGGAGTTTGACATATAATAAATTAGATTAAACTGACTAAAGGTTAAATGGCTAAGAATCTTTCCTTGTAAACGGAAAAGATAGTTCATTTCATTGAAAGTTTAATGGTCGTTATATTTGTCCAAACACATCTTTTTTTGTTCATAATTCAAGTTAAAAAGATTCTCGTTAGAGAAGATTTCTTCTAGAACTTTTAGCTAATTTTATAAAATAAATAGTTAACTGATTTTACAAATATCTTACTTATTTATAAAAATTTTGGCTCAATTTTTTTTAAATAAAGAACGATTATTTTATGCTGGTTTTTTCTTTAACATATATGTAAACTAGGTTATAACCCCGTGTATTACACGGGTTGAATAAATAAATTTTATATACTAAATAATAAAACAATATATCTTTAAAAACCTCCTTTATTGCACGAGTTGAATAAATATCATTTTTAAATATTAAGTAATAAAAAATTATATTTATAAGAATCATATTGTACGGGTTGAATAAATGTAATTTTATATACCAAATAATAAAAAAAGTTATACCTTTAAAACCACGTGTATTGCACGGGTTGAATAAATAGAATATTGTTTACCAAATAATAAAAAAGTTACATCTTTAAAAACCCATGTGTATTGCACGGCTTGAATAAATATAATTTTATATACCAAATAAAGAAAATTATATTTTAAAAAACTAATGAATATACTCGGTACGCGACATATATGGTGATTGCAGAGATGATTATTGAAAAGAAGAAATAGAGGTCAAACATGCTATTCAAGAAGCAAATAATCAGCCATTTGAGTAATAAAATATGATTTATATATAAAAAACCCATAATAAATCTAATTTTATATATAAAGTAATATTGAAAGTTATAAACAATTTATTAAAAATTATGTAATAAAATCGACATAATAATTTTTTAATAATGAAAATAAAAATAAATAATATGTTAATAAAAAGTTTGGTTTTGGTGATAAATACTTTGGTTATTTAAAATATCTTAAATTAATAATAGAGTAAACTACTAAAATGGTCACTGATGTTTTGTCACTTTTGCCACTTATGGACCCCATGTGGTTTCAATTTTGTTGTCATTTTCATTCAAAAGCAAAATCTAAAATTTAACCATTTTTCCTTCATTAAAAGGGAAGAAAAAAAAAAAAAAAAAAACTGAATGTTAGCTGAAAAATCTGACCGTATTGTGATTTTGGATGAAAATGACAACAAAATTGAAACCACAGGGACCCAGATTTAAAAGGTTTGAGTTTTGGACTAAAGTGATAAAAGTGACCAAACCTCAAGGACCATTTTGGCAGTTTACTCATTAATAATATTTAGTAGGAGAGTTATCTATAATCAATTAGAAGAGATTAAACTAAATAATAATTATCCATAAAATATTAAATGAAATAATATTTAGTATGAGAGTTATGTATAACTAATTAGAAGATATTAAACTGAAACAATAATTATCCATAAGACATAACCTATTATGATGACAATTGTCCTAAAAATGGTTTCTTTTATTAAATAGTACTAGCGGTAAGACCCGTGTGCAAACAGGGGTCGTTTCTTAGAAAACCATGCATAACAAATATAGATGATGAATATAGTTATATTTATATAGACTTATAAATAAAATAAATAAATAAGTCAGTCGGTCGGTAAACACTTAAAGTTTAGAGTATAAAAAATACAAAAATATACAATTTATTAATCTTTTGTAAACGAAATAACATTTACATTCAAACATTGTTAGGATCTGAGTTTCTTATGATTGTGCTGAGTCTTGTTTTTATGTCATAAGTGTCTGAAGAACCATTTTCATGATGTATTCTTCTTGAGCCTTGTCTTCTTTTGTTAATTCATCCATATGCTTTTGTTTCCTTCTTTGATAAATGATGGTAGCATGTGAAGCAGCGGGTCTCCTGATTGGCAATTTTTGTTGTTTGAATGGAACTACTGCTTCCGGATAATCAGGCTTTTTAGGAGCAGTGGGATCTCTCTTCCTTAACTCTTCCAACCTTTTGTAGGTAGCTAACACCTTTTCTTCTGACCACCTTGTAACCTGGTTCCTTGACCCATAATCAGCAGTTATCAGCTCTTCTTTCATTCTTTTCAGTTTCAAGGCCCTTTCTGGTACATTTTTCTTGTAATTGACCCAGACTGGAGGAGTTTGCTTTACCTTGTCTTGAATCATCTTTTGAATTCTGGCTATCTTCTCTTACAGTTCACTGATGGTCCATTTTTGTATTGATACTTTTCTGCCCTGTACTTCTTGTATGCCATGATGTATTCAAGGTAGTCATTTCTCATGCTTTCATTATCTTTTTCTGATCTTTTGAGAACTGCTCTAAAATTCTAACTTTGGTGAGCAGGTATTGCAAATTTCTTTGAATCTCTTTGTCAGACTTTCCCTCTGTGTCTCTTTTAGATATATCCTCTGTGTAACACCCCGTGTTTCGAAAGTCAAAGTCAAAGCCAAGATTGAAGTCAAAGGAAGAAAAAATTGCTAATTGCGATCTGTCACTCCTTGCTAAATTATTGATTTAACTTTTTGACTTGTAATCGAATCGTTATTTTATTTGTTTTAGTTGTATTATGTGGAGTATTTATTAACAATCGAGGTTAATTGATGTTTATCGCATGTTTTATCGCTTTATCGCTTATCGCATCGCTATCGCATTCGTAATTCGAATTATGCGTTCTGGATATTGTTTTACGTGTGTGTGCTATTTATGTGCTACTTGTGCTTGTTTACTTTATGTTTTGTGGTGTTTAATCAAAACGCAATCGCAACTCTATCGCAACGCAATTGAATCGCAAACGCTCTACGCAAATTAATTAGGATGATTGTTTGTTAGATATAGTATTGTGTGTCTATTATAAATCTATCGCATCGAACCTCGCCTAAACGCATCGCAACGCTCAACACGCGAATCAAAACGTCGAAACGCAACTCGTCGGAGCCACTCGATCGAGTGACCACTCGATCGAATGGCCATCCGATCAGATTGCCATCCAATCGGATTGCCATCCGATTCGACACTTGCACCCTTTCCCTTTTTGGCAACCTATAAATACCCCTCCTGCCACATCATTTGATGTGACAGCTCCCTCACTCGACCAGCCGCACTCAAGGCCTTCTTTCTCTCGATTTCTCGCGATTCTTGTAAGTTTTCAACCTAAATCTTGTACTTCTATGATCTACACACACTTCTTCATCTTTTTCATCTTTGAATCTTAACTTTTAACCGTGAAATCAGTGGATTTGGGGTGTTCTAGGGTGATGTCATCATGGAGTTCTTATGAACTTCAAACTTTGACCTCATTCCACCAAGAATAACTCAGATCTGAAGGATTTACACATGATTGCACAACGATTTTTGCATAGATCTAAACATTTTCAGTGATAAAAAGATTGAAAGAAGCTTCTCCAACTTTCTTTCAACTCTTTTACACTCAATGCACTCAAAACCGATAGAATTGGAGCTCGCTCAGATCTTCTACTCATTCTTAGTGAAGTATCGGTTCAAGATCTGATTTCTAACTAAGAGACAACTGATTCTGGGTTGAACATGAACACCGTCACGAACAGATAACTGATCGGATTTGGGTGATTCCTGTTCGATTGGTTAACCTAGGTCTGATGGAGGTTCCGTTGTTTAAACACGTTATCGTATCGTCTCGAGCAAACCACAAAACTTTCAAAACTTAACAAATCCTTCAAGTTTCAAAACGATCAGACCGCGGGACGGATTGCCGTCCAATCGGATTGCACTTGGGGTTCAACACTTAAAAATTTTTCAACATGTTCAATGCATAGCCAGATTCTAACGGATTGATATCCGATAGAGTGGCAATCCTGCTGTGAACTTGTTCTCACTAAGTGTCCAGCCAATTGGATCGCTATCCGATCGAACGACCGTTCGATCGATCGACCTGAAGGGTAGAGATACTTCTCTGTTTTCAAAATCCTACAACAAAAACTTCAAAGCCATCATACACTAACACATCCTTACCAAACGAATGTCAATCCAATCGAATGGTCATCCGATCGGATGGCCATCCGAACGAATTGACATCCAATCGAGTGACCATCCGATCGGATTACCATTCGACACTTGGTCACTTTGCACCATTTTATCGCGTCATTCTTCGCTTATGCTATCGTTAATTGTTCAGGCTAATCTCTCTTAGCGCTCCCTTCAATCCAAGATAGTGTTTAATTATTTAAACACAATCTATGAGTATACTCGATCCCTTTTTGCTTTACGCACTTTTGGGTGTTACATACGTTACCTATATTCAAATCACATCGACACACAACGCAAACACTATTTATACGCTGACCGTTATTGCATGTTACGTGTTATTCGATGAATGCTTGTATGTTATGTTAACACAGTGATTGTTGCCTGACACCTTAGCAACGATAGTACTATAGTTTGGACTCAGCACCTGTCGTGGACAGGGGTTGTTAAGCGCTTTACTTCACGTGTCCCAGTGGGGATATGTGTTGCACATTCTACAACTCGCAGTCACGTCTGTGCATATTTCTCTGTCGATAACCTACTAGCCTTCACTTTGTTACATGTTACATGCTGGTTATGCGTAAACGTTTTCGAACTCTATTATACTATTAAACTTGTATGCTCACCTTTACACTATGTGTATTGCCTTTATTTTAACGTATGTGACAGGTGTTTGAATGCTAGGATGTTGTGCTTTACCTACCTTTGTGGAATCAAGTAGGATGGAGTCTAGAAACAAACAAAAACAATTTAAATCTGAGTTGTCAGAACATGTTATTTGTCTTTGAGATATTTTGGTCTGTAATAATTATTTACTTTGGTATGTTAAGGTATGGGACATAATATTTAAATATCTGGTAAATTAGTTGTTATGGATTTCTCCTGGACAATTTGTTTCGCTCAGTGCCGCGCCCTGATGTTTCCGTCATCGATTGGGGTGTGACACTCTGCTTGTTGGGCCTTTATTTCGAGATATTCTTCTATATTTCTTGGTAAAGGATAACCTTGAACAGATGGGAGTTTCCTCTTTTCAGGGTCATCTTCAGAGTAGAAGGATTTGATTTCCTCCCTGACTGCTGGAAGATCTAGAGGATATTGTACTCCTGCAGGGACAATGGCAGTGTTTTGATTGAAGGCTTGAACTGAAGATAATGGAACAGGGTTTGGAATGGTGACAAGGGACAGTGGTTGTGTAGATGTTAGAGTTGTAGAAGTGTCATCTTCCAGTACAATGTTTGTTATCCTTCTCCTTTTGTGCTTTGGAGAAGTTGGTGGTGTATTTGTGGGTTGAGTGGCAGTGATTGAAGTAGTAGGTATCTGACTAGCAGCTGTTGAAACAACTGGTGTTTCAACCACTGTTGTCACTACAACAGTTGATGTGTCAACTGCTGTCTTCTGCTTTTTGGCAGGTGGTTTTTGTGGTGGTGATATTGTTTTTGGTATGGCAGTGGATTGAGTGTGGGTTGATGTAGTAGTAATGGCAGTTGTTGGGATAACATCTGTTGAAACCACTGAAGTACCAACAACTGTTGATACAACAGGTGTTTTAACATCTGTTGGTTTGGAGGTTTGATGAGAGGAACTTTTGGGGATTTGAGGAGTTTGTTTGGTGGTTTTGGAAGGTGTGATTTTGGGTTGGCTCACTTTTCTGGTAGGTTGTCTTCTTTTAGGTTTAGAAGTACCCTGCTCTTCTTTTTCTATCAAAACTTTCTTCTCCTCCTCAAACCTTTTAGACCCTTTTATTTCCATTGACTCTTTCATGTTTGCCTTTAATGCAGCAAATGCATTTTGAGTCCTCATCAACCTTTTTAGAACCATCTGGCCTTGGAATTTCTACCACAAGTTTGGACATTGGATCTGGTGGCATGTATAAACCATCTTCTTTCCTTTAGTTTTCTCCCCCTTTTTAGCATCATCAGGATTTTCAACATAGATGATTGAAGGAGGAGCAGTGCCAGTGGTTTGAAGCAGATGAGCTTTAATGGCTTTGATATCTGCTTGAGTATCTTTGTACCTAGCTTCCATGACATTTCTGACCATTTGAACTTGAACTTCATGCTGTTGATCTGCATATTGTCTTTGTTTGTGAAGCAGAGGTTGAAATAGATGCCATAGCTCAGCAGGGGATAGAGCAGATGTTGCAGATGGTGCAGCAGTGGGTGTAGCCTTTTGTAACACCCCCAAACCCAAATATTTATATTCGGTAAATGTTCTGATATGGTATATCATGAAATAAACAACTAGGCTATTTAACCTAGTTAGGAATGTGGTAAAAAACAATTAAAGGATAATAGTTGTACCAATATTATTTAGTGGCAAACTTGAGGGACTAAAGTAGGGCAAAGTAAAAGTTGAATTTAATATATGAAAAACACACACAAACACACAAATCGTGTTTGTTCTAGAACGAGCAGGAGCTCCATGAGCTCAAGAAACCCTAAGCATGAAGAATCATCAAATTGAAGGGTGAATCGAGGTCTAAATTCATGAATAAACACGGATTAATGATCACCTACACGAGGGGATCATAAGGTATGTCTTAAAATTTAGATTGGTGATCTTTCACGAAGTGGGTTATGATGTAAGTTGCGAATTTGTATGAAATTGAGAACGAGTGTGTGTTAGAATCATCATATAGAACATAGATTATGCATGGTTTAGGTTAATTTGATGTTTAAGGGTGAAACACGTTTGTTATGGTGAAGATGATGACATGGGTAAATCATCCATGTCCAAATTCTTGCTTATTACTGATGTATTTTGATATATATGATGGATTCTTGTTAGAGGGATTGAAAGAAATGTAATACTAGTAGGTCGATGTTTATGTATGGATGATTCATGTTGATTAGAATGAAGAATTTGATGATTTATGTGTGAGATTAGAAGAATATGCATGAATTAGTTGTATACTATGCTTAGGAGGTAGTATACACACCAAATGTATGATGAACTTATGAGGAATTTGAGATTAGATCACTTGTAAGTGATTAACAAAGTAGTTATGAAGTGGGTTTTGATGATATGATAGAAGTAATGATATGCTTATGTTAATGATGTTTGAAAATCATATATGTGTATGTATGTTTAAAGAAATTGGATAAGAAATGATGACTTAGCATGTTATAAGGTTAAATGATAAACTTAATATAAGATCCGTGTGATGAAAAGGTTGTGATGAATGATAAATAAGCTAACTATCTTGAGAATGATATATGATAGTTGATGCTTGATAAGTGACATGGAAGCTTGGGAAAGAAGCGGGTCAATCGGGACTAATGCGCACGGGAAGCATATTCGGATGTTAGGTAAGTAAAGCTTACCCCTTTTTATTCGTATTAGAATATCTACTCGTTGAATAGATTATGAACATGATAAGTGAATATGTGAAGTATGATGTTCCGACAAGTTTTGATACGGGTCGGAACATGTGGTCATGGTAAGAGACTAAGTTTCATGGTTAAAAAGGGTAAAAAGGGTAAAAAGGGTAGTATGGTAATTTTCGTTACGAGTTAATGAAGGGATAAGTTACATGGAGGGAATAATGACTAATTAAAGATCTCATAAGGATGAAATGGCCATTTAGACTAAATGAGCCAAATGGTGAAGATATCACCATTTGGTAATATCGACTAATGAATTGTTTGGCAAGTATTACGAATTTACAGAATGAATAGCGGAAGGATTTCATTGCTATCATCTAACATGGTGGATGAAGTATTAAACGGATCTTAGCTTTGATCCGAGTAAGGTATGTGTGTTAGAATTGTAGTTAAGTGGTAGGATTGGTTAAATACGCGATGAAGTCCTTGGTTGTAAAGGATGGAGCAATGTTAACGAAAATGCCTTTGATAGGTATATCGGGCAAACGACCTTAAATGTCATTTGGAAACAAGCTAATCGATTAGAGTAATGTTTTGGTCATGTGTTAAAGCGAAGAGTATGGTTTTGTATGTCATAGACCATTTAATGCGTAAATACCCATAACGGGTCAAAATAGGCTTTTTAGCGGAAATGGGTTAAGAGGATGCAAGACATCCAAGAATTTAATCTTTTATGATAAACAACGTTGAAATTATAAGGCTCATGAGAAATTGAGGTCAAATAAACAGATTATTATGATAAATGCATGAACGGGTCAAAACTTAGTAAAAAGGTGATAAGTCGATAGCCTAAAAGTCTAGAATTTGGTTAATCCGGATGTCGGATGTTAACTCCATGTGAGGGAGAATTAAATTACGATCACGTAGGAAAAATAATCGGGTAAAATGGATAAAAAACGAGAGAGTTATGCTCGTTTCCGTAAAACTGAGTTATGCTGGGAATATGGAGCAACAGCTGCGAACATTCTGTTAAAAAGGCGGGGTGGCGCGACGCGACGACGAAGGCCATAGGCCGTCGCGCGACGCCACGGGCTCCAGAATGTTGAAAAAATCATATTTTAATTGTATATGCAACGCGAACCCGTTTAGACCGTTTTTAAACGCTTATACACTAAGTATGACTGATTTATTTCATGTTTTAGGAGATGTAGACATGGGTGAGGATATGTATGTATGTATGTATGTGTGTGTGTGTGTGTGTGTGTGTATGTATGTATGTATGTATGTAGGATTGTTGGTATGTATGGAAGTAGTTATGTATTAACGTATACAAGTATGTAGTTATGCTTGAAAGTATGTATGTATGTGGGTACGTATGTATGCATGTAATGCAAGTAAGTATGCATGGTTGTACGCAAGTTTTCAATACGATCGAATATCGACATTATTAATAGTGTACCTTGTGAACGAAGTGTAACGCAGGAATAGCAAGAAGTCTCACCGCGGATTGTATGATCGGATGGAAAGCCGGAATGTAAAGAGTTAACAGAACGAAAAGTAAACATGAGTAAATCTTGTATGTTTATGATGCGTACTAATGTTATGAATTTTATGTGGTGAACGCAGGTAGTACGAAACACGAGGATCATCAAGGGATAGAGATCTAGGACCGAGTCACTTGAAGGATTGTACGAGATTCTCTGAGAATGTAATTTGATACACATAAGTTATGTTTTATTCTGTAAATGAGTTAGATTGATGTATTCAATATAAAAGAGTTGTTTTAAAAATGAACTTTCAAGCAAGGCATAAAGTTTATAATGAAAGAAATTTTATGGCACGAATTTTCCGCTACGACTTTTTGTCAGATACGAACTAGGGCCTTACAAGTTGGTATCAGAGCCCTGATTTGAGAGAATCAAGTACGAGAGTATAGGTATTTGAACTCAAACCTGTGTGCTCTTGTGATAACGAACCCGTACAATCCAGGACTTGATCAAGATCTAAAGGTAGAAATGGAATGAAAACGTTTATGTATGCATTCATATGAAGAAACTAACGGTTATATTATGTGTAAGGTAAGCATAACTGCTTGGAAAGGATGATCCGTGAATGCGGTCTAGAACCGGCATCAAGGCAAGTGATAAGACAAATGGACCCCAGGTGCGTAAATTTAACGTGTGGGCGATGAAGTGGTATAATTAAGCGAGTGAAAGAAAATTTTAAAGGAAATATAATAATGATATGACAATGAAGTTTTGAAAATGATACACGTGCCGAAACTTAATTCTTCGGACATAAGGTGGCGAATACACGAAGACACGAAACTAGTATGTGGATTGTGTACCTGGCCAGTACACAAGAAACATATGACGTTCGTGAGACCGTGATAATTGCTACAGGTATGTCCGTTAGAATTAGGTAGTAGGTGGACGTGAGGGTGAAGAGAAACGCAAGACTTTCAGGAATGAAAGTATGAATGATATGTTAGAATCCGCGAGACGGATTCGAAGCATGAAAAGAATGAAAGTATGAATGATATGTTAGAATCCGCGAGACGGATTCGAAGCATGAAAGTAATGAGGTATGAATGACCTGTTTGAATCCGCGAGACGGATTCAAGGAATGAAAGGCATGAATGGAATGTTTGAATCCGTAAAACGGATTCAAGGAAATGAAATGTAGAAATGACATGTCTAAATCCGCGAGACGGATTCAACACATGTAAGGAATGAAAGATGTGAATGATATGCTTGAAATCCGTTAGATGGATTCAAATCATAGAAGGAAGAAAAGGTATGAATGGTACGTTTGGAACCGCTGGACGGATTTAAAAATATAAAAAGGATGAAATTAGCCCATATCAGAATATACCGATAGTTTGACCTTGGTCGCGTCAAACGAGTCATATGAGTAAACATAAAGTAACTGAATGAAAGAATGATCGTAATTGGCACGCAAACCTAAATTTTAAAACAAAAGGATCGCATGGATCCGGCGCGACACGCGAAGACCCGTCGCACCACGCGACAGGGCAAAATTTTATTTTTATTTTTATTTTATTTTTGCATGATTCAATGATTGGAACTTGTTTATACACTCCATATAAATGTCAAAACTAAAATCTTAAGTGGTTTTGACCTTAGGTGACAAAGGGGACTTTCTGGATGGCGATCAAGCAACATTTTGAAGAAGAACACAAACCTATCAAGCTTCCGCGTTATTTAAACTTTTTTAGACAATGATAATCAATGTAGACAATTCTGCCAATCGTGTTTTGAATGTTTTTAACTAGTCGTTAGATGTTTGTTACTTGATCACTTAAAACTTTAATTTTGTACTTGTGACCTAATCAATCACTTTATTATATAAAATCATGAATATATAATTAAATTCATATGGAAATTAGACGGTTGTTACAATTTTATGGCATGAATTTTCCGCTACGACTTTTTGTCAAATACGAACTAGGGCCTTACACCTTTTGAGCTTGTAACAACTGTTGCAGCATAGTTTTGATTTCTGCAACAGATGTCTCAAGTTTATCAACCCTCTCCGTCAATTCTTTGTATTTTAAACCATCACCCATGTTAATGGGATCATCTGATTTCCCACCAGTGGTGGTTGTATCAGTGGTTGACTTAGGAAAAGTTTCCCAAAAATCATCCACTGATGCCCCTTATTCTCGGTACTGGGGACTTCTTTCTTCAGCAGAGGTTACCATTTTAAGGTCACCAGTGTATAATGGAAACACACTAGTGGACACTAGGTTCCCAAAGAAGAAATTGCCTTCAAGGGAGCCTCATTAATGAAACTACTGTCCAGGTGTAAACCAGTGGGTTCAACACCTGTAGTAGCTGCTCCACTTGAACTACTGATAGGAATTACTTGTAATTCCTGCAGTGTAGCCTCCTCAACTGTCGGTGGGTTAGCAGAGATAGAGACACCAGACTCAGTCACTTGTTGTGGTATATTCTCATTGACAGGTGATTGAGAAGAACTGATTTTTGTCTGGGCTATATCAAGCGCATCCAATAGAGGTATCATTGATGGTGGGAGTTGTGCAGTAAGGATAGGGGTAGAAAGAGAATTTGCCTCGAGAGCTGGGTTGTGGAAGATAGATTCAAGTGAATCAATTGCTTCATATTGTGGTGTCCCTATTGATACAACTTGATCCTTTTGAGAGGATGCAGGAGGAGTTTTAGGCTCAGGTTGAGATCTTTCTTCCATCTGCTGTGAGGAAGTAACAACAGTGGTTTCAGGTGACTTTTGTGTTGTCACAGGTGTTACCTCTGGGATCACATCTTCCAGAGTCACCTTTTTGGTGGGATTGGGAGGCTTTTGGATAGTTTTCTTTTTGGTCTTTTTGGTGTGGTGTTCATAGCAGGGGTTGTGCTGCTGTGATCACAAGGAGTAGTGGGCTCAACAGCAGGGGCCTAAGGAGCAGTTGTTGCTGCTAAATTCTGCTCAGGTACCTCTGTTTGTGTTTTTGAAGGTTTTGACAGCCTTGTGAATGATTCAGAAGTTAGGCTGTTTATTTGAATAAGATTTCCTTGGATAAGCACATGTGCATTATCCTTTGAAAATTTCTTTTGAAGATAAAAACTTAAAAACCTTGAAAACAATAAAAATGATTTTTTATTAACATTCTTAACCATATTATTGAAAATCTCTTGAGAGTAGTTAAAATTGTCTTCAGCCATGATAGCATAGCCCAGGTATTGGATTTTCAATGGTATTTCATTAAAAGCTGTTGTTTTATTTGACACACACATGAGGAGGGTATTTAATAAAAACCTCATGGCAGGTGGAAAACTGTCCTTTTGTAAAGTATCCTTTTTCATTTCTTCTTCATACCCTCTCTTAATGAAATCAGTTTGGTACTCTGTTTTTGGGAAAGAGCTTTTACCTGTAAGATCATTGATTTCAAAAACCTCTGAAATGGTTTGAGGTGTGATGGTAACTGGAATTCCCCTTATTGATGAAGTAATAGCTAAGGTCTTTTTGTCCTTTGTTTCAAGCTTTGCATTTTTCCAGAACTCTCGTTGGGTATCCAGGTACATGGTTTCATTGCATGTCAACAGAGTTTTGTACTTTGAAGATGAAAGTGCATCAATCACGGAATGAGAATCTGTGTTTTGACTTGTTTTTGCAAGTGTACACAGGTAGTTATGACGGGTTTTGAATGGAAGATCCATGATAAATCGAAGGTGGTTAAGAACGAAGGAAGAAGATGAGTGATTTGAGAGAATTTGGTGAAAACTGATTTTGAAAGGAATTTTGAATTCGACTCATAGTGAAAACCCTGTTTGGGGTTTTGATCAGGGTTTTATAGGTGAAAAAGTGAATGCTGACGTGGCAGCGGTTACAAAAGATCTGACGGCTAAGTACTGTCCACGTGACAACCTCTGATGAATAATGGATGACAGTTGTTAGGAAACTACCGATGAATCAATATCAGTGGTTTACAGTGCTGAAAATGAAAACCGTGGCTGACTATAACTATCAGTGGATTAAAAAACTGAGGTTTAACAACAGTGATTAACAAAGAAAATGAGAGAACAGAGGTTGACTTTCAGCAGTGGATAATATTCAGCAGAACAGATGTTTGAAACAAACAGTGGTTATGGCAGACTTTTAAGGATTTAATGAAAATTTTCATTTTTAGCTATTTTTAAGGATGGATTTTTGATTTTCTGAAAACATTTTAATGCTTTTATTCATAGAAAAACAGAATTTTGCCTGTTATTCCATGTTCAGCATGCCAATCCTAGAGATCAAGCTTTCAAAGGTAGATGTGTCTAAAGCCTTTGTTAGCACATCTGCCAGCTGATCTTTAGTTGGAACATGGTGTAGAGAAATCAAACCTTTTTCATAGCAATCCCTCACAAAGTCATGTCTGATATCGGTGCTTGGTGGTTGAATGTGAAACTGGATTTTTGATGATATTTTCTGCTGCCTGACTGTCCAACATGAGTGGTGTCTTTAAGGCAGTGATACCAAAATCCAGTAGTTGGGCTGTACAACTTGCAGCAGCAATATACTCTGCCTCAGCAGTGGATGTTGAAACTGCTGCTTGCTTTTTGCTTTGCCAAGACACTAAGCAATTGCCTAGGAATTTGCTTTTTGCTTTTCTTTCAACCTCCACAAAACACTATTTTAACCCAACAGTGGTTTTAAACCATCGTTTTAACCCAACAGCAGTTTCAACCATAGTTTTTTCCACAACAAATACATTTATCCCAACTGTGGTTTCAAACATCTGTTTTCCTCCATCTGTTGACCAAAGTCAACAGATGTATCAACTACTGTTTTATTTTCAAGCATGTTCCTTCTCCAAAAAAATAATAATTTAACCCTCTCCACAAAACACTATTTTAACCCAACAGTGGTTTTAAACCAATGTTTTAACCAAACAACGGTTTCAACCACAGTTTTCTACACAACACTCTGCTTTATCTCAACAGTAGTTCCAAACCTCTGTTTTCATCCATCTGTTAACCAAAGTCAACAGATGTATCAACCACTGTTTTATTTTCAAACATCTGTTCCCAATAACAGAGCTTTGATCATTTAAACAGACCTTTGCCAATATTACAAGCTGTTACACTCTTAAACCTAAATATTTATTTACTTAATTTAAATAACAAACATGGTTAATAATTTTAACACAACTAATTATATAAAAACTACAAGTGTCAAACAGAGGTAACTATATAGTAAACAAAATTCAAAATAGCAAACAGTAATCAATAGAATACAGCATATTAATTCCTAATCAATGGGCAAAACAACATACAAAGTTCATCCATCTGTTGACCTAAGTCAATAGATGTATCAACCACTGTTTTATTTTCAAACATTTGTTCCCAATAACAGAGCTTTGATCATTTAAACAGACCTTTGCCAATATTACAAGCTTTTACACTCTCAAACATAAATATTCATTTACTTAATTTAAATAACAAACATGGTTAATAATTTTAACACAACTAATTATATAAAAACTACAAGTGTCAAAACAGCAAACAACATTCAATAAAATACAGCATACTAATTCCTAATCAATGGGTGAAACAGTAGTCTCGATAAGTAAAGCTCCTTTCGGACCATTGTAGTTGTCAACATGTTGGAGGTATTTCAGAAGTTCGTTGCTCAGATCAACTTCAACCATATCCCCCAGATGCTTGTTATCAGCCACTTGTTGTCTTCAATTATATTAGTCCTTCGGCGCCTATCTACATAATCAACTACACGAGGATTATTGAAAACAAACACATTCATCCAGCCTTCTTCTTCATATCTGAGCAAATCAGCAGTTAGCTCAACAGACTTTCCAATAACAATCAAATGCAGCCTCTTTGCGATGGTTAAAAAATGCCCTTGGCAAGGATTGACTACAATACTCTCTGGAAAACGAAGCATTCTGAAAGTCTCACTCAGAACATCAAAAGCAACGATGTTCCTCTCACCTAGTGGATACCAATAATTTGAAACCATAAAATATATGGTTTTATCAGCATAAACTCCTGTTGTGACAACTCGAGTTTCCGACTTTCACTTTCGCATTTATTGAACGTTGACTTTGACTGTTGACTTTGACTGTTTAGTTGTTTGACTTGTTTGACTTGTAATGTACACATTGTGATATGATATGATGAAACGTATTGTGTTTGCATGATTATGTGTTTGGTTGTATAAGTATAACGTGAGAACTGTTGAAAAACTTAAACTTAAACTGCTGAACGACCCGACGAATCAAATGATTCGCCATGACCCAACTCGACGAAACAGAAGCCTGTTTCGTCATTTAAATCTCGATGAAACACAAGTGTTTCGCCGGCCCAGATTCGTGTAACACCCCAAAATTTATTTTAATATGAGAATAGGTAAAATCATGGAAATGCTTGAATTAAACATTAAACAAGATTAAAGGGGGGTAATATGAAAAATTTATCACTTAATAGGGATCAATTATGTTTTAACTAAAGTTAAAACATTCTGTACGTGGGGGGATCGATCAAGGGCAGGGGAGAAACAAGGGTTACCTTGTTCTTGCAAGAATTCACCAATTGACAAGGAGAAATCAAGGTTTAATTGCTGCATGTGCTGAAACTTCAAACATCTAAGTATATCTAGTAAAGTGGTAAGCTGAATTTTTGATTTTGATGATGTTTACAATTAGGGTTTCGACCCAATCATGGAATTGTGATATGATTTGTGTTGTTTAGATGTTAAGGATACTCCCTAGAGTAGAAATCATGCTTGATTTTGGTTAATTGAAAGAAAGCCTCTAAAAACCCACTTTGTGAAATTATGATTATGAATATGGGGATTATAGGAATGATGAACAAATGTAATTTCACATGTAAATCAGCTTGTAGTACCCAAAAGCTAGTTAAATTGATGTAGATAAAAGAGATTGTAAGAAATAGATTGAGTAATGATGATGTATAGGATGGATTAGCAAGTTATGCTTTAGATGTTGTACACTATGCTTTATTAAGGTAACACCTACTAGGTGCTCGATGAAATGCTTGAATGAGTAGTTATGTGTAAATTGGAAAAATGATGGAATGAAGTTTGGGTACTAAATGAATGATTGATCATGTTGATTTAGGTGTAAAGGAAGAAGGCTCGAATTCTAAGAAGCCGGAAGGTTCACAAGACCGAGGTATGATCCGTTACATACGAAAGTTTACTTCTTTTTATTTATCGTTTGCAATTATAATGAATAACCCTTGTTATAAGAATCATTCTATGTTTAATTATTGAAGTGTTAATAATGAATGGTAATCCCTTGTGGATTCGTTTAAGCTGAGAACGGACTATGCTAAGTTATGCAAAACGACCGGTTCTTGCAACTAGGTCAATTAAGGATATGAAACCATCCGACTAGAATGGGTGGTCACGCAAGCAAATAACCGTATGCATAAGGTTCAATCCATTGAATGGATAGAACGAAGGATTCTTAAGCTAAAAGTAATTAACCCGATGTTATCGGGTCGAATGCGAAATGCTTAAATCTCATTATGAGATTGTATGCCATACTCACTAGATGGGTAATCGAATGCGTATAAGAAATGGACGTATATAGATGATTGTAATTACCATGTTGGTATTGTGGACTAATTAAGCGCCTATACTAACTTTTTAATGTTTGGTGTTTAATGTAGGTAAATCCTCGACTTAGGCGATTGGACGACTTGGAACGTGCACACATGGTTTACGCCCGCTTCTCGCTTCCGTTGTTAAGCCCTTTTTGAATGGTCTAAGTCTTGGTCTTATGTAATCAAGTCTAGTTAGTATGTTGTCATCTTTGTCGTAGGGTAAAATTTGGTAGATGGAAATCATGTCGTGACCAATGTGGACTTGTTTGTTCGTTTTGGGTTTTTGTCAAAGATGTTTAATGTTTAAGTTTGGTTTGTAAAACAGGTGGTTTATGATGTTAAACGAATAGGTCATGTCGAAATTTTCAAAAATATTTTCCTACTTATTTGTTCGTAATTAATAGTAGGATTGGGGCGTAACAAGTTGGTATCAGAGCCTAGGTTTGAGGGATTCAAGCTGGAGTAATAGCGCTTGAACTCAAACCAATGGCTCTCGCGAAGGTGTGCTCGTTCCAAGATCGCCAACGAGGTAATAATTTAATTTCCCGATGAATACTAGTATATGTAATGAGTTTGAAATATAAAAATTGAGTTAAGAATGTGAGATAAGTAGTATGGGTAGCAAAACAATGAATTCCAGGTACTATATGACTGAAAAACGAACTCGAGAAAGAATTAAAGCGTTAAAAACGAAGCTGCAGCGATTAAGCAAACGGCGGGCCGTCGCCGACGGCCAGACACCCGTCGCCGACGGGGTACCCCCATCCGACGCCCTAACACCCTGCCGACGGGTGAATCTGTCCGACGCTCGTTTTAAGAGCCCGTCGCCGACGGGCATGTTAACCGTCGCCGACGGCTTACGCAATGCCGACTTGCTGAATTCTTTTGTTCCACACGTTATGTGTTACTGGGCTATCCAAAGACCCCTTTTATGACAAAACCGAATTCATATAAGGCTTAACAGGAGTATGTAATCACAAATGGTGATTTCAATAAGAACGATTTCGTAAGAATGTAAAGTGATAAACCGGATTGTATGAGATGAGCTAAGTAAATGCTGATTAATGAACAATGATATATACTGAAAGTTTGTGATTTGTATTAAACGGAAATATGCTATTGTATAGATGGCTGATGCAAGCAACGTTAATGATAATGACGATGTGGCTAGACAAGAAGCGTTCGAGAACAAAGTTACGGAAGTAGCGGAAGGGGTTATGCAAGCCAATCTTCCACGGTTGGCTCAAGAGGTAGAAAGCCGAGTTCTGGGGGTTGTGGATGCTATGATGACCAGTAAGATCGAGGAATTGAAAGAACTAATTGAGGGGTCTAGAAGTAAAGGTAAGGAACGACGATGCACGTATAAAGACTTTATGGCGTGCAATCCGGCAACGTATGATGGTAAAATTGATCCGATCGCATGCCAAAGATGGATTTCAAATATAGAAGCAGTGTTCATTCGAAGTCGTTGTGATAACGAAGATAAGGTGATGTTCGCCACCGGTCAACTCACTTTTCAGGCAAAAGATTGGTGGGATGCACACAGTAAAGAGATAGGTGAAGAAAGGCTCCAAACAATGACCTGGCAAGAGTTTAAGGATCCTTTCATGAAATATCACTGCCCTCAGTCCGCCGTTGATAAGATTCAAGAGGATTTCTTACGCCTCCGACAGAAGAACGAGACGATAAATGAGATATCAAACACCTTCTTGGATAAGATGAAGTTTTGTGGAGAGTTTGTGCAAACTGAAAGGATGAAGATTAACCGCTTTTATGGCGTATTAAAGGCGGAATTTAGGGAGTTCATCACTCCCTCGAAGTGCGAGACTCTTGATGAGCTCATCAATCTAGCGCGGGATAGAGAAATCGAGATCAAGAGGCAAGAAGAGCGGGGAGAAAAGAGACCCAATGAAAAAGGTGGGAATTTGACCCCGACCAAAAAGGGGAAGTATCAAGAGCAAGGAAGAAAGGATAAGTCGAAGAGTGGTATCACGCCGTGCAAGACTTGTGGAAAACTTCATACGGGGGAATGTTTGTTAGGCAAGAAAGGGTGTTACAAATGCGGTAAGGAGGGACACTCATCTTATCAATGTCCGAATAGCCCAAAAACTTGCTTCAACTGTTTCGAAAAAGGGCACATCAAATCTGAGTGCCCGAAACTCCAGCAAGAGTCGAAGAAGGAAGATAAGAAACAAGAAGGTTCTAGGGCCAAGCGTAGAATGTTCCAAATTACATCCGAAGAAGCCAAGTCTCACCCGAATGTGATTTCAGGTATCTTTTTACTAAACTCCATACCGGTTTATGTGCTATTCGATACTGGAGCTACTATGTGTTACGCCCTAAAACGTAATACCTTAAAATGACGCAGCGGAAATTCGTGCCATAAAAATTTCTTTCATGATATACGTCTTGACATTCTAAAAATTCATTTTTATAATATTAGAACATAACTTATCCTCACTAAATTACATAATTAAGCATTCCCGTACAATCTGTCTTGTGACTCGATCCTCGATTTCCAAATCCTTGGATATCCTCATGACTGATACTACCTGCGCTCACCACATAAAATTTACAATATTAGTACGCAAAATAAACACACAAGGTTTGTTCATGTTTACTTCTCGTTTCGACAACTTTTTACATCCCAGCTTTTCCATCCTGTCATACCATCCGTGGTGAGACTTCTTTGCTATTCCTGCATTTCCCTTAAAGCTCCAGGTACACGAATAAACAACGTAAACACTTAAGCGTACTGAATAGCCAACATGCATACCTAACATCATACATATTATTTCCATACATACATACGTACACACATGCATACATACCTACTTGCATACATACTCACACACATACATGTCAACCTACATGCATACTTACATATTAACACATCTACATCATTATATACGTATCTACAAGTACACATACCTACATCATTACATACACTCATGGCAATATACATGTACACATACATACATCCCTACTTGCATCATACCAAGCTTATACATACCTACTCCTATACATACCATCATAGGTCCACGTACTTGCTCGCATACTTATAAACATACATACATACATACCTATCTACATAAGTGCATACCCTTAAGCTCATAAAAACGTAATAAACCTACAATGCATAAAACATGAATTGAATCAGTCATACGTACTTTAAAACGTGTCAAAACGAGTCCAGGAAGCTGAACTGATTGAAATACAAGTTTTTCAACAAAAATGGGTTCTTTCGCGCCACGTGACGGCGCCATGTTGCTCCCTCGCGTGGCGCGGGGGAGGCGCTTTTCCAGCAGATCTGCAGCTCAGTTCAGCTATGCCAGTTTTTACGGAAACGACCATAACTTCTTCGTTATTGATCCGTTTTACCCGATTCTTTTTCCTACGCGTCCGTAATTTAATCCTCCATCTTTTGGAGTTGAAACCCAACATCCAACAAAATAAATTTTTAGACTTTTAAGCCTTCGACTCATCACCTTTTTACCGAATTTTAACCCGCTTATGCATTTTATCAAACAAACATGATTGTTTGATCCCGATTTCACATGAACCTTATAATTTCAATGTTGTCTAACATATTAGGTTCAATTCACAAGTTTATGTACAATCTTAAACCCATTTATACTTAAATGATTATTTTGACCCGTTATGGGTATTTGCGCATTAAGTGGACTATGACGTACCAAACCCTATACTTCGCTTTCATACTTGCCCAAGACATTACACTAATCAATGACTTGTTTCTAAACTACTTACTAAGATCGTTTGCCCAAAATACCCGTCAAGGGCATTTTGGTCAACTTTAATCCCATCATTCACGACGAAAGACTTTTCTACATATTTAACCTTAAACATCATGCTTAATAAATTTCAACACTTTATTACTTACTTGAACTAAGAAGTGATTACGGAAATCACTTACCTTATGCGTCCGCGCTCGTATTCGATTCCTCGCCTTTTCTTGACCCGTCATCCTTTCATGCTTGAGTCCGTCACGACGTGATTCCTATACTTTCATTCCATTGAAACCACGCTCTTGTTAGTATACTCATTTGTTCATGTAACAATCGTATCATTCGCATAATTCCTACTTAACTTTCCATAATCATGACTAACAAGCATTAAAACATCTAATCAACTTCATATCCTTTCCAACACATATAATTCATCGGGTAATCAAAATTAACACATATTTACCTATTCTTATCAACGTCGACTTTCACTAACATGCATACGACATAATTTGTCAACCACAATATTTAATATCTTCGAAATCCAAATTCATTATCACACATAACACATAATTAATGCCCACATACTCATAACTTCATAACGCTACATTTGACAACCATGTCTTATAAGAATCAACTTAGCATAATCCTAGCATCATTCTTGGTTAGTGAGGTTATACGCTATATATATTTCGTACAAGTTCACTTTTAACCGTAATTAAGGGATTAGTAGACCACATAGCAACCTCACCCGTTCGACACAATGTACAAGCTCCTAATGCACAAATTTGACCATCATATACCTTCAACCCGAATTCATATACGAATTCCATCTAAGGCACATTTTTCAAGTTAGTAAACTACTACTTTCATCACAATCGCTTTTATACATATAAACTTACAACTTGCATACAATTTCGCTTTCTAACTTCACCTAGCAATTTCATCGAACACTTGGCGTGCGCACTAACATCTAAGCATATTGTACAAGCAATTTAAGCCTATTCTCCCCACATTCACCTCATGAATCCTTTTATTCAAACAAGATCACATTTTCACCTTCATCATGTTACTATCAAGACCTAATACGTAACATATACATCATCATAATCAAAATAATCAATATACACATGCTCATGATAACCATTATCATACTCATAAACATGGGTTTCATTCTAAATCACTAGATAACTAAGATTTAACCAAGATTCAGCTTAAACATGATAACATTAGCAAGATTTCATCCTGATTTAGATCAAACCCACGAATTCAACAAAAACCCACTTCTTGGTTGTTCATCAAAACTGAAAATTGAGACTTACCTTGGCTAGAGCTTGCTTAGATTATCACTATTTCGACTCATGCAAGTTCGAATTCAGCCCAATTCGCATCCAATTTCGTTGATTAGGGTTCATGAGGGGAAACCCCCTTTCTTTCTCTTCTCTGATCGAACACACACACACACACACGTCCAGGTGTGTGTGTTTGTGGGTTTTTATTTTTTTGTTTTATATTTAGTCTTTCCTTTTATTCAAAACCACCCCTCATGTTTGTTACTTACTCACTATTTAACTCAATTTCATAACCTATTTGTTTTAGCCAAGTTTTTAACTAGGTTTAATAACCTAGTTATCCCATCTCTTTCTTTTAAACGTGGTAACATACTAGTAACTAACGAACTCGAGTTTTTGGGGTGTTACAAGTCTACCCCCCTTAAATGAGGTTTCGTCCCCGAAACCTTTCATTCAAACTAGACCAATTATACCCTTACCCCTTTCAGGTTGTTCATTCACTATCCTTACTACAATCTGAACGCATTCGGGACCTTGGCAAAGGTTTTACTCATGCATAAACGTAATTGTACACATTGTTCATATGCCCTCATATTAAGTAAATTACTTTCATAATTATACTTATGTCAGACTTTTCTCCAGAGCTCTTATTAGTGTCTTTTACTTTATAACACTAGCTCTTAACACATAGCATTACTACGTTTCTTTCATCGAATTTATTTCAGTTGTATATAATTATTAATTGTACAAACCTAAGTATGCGGCTTGTTTCTAACTCCCTATTTAAGCATATCATATTCATATATTTGCTAATCAAAATAATTCGATTTACTTTATATTACTCATTCATTATAGGCCATCTTTCATTTTGTTCAAATGAACATGGCCAACATGCCGGGCATCAGAGTTAGCATTTCTTAACGATACTTCCCTTCTCATAAATTCTATCAGAATTTCCATTTACGAGCATTCAGGTTCACTACCACCAATTCGCATAAAAATATTATTCTATTTGTAACTTTCTATTTAACATCCACAAGTTAAACCATTTACTAACCTCGCTAATTTGGAACAAACCAACGTGTAACAACCCGAGTTGACTTGCTCCTTCATGAATCCATAACTTAATAGGGTTGATCTTGTCCATCGGGTGTCATAAGCTTTCATTCATGAGCATTCTTTCACCGTTCTAGGTAGTTTCATCGCATCGTGATTCCTGCCAATCTCATTATAAAATTAGGGGTTTACACATTCCATTCGATTCATTCAGACATAATGTTTATCACATCGCCTTATTTATACATTAATACTTTCTCAATTCCTTCGTAAGACATTAGGGTGTTAGACCTATTCATAACAGGTCAATACATGGCCATTTCTTAATATATCATTCTTGTTATTTATATATATACGTATCGAGGTACATGTTTTAAATCCGTCCCACGGATTTAAATGTAACATTCAGACCCTTCATTCCTTCTATGTTTGAATCCATCTAGCGGCTCCAAACATATCATTCGTACCTTTTCTTCCTTACATGTGTTTTAACAAAAACTTAAAGTTTTGCCTGCCTTCAGCAACTAGGTTTTTAAGGTTAGTCATCTTAGTTGTCGAATCATACTTACTTCATTTTAGTTCTATCCATATATGAGTTTTCTTCTTCCTTACACATTCAACTACCCAAGTAAATGGGGTTCGGCATAAACACTCTCAATGAGAGTTAAGCATTCACATTCGATTACCCAAATAATTGGGTTTGGCATAAACATTCTCAACGAGAGTTAAGCATTCACATTCGATTACCCAAATAATTGGGTTTTGGCATAAACACTCTCAACGAGAGTTAAGCATTCACATTCGATTACCCAAATAATTGGGTTTGGCATAAACACTCTCAACGAGAGTTAAGCATTCACATTCGATTACCCAAATAATTGGGTTTGGCATAAACACTCTCAACGAGAGTTAAGCATTCACATTCGATTACCCAAATAATTGGGTTTGGCATAAACACTCTCAACGAGAGTTAAGCATTCACATTCGATTACCCAAATAATTGGGTTTGGCATAAACACTCTCAACGAGAGTTAAGCATTCACATTCGATTACCCAAATAATTGGGTTTTTTTTTTTTTTTTTTCGCTTTTAATCATAACTTCTTCTTTCAATCCGTAATACGGATTAAGCTTCTAGCATTCATTAGAGTATTCAAAATCACCCGTTCAAAATAGATGGTAGCTCATTCTTATTCGACTTGTTCGCTAGAACCGGTCGACTCGCATAACCTTTCATAACCTTCGTTAGCATAACCAAATCCGCAATGGATTTGCTATTTCGCATTCGCTACAACATAGCGCCCACCTGCTACCCAATTCTACCGGGCATACCTGCAATAATTGCCACGGTCTCACGAACGTCATATGCTTCTTGCGTACTGGCCAGGTGCGCAATCCACACACTAGTTTCGTGCCTTCGTGTAATCATCGCCTTATGCCCGGAAGATGGGTTTCAGTTTCGTGCATATTTCTATTACTTCCCCAAGACCATATCATGGTCTTTCGTTTAATAATTACCCTTCCAAGGAGACCCTTTCCTTTTTATTTTTGACATTGGTACTCATACATATTAGTATTGTGTACCTGGGGTTAATTTGCCTAGTTGCACCTTCGCCCGCCTTGGCGTTCATCCTATTCTGCATTCACGGATCACCCTCTTCAAACTCTTAAGCTTACCTTGCACATAACATACTATTAGTTTCCTTCAAATACACAATCTAATACATACTTACATTCGCTTTTGCATTTAGGCCTCGATCGAGTCTTAGATCGTACGGGTTCTTGGTCATGAGAGCACACCGGTTCGAGTTCAAGTATTTACCTCCTGTTACTTGATTCTCTCAAACCAGGGCTCTGATACCAACTTGTTACGCCCTAAAACGTAATACCTTAAAATGACGCAGCGGAAATTCGTGCCATAAAAATTTCTTTCATGATATACGTCTTGACATTCTAAAAATTCATTTTTATAATATTAGAACATAACTTATCCTCACTAAATTACATAATTAAGCATTCCCGTACAATCTGTCTTGTGACTCGATCCTCGATTTCCAAATCCTTGGATATCCTCATGACTGATACTACCTGCGCTCACCACATAAAATTTACAATATTAGTACGCAAAATAAACACACAAGGTTTGTTCATGTTTACTTCTCGTTTCGACAACTTTTTACATCCCAGCTTTTCCATCCTGTCATACCATCCGTGGTGAGACTTCTTTGCTATTCCTGCATTTCCCTTAAAGCTCCAGGTACACGAATAAACAACGTAAACACTTAAGCGTACTGAATAGCCAACATGCATACCTAACATCATACATATTATTTCCATACATACATACGTACACACATGCATACATACCTACTTGCATACATACTCACACACATACATGTCAACCTACATGCATACTTACATATTAACACATCTACATCATTATATACGTATCTACAAGTACACATACCTACATCATTACATACACTCATGGCAATATACATGTACACATACATACATCCCTACTTGCATCATACCAAGCTTATACATACCTACTCCTATACATACCATCATAGGTCCACGTACTTGCTCGCATACTTATAAACATACATACATACATACCTATCTACATAAGTGCATACCCTTAAGCTCATAAAAACGTAATAAACCTACAATGCATAAAACATGAATTGAATCAGTCATACGTACTTTAAAACGTGTCAAAACGAGTCCAGGAAGCTGAACTGATTGAAATACAAGTTTTTCAACAAAAATGGGTTCTTTCGCGCCACGTGACGGCGCCATGTTGCTCCCTCGCGTGGCGCGGGGGAGGCGCTTTTCCAGCAGATCTGCAGCTCAGTTCAGCTATGCCAGTTTTTACGGAAACGACCATAACTTCTTCGTTATTGATCCGTTTTACCCGATTCTTTTTCCTACGCGTCCGTAATTTAATCCTCCATCTTTTGGAGTTGAAACCCAACATCCAACAAAATAAATTTTTAGACTTTTAAGCCTTCGACTCATCACCTTTTTACCGAATTTTAACCCGCTTATGCATTTTATCAAACAAACATGATTGTTTGATCCCGATTTCACATGAACCTTATAATTTCAATGTTGTCTAACATATTAGGTTCAATTCACAAGTTTATGTACAATCTTAAACCCATTTATACTTAAATGATTATTTTGACCCGTTATGGGTATTTGCGCATTAAGTGGACTATGACGTACCAAACCCTATACTTCGCTTTCATACTTGCCCAAGACATTACACTAATCAATGACTTGTTTCTAAACTACTTACTAAGATCGTTTGCCCAAAATACCCGTCAAGGGCATTTTGGTCAACTTTAATCCCATCATTCACGACGAAAGACTTTTCTACATATTTAACCTTAAACATCATGCTTAATAAATTTCAACACTTTATTACTTACTTGAACTAAGAAGTGATTACGGAAATCACTTACCTTATGCGTCCGCGCTCGTATTCGATTCCTCGCCTTTTCTTGACCCGTCATCCTTTCATGCTTGAGTCCGTCACGACGTGATTCCTATACTTTCATTCCATTGAAACCACGCTCTTGTTAGTATACTCATTTGTTCATGTAACAATCGTATCATTCGCATAATTCCTACTTAACTTTCCATAATCATGACTAACAAGCATTAAAACATCTAATCAACTTCATATCCTTTCCAACACATATAATTCATCGGGTAACCAAAATTAACACATATTTACCTATTCTTATCAACGTCGACTTTCACTAACATGCATACGACATAATTTGTCAACCACAATATTTAATATCTTCGAAATCCAAATTCATTATCACACATAACACATAATTAATGCCCACATACTCATAACTTCATAACGCTACATTTGACAACCATGTCTTATAAGAATCAACTTAGCATAATCCTAGCATCATTCTTGGTTAGTGAGGTTATACGCTATATATATTTCGTACAAGTTCACTTTTAACCGTAATTAAGGGATTAGTAGACCACATAGCAACCTCACCCGTTCGACACAATGTACAAGCTCCTAATGCACAAATTTGACCATCATATACCTTCAACCCGAATTCATATACGAATTCCATCTAAGGCACATTTTTCAAGTTAGTAAACTACTACTTTCATCACAATCGCTTTTATACATATAAACTTACAACTTGCATACAATTTCGCTTTCTAACTTCACCTAGCAATTTCATCGAACACTTGGCGTGCGCACTAACATCTAAGCATATTGTACAAGCAATTTAAGCCTATTCTCCCCACATTCACCTCATGAATCCTTTTATTCAAACAAGATCACATTTTCACCTTCATCATGTTACTATCAAGACCTAATACGTAACATATACATCATCATAATCAAAATAATCAATATACACATGCTCATGATAACCATTATCATACTCATAAACATGGGTTTCATTCTAAATCACTAGATAACTAAGATTTAACCAAGATTCAGCTTAAACATGATAACATTAGCAAGATTTCATCCTGATTTAGATCAAACCCACGAATTCAACAAAAACCCACTTCTTGGTTGTTCATCAAAACTGAAAATTGAGACTTACCTTGGCTAGAGCTTGCTTAGATTATCACTATTTCGACTCATGCAAGTTCGAATTCAGCCCAATTCGCATCCAATTTCGTTGATTAGGGTTCATGAGGGGAAACCCCCTTTCTTTCTCTTCTCTGATCGAACACACACACACACACGTCCAGGTGTGTGTGTTTGTGGGTTTTTATTTTTTTGTTTTATATTTAGTCTTTCCTTTTATTCAAAACCACCCCTCATGTTTGTTACTTACTCACTATTTAACTCAATTTCATAACCTATTTGTTTTAGCCAAGTTTTTAACTAGGTTTAATAACCTAGTTATCCCATCTCTTTCTTTTAAACGTGGTAACATACTAGTAACTAACGAACTCGAGTTTTTGGGGTGTTACACTATGTCATTTATTTCGAATGAAATTATACAACATCCGTCCTTTAAGATCGAACGAATGCCAATGCCTTTAGAAGTAGAAATAGCCGATAGCAAGATGTATATGTTACATGAGGTTTGTAGAAATTGTAAATTCACTATAGAAGATGAAGAATTTGACATCGACCTGATACCCATGGTTTTGGGGGAATTCAAAATGATCGTGGGGATGGATTGGTTGGCGCGACACCATGTGGAGATTAACTGTGAAACCAAGGTGATGGTTATTCAAGCTCCAAGTGGAAAGCAATTAAGTATCCAAGGAGAGAGAAACGTGGAAACCAAGTTGTGTACCTTGGTCCAAGCTTATAAGTACGTACTTAACGGGAGTAGAGCATACTTAGCTTATGTGGGAGATGCCCAACAAATTCTCCCGAAGCTTGAAGACGTTGAGGTCGTGAACGAATTTCCGGATGTATTCCCGGAAGAATTGCCGGGACTTCCTCCCGAAAGGGAGATAGAGTTTCGCATCGAATTAAACCCGGACGCGAAGCCAGTTGCAAAAGCTCCCTATAGACTTGCTCCCACCGAGATGCGAGAACTGATGACACAGTTGCAAGATCTTTTAGATAAGGGTTTCATACGCCCGAGTGTGTCGCCTTGGGGAGCACCCGTCCTTTTCGTTAAAAAGAAAGACGGGTCGATGCGCATGTGCATCGACTATAGAGAATTAAACAAACTGACCATAAAGAACCGCTACCCTTTACCTAGAATTGACGACCTTTTTGATCAATTACAAGGGGCGAGCTGGTTCTCCAAGATAGACCTGCGTTCGAGATACCATCAAGTTAGAGTACGGGAAGAGGATATTCCAAAGACTGCATTTAGAACCCGTTATGGGCACTATGAATTTCTAGTCATGTCGTTTGGGTTGACGAACGCGCCGGCTGCATTTATGGATCTTATGAACCGGGTGTGCCGACCCATGTTAGACAAATCAGTAATAGTATTCATAGATGATATCTTAGTTTATTCCCGAAGCAAAGCTGCGCACGCAAGGCATTTGCGAGAAGTACTCGAAACTCTCTGCAAGGAGAAACTTTACGCCAAATTTTCAAAATGCGCCTTCTGGCTCAGGGAGGTGCAGTTTCTAGGCCACGTGATCAATGCGGAAGGTGTTTTAGTGGACCCATCAAAGATTGATGCTGTAATGAAATGGGTTTCCCCGAAAAGTCCGACTGAGATAAGGAGTTTCCTAGGCCTCGCGGGATACTATAGGCGGTTCATACCGGATTTCTCGAAGATAGCTCTACCCCTAACCAGAATGACGAGAAAGAAAGAAAAATTTGTGTGGGGTAAGGAACAGGAGAAGGCTTTTCGTATACTGAAGGAGAAATTGTCGAGTCCTCCGGTCCTGACGTTGCCAGATGGAACTGAAGATTTGGTTGTTTATTCAGATGCTTCCCATCAGGGGTTAGGTTGTGTTTTGATGCAAAGGGGAAAGGTTATTGCTTATGCGTCGCAGCAACTAAAGCCTCACGAGGTGAACTACCCAACACACGATCTGGAATTGGCAGCAGTAGTGTTCGCCTTAAAGATTTGGAGACACTACCTATACGGTGCGAGATGTACAATTTACTCGGATCATAAGAGCCTCAAGTATTTCTTTGAACAGAAAGATTTGAATATGAGGCAACGAAGATGGCTAGAGCTTATCAAGGATTATGATTGTGACATCCTCTATCACCCGGGGAAAGCAAATGTGGTAGCCGATGCGTTAAGCCGAAAAGAGTATCCGTCTCCTCTCCGTGTAACGTCCATGAAGATGGTAGTTACGCCACGACTACTTGAAACGATACGGGAATCTCAAAGAAAGTCTCTTGGAGCAGAAGACTTAAGGAAAGAAAGATTAAAAGGCGTTATTGATAAATTAGAAGAAAATTCGACCGGACTCAAGACGCGATTCGGCCGAATTTGGATACCCCGATTTTGTGAAGTCAAAGCCGCACTACTCGATGAAGCACATAAGTCACGATATTCGGTCCACCCTGGGGCTACAAAGATGTATCGAGACTTAAAAACCAACTATTGGTGGCCGGGCATGAAACGCGATATCGTCAAGTACGTCGCAAAATGCTTAACGTGTTCTCAAGTGAAGGCAGAACACCAAAAGCCTTACGGAGAATCACAACCATTGGGGATACCGTTGTGGAAATGGGAAGAACTAACGATGGATTTAGTAACCAAGCTTCCAAGAACGAAAAAGGGGTATGATACAATATGGGTAATCGTAGATCGACTTACGAAAAGCGCCCACTTTCTACCCATTAAAGAAGCCTATTCTTCTGAGAAAATGGCGGAAATCTACATGAACGAGGTCGTGTCTCGACATGGGGTGCCTGTGTCAATCATCTCGGATCGTGATACTAGATTTACCTCTCGCTACTGGCAAAGATTTCACGAAAGCGTGGGAACGAGATTGCACATAAGTACCGCCTACCACCCTCAAACTGACGGCCAGTCAGAAAGAACCATTCAAACACTTATTGATATGTTGAGGGCGTGTGCCTTAGATTTTGGGGGAAATTGGGATGACCATTTACCACTAGTGGAATTTTCTTATAATAATAGTTACCACAGTGGCATTCAAATGGCACCGTACGAATTACTATATGGGAGAAAGTGTAGAACTCCCGTGTGTTGGGGTGAAGTGGGGCAAAGGGAGCTCGCGCCAATTGATTTAATAGCAATGACAAATGAAAAGATTGAATTAATTAGGGCTCGTTTGAAAGCTGCCCAGGATCGACAAAAAGCTTATGGAGACAAGAGAAAACGTCCTATTGAATTTCAAGTTGGAGATTTCGTTCTGTTGAAGGTGTCGCCATGGAAAGGCATAATCCGTTTTCGAAAACGGGGTAAATTAGGTCCTCGGTATATTGGGCCGTTTAAAATCTTGGCTCGTGTTGGAAGGGTTGCTTATCGATTAGAATTACCGCCTACCCTAGACGGAATTCACAATACCTTCCACGTGTCGCAACTGAGAAAATGTCTTGCGGATGAAACCGCGTTAGTACCTCTCGATGACATTGAGTTGGACAAGGGGTTGAATTATGTCGAAAGACCAATAGCTATTAACGATGTCAAGGTAAAGAAGCTCCGCAACAAGGCGGTCCGACAAGTGTTGGTACAATGGCAACACCGAAAGGGTTCGGAACTTACATGGGAATCAGAAGATGAAATGCGAAAATACTACCCTTTTCTCTTTGGTATGTCAACATTTAAATTGTTATGTACTCAGGTTTCGGGGACGAAACCTCTTTTAAGGAGGGTAGAGTTGTAACACCCCAAAATTTATTTTAATATGAGAATAGGTAAAATCATGGAAATGCTTGAATTAAACATTAAACAAGATTAAAGGGGGGTAATATGAAAAATTTATCACTTAATAGGGATCAATTATGTTTTAACTAAAGTTAAAACATTCTGTACGTGGGGGGATCGATCAAGGGCAGGGGAGAAACAAGGGTTACCTTGTTCTTGCAAGAATTCACCAATTGACAAGGAGAAATCAAGGTTTAATTGCTGCATGTGCTGAAACTTCAAACATCTAAGTATATCTAGTAAAGTGGTAAGCTGAATTTTTGATTTTGATGATGTTTACAATTAGGGTTTCGACCCAATCATGGAATTGTGATATGATTTGTGTTGTTTAGATGTTAAGGATACTCCCTAGAGTAGAAATCATGCTTGATTTTGGTTAATTGAAAGAAAGCCTCTAAAAACCCACTTTGTGAAATTATGATTATGAATATGGGGATTATAGGAATGATGAACAAATGTAATTTCACATGTAAATCAGCTTGTAGTACCCAAAAGCTAGTTAAATTGATGTAGATAAAAGAGATTGTAAGAAATAGATTGAGTAATGATGATGTATAGGATGGATTAGCAAGTTATGCTTTAGATGTTGTACACTATGCTTTATTAAGGTAACGCCTACTAGGTGCTCGATGAAATGCTTGAATGAGTAGTTATGTGTAAATTGGAAAAATGATGGAATGAAGTTTGGGTACTAAATGAATGATTGATCATGTTGATTTAGGTGTAAAGGAAGAAGGCTCGAATTCTAAGAAGCCGGAAGGTTCACAAGACCGAGGTATGATCCGTTACATACGAAAGTTTACTTCTTTTTATTTATCGTTTGCAATTATAATGAATAACCCTTGTTATAAGAATCATTCTATGTTTAATTATTGAAGTGTTAATAATGAATGGTAATCCCTTGTGGATTCGTTTAAGCTGAGAACGGACTATGCTAAGTTATGCAAAACGACCGGTTCTTGCAACTAGGTCAATTAAGGATATGAAACCATCCGACTAGAATGGGTGGTCACGCAAGCAAATAACCGTATGCATAAGGTTCAATCCATTGAATGGATAGAACGAAGGATTCTTAAGCTAAAAGTAATTAACCCGATGTTATCGGGTCGAATGCGAAATGCTTAAATCTCATTATGAGATTGTATGCCATACTCACTAGATGGGTAATCGAATGCGTATAAGAAATGGACGTATATAGATGATTGTAATTACCATGTTGGTATTGTGGACTAATTAAGCGCCTATACTAACTTTTTAATGTTTGGTGTTTAATGTAGGTAAATCCTCGACTTAGGCGATTGGACGACTTGGAACGTGCACACATGGTTTACGCCCGCTTCTCGCTTCCGTTGTTAAGCCCTTTTTGAATGGTCTAAGTCTTGGTCTTATGTAATCAAGTCTAGTTAGTATGTTGTCATCTTTGTCGTAGGGTAAAATTTGGTAGATGGAAATCATGTCGTGACCAATGTGGACTTGTTTGTTCGTTTTGGGTTTTTGTCAAAGATGTTTAATGTTTAAGTTTGGTTTGTAAAACAGGTGGTTTATGATGTTAAACGAATAGGTCATGTCGAAATTTTCAAAAATATTTTCCTACTTATTTGTTCGTAATTAATAGTAGGATTGGGGCGTAACAATTCGTCGAGGCCCAGTACGGCCCAGTTCATTATAACGCGTATAAGTTACACGGAATGGTTTACTTCGTCACACTTTTTCAAACACGAAACCCTAGAACTCCCTCCCAAGTGTGACGGCAGCCGTGTGTATTCCCCAGGCCTTTTAGCGATCAAACTATCATCCCATCCATCTCGGTTAGTTGCTTGTGTGTTAATTCTGTTTCATGATTACCTGACTACTTGATTCGTGTTTGTGTTTATGTTTGATTTCTGGAACGGATATGCGTATGATGATCTTGATTTGGTATTGCATGACTAATCGATTACATAACCTTATGCGAAGCTTGATGTTGAATAGGGTTTCATGAATCTTGCAATGGTTATGCATGTTAGTGATTACTAGTATAGAATCTGATTATTTTTCTAGATCACAATTATCGGATTTACCCTTATACGTAAGTTGTGATGATATAGATTTTTGGGTTTGATAGCAAGCCTTTATGCTTAGAATATAAGCTGTGCATGATGATTTCTGTGCTATATAATCTTCGCATGATCGATGTTAGTGTTGACGGCAATTAGGGTCCTGTGTTAATGTTTGTAAACTGTAACTGATCCACGACGTAACTGAATAAATGACGAAACCAACTCACGACGAAACAGATTCAACGAAACAAAATGCGTTTCGTCGGAACCAGTCTCGACGAATCAAAGGTGTGTTTCACCAAGGGTGTCAACGACGAAACAGGTGTGCGTTTCGTCAAAGGGGCTTAACGACGAAACAGGGGTGTTTCGTCGGATAGATAATTTGCACAGTAACTTGATTTAACTCTGTTAGAAGTTAACTGGATTGATTAACTGCTGTTAAGTGATATGCATGACTTGTATGATATTGGATACATGTTTAGTACTTCTGTGATTATACCTATATGTGAACAACTTGGATATAAACTGATTATGTACATGTGCGTACTCTAGGACTTGATTGATAAACTGTGAGCACATACTTAGCATACCGAGCAAACCAAGGTGAGTTCACACTCTTACCAAGGCATAGGATTCCCGGGGTAGGGAATGGGATTGGATGATTGGCTTGCACTTACCTAGTTAATGGAACTTAGTGATATTGTCCTCGGGAGAGGAAGGTTATGGATGAAATACTGCTAGACTAGTGATACATATACTTCTCTTCGCACACACACCGGGATTGGCTGCGATAATAGAACTAATCTTCGCACACATGCCTAGAATGGCCGCGAACTGTACATTAAACTTCGCACACATGCCGGGTGGGCTGCGATACAAATATACCTAGTCTAGAATACTTGGGAAACTTCCCCTAATCTTCGCATACATGCCTAGAGGGCCGCGATACGAACTAATACGATACATGGTTTAATAAACAAACATAAGGCTTACTATACTATTTCGATTACTGAACTACCAACTGTGAACTCGCTCAACTAGTTGTTGACTCTCTGTTACATGCCTTGCAGGACCTTAGGTACTTTTGGAGCTTGCACGGGAGGCGCGGTCGTTGTGGGCACGGATTGTGGATGTTTCGTTAAATACTTTATGACATTCCATACTTTACTTTTGTTGGGTTTTATTATTACGCTTCTGCTAAATAATAAACTTTGAGTTTATGTAGAATACGGGTTGTCACATTGATGTGACACCCCAGGAAAACCAGTAAACCACGCAACTTAACTAGCTTCCTCAGTAACCGCATGCTAAATTTCGGGACGAAATTCCTTTCAACTTGGGGATAATGTGACAACCCGTATTCTAGAACCTATCTTTGTGTTTGGATGTAACATGTATGAACAATACGTGACTAGTTGACGTGTTGGATTTCAATGGAATATTATGTTGTTATGCTATGCGTTAGATGAATGTGAATGTGTTGTATGTATGTCGAACAATAAACTCACTAGGGCCGCACGTCTTGTCTTTCGTCACACATCTTTCTTGGCCCAACCCCACTCGCAAACCACTTACCCGACTCGAGACCAAGGGCATCCCAATGATTGGGTTCGGCCCACTCACCCATGCGCATACACTAGGGGGTGTGTATTGGTTTCTCTCATAATCTTCTCATAGCAAAACACACAAAAACCCTAAAACTCTCTCCTCTCTCCCTACAACTCGACGGCATCCCTTCTTTCATTCGAAGCCCTTGAATCGATCAAACCTCGGTTAGTGTTTCATAATTGTAGTTTGCTTAATACATGATACTTGATGTTATGCATGATGATTGATCTTTGATGTTGTGGTAATCTATGAATATATGATTAAATGATGTATGTGTGATTGTTGTCTCTGAACGATTGATCCGGACCCACATGATGATCATGAGATTAGTGTTTGGTTTGGAATTAGGATTTATGTGATGATGCTCTTATAAATTGGATTGCATGATTTAGATCTAGAACCGAATGGATGTAATATAATCGGTTGTATGTATGCGTATGATCGTTGCTTAATTAATCAAGTTGGAATGATTAGGGTTGCATATTAGATATTGAAATCACTGATTCAAATGATTCGATGATTGTTGTTCTTGGTTTGATTACAATTAGAGTGGTATGATTATGCTTGATTGCTGAATTGAATGTTGTTTGATCTGATTTGAAACTGCCAAAGTTGCTTGCTGATGTTACGGAATTAATGAGCTGCAATTAAGGAAATTTGTTACATCTTCTGATCTCGACAAGGGTTGCGAGTCGAGACCCCACTGTCTCGACTCGAGACCACACCTTAACAGCACACAAACAAGACTCAAGACTGCGGTTGCAGGTCTTGTTGCGACTCGAGACCTGACTCGAGACCACCCGGTCTCGAGTGATGAATACATGATCCGAGACCCATAGTTGCGACTCGAGAACACCAAGACTACAACCCGAGACCACACTGTCTCGACTCGAGATCTCTAGTCTCGACTCGAGACCATTTAATCACCCATTCTATTTGGACTTGCATACTGTTACGAGCCCAACCATTTGGGCCGCACATTTGGGTTGTGTATATTTGTGGGTATGTTACTGTTGAATTCGTATGTACTGATGTTAACTGCCATGATTACATGTGTATGCCATGATCATTGTTGTATGCAACTTGTTAGTATACGTGTAGAACATATACGTGCATTACTTGAATCTAGACCTGACTTGTATGGTAACCATGTTAGGACGTGGTTGACCCATAGCAGCTCGATTGACCTTTTATTTATCTCCCGAGCAAACCAAGGTGAGTTCACACTTTCTACAAGGCATGGGATTCCCAAGGGTTGGGGATGGGTGATGATAGACACTGATGTAGGGCACAACTTATATTTCGTTAGTAGTCGATATGGTACGGTCTAGTGGTTCACAGGGGAAGCCCCCCACTGATTATGGTTATGTTTGGGAAACAGGGTAAATTGGTAATTCACATGGGAAGCCCCTACCAACTATAAATATGTTTGGGAAACAGGGTAAATTGGTAATTCACATGGGAAGCCCCCACCAACTATAAATATGTTTGGGAAACAAAAGTACTGGTTAACTCGTGGTTTACGAAACAACTTATGATTTCAAAACGAACTGGTAAAACTGAAAAACCAACTGTGAACTCACTCAACTTTGTTGTTGACTCGTTGTTACATGCCTTGCAGGTCGTTAGGTACTATTGGAGTTGCACGGAGAGACGTGATCGTTGTGGGATTATGGACTGTCTTGTTCCATACTTAAAGATTTGAACTTTAAACTATGTGTTGGTTATTTGAACATTACTATGCTTCCGCTGATTTCTTAGACATGTTTGGTTTATTTTGAAACACCAATTATATTGCGTTTGGTTTTAAATATTTAATTGTATTGTTCAATATGATTGGTGGCTTGATCCTGGTCAGTCACGCCTCTAAGCGATGATACCCCACATGTGGATTTTTGTGGTGTGACAGAGTTTATCATTTTCGAACCGCTTTGACACAAATATTCAGATTCATACTACATATTTTATAAACAAATACATATAATTTATATGTTATATGTAACACCTGCGTCCCTAGACTTTTAGATATTGTCAATCTCAGTCCCTAAACTATGTAATCATTGATACTTTTGATACTTGGTGAATTTTATGCAATAAATACTTGGAATGTCTAAATCTAAATACTTGGAAAGTCTAAATCTAAGTACTTGGAATGTCTAAATCTAAATGCTTGGAATGTCTAAATCTAGATACTTGATACTTGGAAGACTAGACTCTTGACTCTTGATACTTTGGTGCTTGACTCTTGAGGCTCGTAAAACTTGAGACTTGGTTGAACGAGGGACCGGAGTCTTGTCACTGGCGGAAACTATGAAACTTAAAAATCTTTTGTGTTTATGCTATAATCTAGTTATACTATTACCCAATGATACGCAACGCTTAATCTAACTCGCAAAACGAATCAAAGACGGTGAAACGGAAAAGGTGGGATTGACCGAGTGGCAATCCAATCGGATGACCATCCAATCGGATAGCCATCCGATCGGATGACCAACCGATCGGATGGCCACTCGATCGAACCGCCATCTGATCCGAGTGCACACCGCCTGGGTACTATCTCAATCGCATCTGGGTGCCAGATCGCGATAACCTCCGTGAGCTCATCATGAATGAGGCTCACAAATCCCGATATTCTATACATCCAGGCACTGATAAGATGTACCACGACATGCGTATGACTTATTGGTGGCCCGGTATGAAGAAGGACATTGTTGTATATGTTTCTAAATGCCTTACTTGCTCGAAGGTAAAGGTTGAACATCAGCGTCCTTCTGGACTCTTAGAACAACCCGAAATCCCAGTTTGGAAATGGGATAGCATTGCTATAGACTTTATTACTAAATTACCCCATACACCGTCTGGTCACGACAGTATCTGGGTGATTGTCGATCGTTTGACCAAATCAGCCCACTTTCTTCCTATTCATGAAGATTATAAAGTGGAGAAACTTGCTAGAATCTATACCAATGAGATTATATGTCGTCATGGCATACCTCTTGACATAATCTCAGACCGTGATGGTCGTTTTACTTCACGTCTTTGGCAAACCTTTCAATCCGCTATGGGTTCTCATTTGAATCTTAGCACGGCCTTTCATCCTCAAACGGATGGACAGACCGAGCGTACTATTCAGACCCTAGAGGATATGCTCCGTTCTTGTGTCATCGACTTTAGTGGTAACTGGGATGTACATTTACCATTGATTGAGTTCTCGTACAACAACAAGTATCATTCCAGTATTCAGATAGCTCCTTTCGAAGCTTTGTATGGCCGCAAATGCCGATCTCCTCTCAGCTGGCATGAGATTGATGACAAGCAGTTTACTGGCCCTGAAATCATTCAAGAGACAACGGATAGGATTCTTCAGATCCGTGATAACTTGATCAAGGCCAAGAGCAGACAAAAGAGCTATGCTGATAATAGGCGTAAGCCTCTAGAATTTGATGTTGGTGATCGAGTTCTTCTCAAGGTAACCCCTGGAAGGGAGTAGTTCGTTTTGGTAAGAAGGGAAAGCTCGCTCCTTGCTATGTGGGTCCTTTCAAGATACTCGAAAGGATTGGCAGGGTGGCGTACAGGCTCGACCTGCCACAAGAACTAAACAATGTGCATCCAGTGTTCCACGTATCCAATCTACGTAAATGCCTAGCAGAAGAGGAACTGCGGGTTCCCCTTGAAGATTTGCAAATAAATGAAGCAGTACAATTTGCGAAGAAACCGGTCGAAATCATGGATCAGGTTGTCAAGCGACTAAGGCGCATCAAAATTCCCATCGTCAAGGTTCGTTGGGAAGGAAAGAGTGGAGCCGAATTCACTTGGGAACTGAAAAGTGAGATGAAGACCAAGTACCCGTAACTTTTCGAGCAGTCTTCTTCCTAAGATTTGGGGGACGAAATCTCCTAAAGGATGGGAGACTGTAACACCTGCGTCCCTAGACTTTTAGATATTGTCAATCTCAGTCCCTAAACTATGTGGTCATTGATACTTTTGATACTTGGTGAATTTTATGCTATAAATACTTGGAATGTCTAAATCTAAATACTTGGTAAGTCTAAATCTAAGTACTTGGAATGTCTAAATTTAAATGCTTGGAATGTCTAAATCTAGATACTTGATACTTGGAAGACTAGACTCTTGACTCTTGATACTTTGGTGCTTGACTCTTGAGGCTCGTAAAACTTGAGACTTGGTTGAATGAGGTACTTGAGTCTTGTCATTGGTGGAAACTATGAAACTTAAAAATCTTGTGTTTATGCTATAATCTAGTTATACTATTACCCAATGATACGCAACGCTTAATCTAACTCGCAAAACGTATCAAAGACGGTGAAACGGAAAAGGTGGGATTGACCGAGTGGCAATCCTATCGGATGACCAACCGATCGGATGGCCATTCGATCGAACCGCCATCCGATCCGAGTGCACGCCGCCTTCATTCCTTCTCACACTATAAATGGACTTGTCACATCACCATTCTCACTGATGTGACAGTCTCACTCGACAAGACGCACACACTCTTATTTTCTTCCATTTCTCGGCGATTTCGGTACGTTTTACGCTAGATTCTTGTACATCTCTGATCTACACATCATTCTCTACGAGATTCTCCCTTGAAATCTCACTTTTTACCATGAAATCTCTCGGATTGAGCTCTTGAAGGTGATGTCATCATGGCGGTTTATACCAAACTGTGGTGTGATGTCATTCTAGCCAAGATCTAGCTCAGCTCTAAGGAATTTCATGCGTTTTACACTAAATCTATGCTAGATCTAAACTTTCTAAGCTAAAACTTATACTTTCCTTCCATCTTTTCTTAAACTTTTTACTTAAAAACGGTGGAATCTGGATCTAAATGGACTACAGACTTGAAGATTAGTCTGAAGTATGTTTGGAAAAGGATTATTGCCGTAGGAGATGACCGGAATACGGATTCTGACATAAATACCATCCCGAACAGACGCTTGAACGGATTGGGGTGATTCCCGCCCGATCAGATCGGCTGCACACTGATGTATTTACCGTTGTCCCAATACGTACCATGTCATCACCGTTTGAACAGAAACTTGGAGATTTTACAAGTTAAGGAACGGGTCAAGTATAACCCGATCGAGTGGCAATCTGATCGTATATCCATCCGATCGAACAACCACCCGATCAAGTAACACTTGCCTCTTACCCTAAACAACTTGATACCTTGAACCTTTGATCGTCGAATGGCAATCCGATCGGATAGCCATCCGATCGAACAGCCATCCGATCAAAGTAACAATTGATCTTTGAAACTTTGAATACTTGATCGTCGAACGGCAATCCGATCGGATAGCCATCCGATCGAACTGCCATCCGACCAGGTGGCATGTCTCTTGAAGCCTTTCAACACTTAGAACCTTGAATCGAATGGCGATCCGATCGGATAGCCATCCGATCGAATAGCCACCCGTTTCCCCCACACATTAGTCATCCCAAATCGAATGGCAGTCCTATCGGATAGCCATCCGATCGAACAACCATCCGATCAGGATAACTGATCTGGCACTTTGCGCAATCTCGTTACTTTGCCCTACTCTTATATGTCGTAATCTAATCAGGCTAATTCTAAAGAGCGCCCTTTGATCCAATAATAGTTAACCTGTTAGGCAATCACTGTGAATATACTCGATCCCTTTTTGTTTTAAACTTTGGGATGTAACATGTATCCTATTAAGCTACGATACTTGAGACTTTTGAAAACTAAACTCATCCTATGTGTTTGTGAAACTTGTGATTCTTGTATTCTATTTGTGCTATGTGAACGTTTAATCCAGGGTGTGTAGTTCCGCCTTAACAATAGTAGCGCTATAGGAGATGCACCTCCCCATTATTCTCGGGGGTATTGTTAGGAGGATTCTAGTTTTCCTTGAGACTTGGGAAAATACTAAAGCATCGGGATACTTGGGCTATCACTTGTTGGACTGCGAACGTTAGCATGGCTGAAACTATTTTGTTACACTTACATATGGATATGAGACTTTAATCTATTATGCTATTATTCAAACTTGTATACTCGCCGGTACATTTTTGTACTGACTCTATTTTAATACATGTTGCAGGCTGATAGATGCTGGGACTATGGAAAACAAGCTAGGATTGATGCTTAGAAACTCGCCTAGTTTAAATTCTAGAATTTGAAACAATGGTTTTGAGAATGAATTTGATATTTATGGTTATGTTGATGTTTTAGACGAATTTTGCATGAAACTTGTTTAACCTATATCGAAATTATTAGTGTTATGAAACCTCGTGAGCAATCTGAACGCTTAGTACTCGCACCCCGATGTTTCCGCCATCAGTTGGGGTGTGACATTATATATGTATCTATGGATATATATTTGTTTTTTTATTTATTTTTTTTTCTTTAATTCAGTTTAATCGAATCAGTTCGAATTCGAATTGATCCTTTTCAAATTCGAACTAGTTAAAATCAAAATAAAATTTAAATAATCCGAATAAAGGTAAAACCAATTCAATAAACACCATTGCATATCTACTACCGCGCAAAATAATTAGATCTATCCTTGCCCACGTATGTTTTTAAGATTGTGGATGCTGAAAACAGCTGTGGACACACGGAAAACATAAAGTCGACATTTAAAAGACATCATCATTTGATAATCACGTTTTAAATAATATTTTTACTTTTTATGTTTTTTTAACTAAATAAGTTATCACAACAAATAATCCTATAGTATTTGGAGCAATAATGAAATAATAAGATTGGATAGCATTTAGAATATCATATACGATTTCAACTTGTTGTAATTGTAAGTATGCTATAAAACATGAATAACTTAAACTTGTATGATTGTTAAATCTATTTACAAAATGGTATTCAAATAGAGAATATATCATCTACTAGGTTAGAACCTCGTGTATTACACGGGTTGAATAAGGGGTTGTTTGGCTAAGCTTATTGGAATGACTTATTTACTTATTTGCTTATTTGAAAAGCAAATAAGTCATAATGGAATGACTTATTTACTTATTCCTCTCACATAATAAGCTAACCCAAACACCTTTTTTTTATTTCAAAAAGTAAATAAGTCACTAAAATAAGCTTAGCCAAACAGCCCCTAAATGTAATTTTATATATTAAACAATAAAAAGTTATATCTTTATGAACCTCGTATATTGTGCAGGTTAAATAAATGTAATTTTATATATCAAATAATAAAAAAGTTATATATTTAAAAACCATGTGTATTACACAGATTAAATAAATGTAATTTTATATACTAAATACTAAAAACGTCGTATCTTTAAAAAAACCCGTGTATAATCGGGTTGAATAAATCTACCAAATAATAAAAAAATACATCCATAAAAACCTCGTATATTACAAATGTAGAATAGATCTAAAAAAGAGTTATATCTTTAAAAACCATGTGTATTTAACAGATTAAATAAATGTAATTTTATATATTAAATACTAAAAACGTCGTATCTTTAAAAAAACACGTGTATAGTTGGGTTGAAAACTCTACCAAATAACAAAAAAAAATATATCCTTAAAAACCACGTGTATTACACGTGTTGAATAAATTTAATTTTACACAGCAAATGATAAAAAAGTTATATCTTTAAAAACTTCGTGTATTACACGGGTTATATAAATGTAACTTTGTATAATAAATAATAAAAAAAATTATATTTTTAAAAACCACGCATTTTACACAAGTTGAATAAATATAATTTTGTATATCAAATAATAGAAAAAGTTATATTTTTAATAAATTAGGATAATATTTAATATTAATTTATTATTTATATATTTAATATAAGATAAGTAGGAAAGAGAGGTATTTATTTTAAAAATATAATAAATTAACAATTTAGATTTGAGGATAATATTTTATTAAAGTATGATAAGACTTAATATTAATTTATTATTTATTAAGTTAATACAAGATAAGTATAAATTTGAGGATACCTTCAATAAATGACACGCGTCCAAAAGTTGGTTTCTTTTATTATAGTAGATAGAAGATTATTAATACTTCAAGTTTTAAAAGTTATATAGATACTGCTAATTATTATTATTATTTTATTTTATTATTTTTTGAACGAAAAATTTGGATTACTGACGGACCACTGGAGTATCATCGTGCCATCAACGGAACCACCCGATCATATCCATCTCCACTAGGCATAATGCTTACACACCAATTCAGGAGTAAACCCAATAAATATGGGAAAAACCCCCCTTGTGGGAATCGAACTCAAGACCTATTGGTTTTAAAGTCTTATCTTACCCCCAAGATGCCACTAGGTTATTAGGGTATAGGGAGTGGCTAGACACTTGAAAGTGGTAAACTTCAAAATCAACCAATGAGAGTGTGTCATATCAAAGTGGTAAACTATGCTCAAAAGTGTTGGCAATGGTTAGATACTTAGACACTTCATGTAATGGTAAACTATTTAAAAAAAGGAAAAATATGTGATTGGTTGAGATTGGAATGGACCCCACCACACACTACCCCTCTCTCTCATACACCCCCTCCCCGCATCGGCATGTCATCACCGAACAAACCTTTCAAATTGGTAAACTTCTTGCTGGCGGTGGTTTACCGCATCGGACACCCTTATTATTATTATTGATTTAATTTCACATCTCTATCATCCAGTCGTGTCGACCACCCAGACACACACCATAGTTATCCAATCAATCATTATGATCTCTGGGTCGGTGGCCCCATGCCAAAGACAAAACAGAAGCATTATTTATAGAGGTTTAGCCGTTTAGTTTTGAACCAGTAGTATAGAACTGAAGTTAAAAAAATTTAATTATTGTGACTATGACAAACCTGGTGAACCTAGAAAATATTTTTAAGGCTATAGGGTGTGGTCATGACCCTTATAATCACTATAACCCTCTATATTAGTGCCATGTAAAGGTACTCGGGGCACCTGCGGTGACCCCTTGCGGTGACCCCGGTACCGATTAGGGGAGGTGGCGCCAACATCTCGGTGAGGTAGAGAGAGGGACCAAAATCGGTGGGAGTTCACCGAAGAGAGGGAGGAGAGAGGGAAGGGTTGGACCAATGAGAAATTTCCTTTTTTTTTTTTAATAAAAAACCAAGTCACCTAAGAGGGGAGTGCCGCCATCAATTTAGGGTGTTAGGGGAGTTTAAGAGGGGAGTTGACGTGGCACACGAGAATTGGTTATGCGTAAGAGAGGGGACTCCCCTCTTAGGGGAGTGCCCCTTACACCCTAACCCATCTCTAAGTCACCATCCAAAACCACTATTTTAAGGGTGTGGTCATGACCCAAACCACTAGCCCTTTATTTATTTTAATTTATCTTAGTCTAAAGAGAAAAAAGGAAATGATTTGTTGAAAAATGGAAAGGAGGACCATGGTTGCCATGGATTAATCCATGCAAACCATGGTGGATCAATCAAGGGGGTGGTGTAGCCTTCTATTCATGTTCCTAGGTGGCAAATCATGTACCAACCATGACCCCAGGTAAACCAAATTTTCAAGGAATGTGATCGGAATTTTATTCTATAAAATATACTAAATTTTTTTAAAGGATCCGCCCCTGCATGACAACCATATGCATACAACACCACCACATCTAACCCGGTAACACACCTTCAAACAATCAAACTTAAATCATGCTCATGAATCGGTGAATGCCATTCTCTTGCCTTTGCATTGTTGTTCAATGTTCTATACAATTAATGTATATATTCGGTCGGGATATTATACAGGGTAGAACATCAATTACGAATCCCTACTTGTGGCTTAGTGGTAGGAGACTTGGGTTTTTCATTGGAGACTCAAGTTCAATTCTCAATTGTGTCATATTAGGCAATGATGGTGACAAACCCACCGAGGGGGGTTCGATCCTGAGCCGTACCCTGGTTTTCATCCGGCTGTCACTTCAGCGAGGCTTCTCGTGTGGAGGCAGTACGGTTTCCGGGGGAACGCCGTAACCAAGTCTGACCAACCCAGTACGGGCCCGGTTAAGATAACGTAGTCTGGACAGGTCTTGGTTAGGGCCACCGTTTAGACGGTGTGACATTGGATCACTAAAAAAGAAAGTCACCGTTCAAAAAAAAACATCAATTACGATTATTAATTGAAAGATTAAGGCATTGTAATTTGCTAATATTGTTAAAAATTTATATTATATTGATAAAATTAGAAATATATATACACCATATTGTTTCTTTAATGCAAACATAAATCATTTCTAATCTTCTAATTTTAATAAAGCATTACAAAGAAAATGTCATGCGGATCTATAAAAATTGTGTTAAATAATCAAACAGAAAGCCCGCCTTTCAGGAGGTCTTCTCTGGTAAAGTCGTCAGATTCCGGCCATTTCGGATCCGTAAAAATTCTCTGTTTAACTTGTTTTTTTTTCGTTAATATTTATTTCCATCATAATCAAAACTAACAACTCGTTTGTGTCATGTATAAACTGCAAATTATGCTTATCCGCTAACCCGTTTAACTCTGAAATTCCCATCATCCTCTAGATCTGTTATATCTTCGATTCGAGTATGAATATACGCCTCTTGACCCAATGCGACCTCATTCCCACACAATTTCACTGTCAGTTTCGTCTCTACAACTGATCGGAGCCGCATCAACATACCAGACTCTGACTCTGATGTTCAATTCTTGTACGTAACATCGCAGACTGGTACGGATATTACATGTTATTTATATGTCTTATCATACAAAACAAAAGCCCCATGTTTATTTCAACTTACAAAACTGTTGTATTCCTAGATCGGAAATTTGTTTTGGTTATTTTTATAAATCTTAACTTGGTTTATTATTTAGATTAAGTTAAAAAGTTTATTTTACTAGCATATTGATGGCGGGGGTAGCCCAAGATTAAATAAAGTGACTAGATATGCAAATGCTTAAATGGTTAAATGGTTCACTGGTTGAAAAGCTGTAAAATGGGAAAAGCGAGGAGTAAACAGTAATCAATCACATCCAGAGCTCGCTTCACCAACCCACGCCCGCAAAAGCAAAGCAGGTCTGCACAATACACGTTATTACCCAGGGGTCAAAAGCCTTCAACCCCAAAAGGGGAAACCCTCCACTGCAAGCAGGATTACTAATCTTGTACATGCCACTTTGGGAGATGTCTTCCCTTATAAAAAGACATCTCATTTACTCCAAAAAACATCCTGATCAGTTGAGATTCTCTCATCTTTGGTCATTCGTGGAGTACTTGCTCACGTCCAAGTCACTCCTTATCACATCCACCACACACATTCTGTTTGCTCTCATTTCTGCATTCGAGTACGTCTCGGAGAAAGAACCTTCAGCAAACAATAATCACAAACTAGTAAACCTCCTTCCACGTCTTGCAAACGTGGGGGGACCCCGCGACCTGCGTTAGGCAAGGTTGAACCCTTCAACCTTTTTGCCTAACCAACTCAGCTACTATCTTTGGTCTCGTGTTTGTTGCATCAACAAGTTGGCGCCCACCGTGGGGCTACGCCGCTATTTCTTCTCAAAAAAGACCTAGTAGTGTAGCTCTCTTCACTTAAAGTCACCATGTCTGAAAGTGGATCTCCGGGAGAAGTAAATCAGATTCCAAACACTTCCACCCCGGGTAGTGGCCAAGCTCATGTGGCTATACCAACATCTTTCTCGACTCCGGGGAGCACACCCGAGTTCCTTACCTTCAACACACCAACTCCATCCAGATCTGGGGCTCCATCTCCCAATGTCGGTGTATCTGACACCCCAGCACGTGTTGAACTTACCCCCGAGGGGGTCGCAAATAATTTCCTTGTGTTAAGGTCACTTCTTAATCAGCATGTGAGTAAAGAAAGGGAAAAGGGTATAAGGATTCGTTTAGATTATGACGAACCTGAGCCAACGCTGTCTCCCGGACCACCCCTACCTCCTTTTACCACAAGAAGTGAGGCTGGTCCCAGCAACCCTCCAAACCCTCACCCTTATCTGTCCACTATGACAAATCCTACGGTACATCCTATCCTCTCTTCCCAACCAATTACTAGTGGTGCTCCTTTGGGACACGAGCTAACGCTTGACCAGCTCCTACAGTCCCCAGTGACAAGCTATCCAGCTTCTGTAACAACCACATGGGAGCAAGCTCTGTCCGTGCTCCCTTTAGCACGAAGTGCTGTTACTAGCACCCCTCTTGGAATAAACTGCTCGGTTGGTCCAGGAAGCCTTCAAGGCTTCAACCTCATACCCAATATGATGACCCAGATGATGGCCAACTTCCCGTGGCAACACTTCATTAATCAAGTGCTAGCCACTCAGGGGAATCACGGCAATAGTAACAATATAGATACAAGGCCTGAAGAGGACTTGGCCAAACCCTATAAGCCAAGCAACCTTTCATTCTTCTCAAGGCAGATAGCCGATTGTGATTTTCAATCAAAGATCAAGATGCCAACCCACATCAGAACGTATGATGGGACTGAAGATCCTGAGGATCATCTCCAGATCTTCACTGGTGTAGCTCGAATAGAAAAATGGTCAAACGCTGAATGTTGCCTAATGTTCATGCAAACTCTTGTTGGATCCGCTAGAATCTGGTTCAACGACCTACCTGCTCAAAGCATTCGAAGCTTTGACGATCTCAGCAGGGGTTTTCTGGCAAACTTCTCCCAACAAAGGCGATATGTCAAAGACGCAACAGTAATCTTCCAGATAAAATAACGTGATGATGAAAGTCTTCGGGCATTCATTGAACGATACAAAAGGGAAGGTCTGGCCTATGTGGGGGCAGACGAGAAAATGAGAGTGGCCGGCTTTATGAACGCCATAACCTCTAAATACCTCACACGAGATTTCAACAAGTCTCTGCCCAAAACCTTGGAAGAAGCCCTTGAAAGGGCCGAAGCTCACATTCGGGGAGAAGAAGCTGTAGACATCAAGGAACAAAGGAAAAGAGGGTCCGGCTGGCGAAGCAATAGCCCAGCTAGAAAGAGGGGAAACTTCAACTCCTATGACAGGCGCCCAAAGGGTTCAGACTCTCGAAGGTCTGAAGGTCGGAACCCTTCAAGCAGAGAAAAAGGCATAAGTTTCACTCCCCTCACAAAAACCCCTCAAGAAATCCTGGCAACAGAAAAAGTCAAACAAAACTTTAGACCTCCCAGGCCTCTCCCCAAAAGCAGAAAAAATGAGAACTCCACGCAATTCTGTGAGTTTCATGAAGAAAAGGGACACCACACCAACGATTGCTTCCAACTAAAAAAGAGAATTGAAGAGGCTATTAAGTCAGGAGAACTCGCCCATTTGGTAAAAGGAGTTCGAGACAAGATGGCTGAATGCAAGGGAAAGGAAGTCAATATGGTATACTCTGATGAAAAGGTTCCTCACAAGAGGCAGCGGTTGGAAGCTTGGGAGCTTCAGTGTGTCTGCTTCCCCCCTACGAAGAAGGACCCACTTCCCAGTCCTCTTGTGGTAGAAGCCACCGTGGGAACACTACAAACATGTAAAGCATACATAGATACTGGGGCAGCCACTGAAATCATGTTCGAAAAGTTCTTCAACCGTTTAAGCAATGAAGAACGTTCAAGGCTTCAACCTTCTGGAACCTCTATAAAAGGTATCGCCGACATACCCCTCAAGCCTTTGGGGCAGCTAACCCTTGATGTTCGTTTCAGTGAAGGATTAAAAGAGAGAACCCAATCATTAACCTTTGTGGTTATCAACATCCCCTCAAGTTATGACGTGATCATAGGGAGGCCCGGACAGTGTGCATTTTACATGGCAGTGTCTGTTGGCCATGGCACGGTCAAATTCCCTACTGAAAGGGGGATAGCAACCCTTCAACCCTCGCAGGAAGCTTACATGATTGAGGGTGAAAGCTCAAACAATGAAGAAGACAGGAAAGGGTTGGTCATAAACCCTAAATACCCTGAGCAACGGATAAGAGTCAACCCAAACCTTTCTCAGGAGACCCTTTCATACCTTGAAAAGCTGCTAGCACATTACAGTGATGTATTCGCTTGGTGTCCAGAAGATATGACCGGCATCCCTCGGAACATTGCCGAGCACGAATTAAGAATACCACCGGATGTCAAACCGGTGGTCCAAAAGAAAAGAAGCCTAGCAGCTTGCCAAGAGGTTGAAAAACTTGTGTCGGCCGGCATTCTCCGAGAAGTCAAGTACCAGTCATGGGTTGCAAACCCGGTTATGGTCAAGAAACCCGACAACTCTTGGAGAATGTGCATAGATTTTAAAGATCTTAACAAGGCTTGTCCCAAAGATCGTTACCCACTACCGGAAATTGATCTCAAGGTCGATTCCCTCACAGGATATTCGTTTAAATGCTTTCTTGATGCATACAAAGGCTATCACCAAATCCTCATGAAGAAGGAGGATGAAGAAAAAACAGCCTTTCACACGGACAAAGGGATCTTTTGTTATCAAAAGATGCCTTTTGGCCTCAAAAATGCAGGAGCCACCTATCAACGACTCGTCGACAAGGCCTTCGAGAACCAAATTGGCAAAAACATGGAGGCATACGTTGATGACTTGGTGATTAAAAGCAAGACGGAACACTAAATGCTTGACGATATTCAAGAAACTTTCAAGAACCTCAGAAAGGTCAACATGAAGCTTAATCCGGAAAAATGCTCATTTGGATTCGAGGAGGGAAAATTCTTGGGTCACATTGTCGGAAAGCAAAGCATCAAGGCCAACCCTAACAAAGTAAAAGCCGTCCTCGAAGCTAAACCACCAAGAACCAAGAATGAGGTTGAAAGCTTAAATGGGAAGCTTGCAGCCTTGAAGCGTTTTACCTCAAAACTGGTCGAAAGATCTCTGCCCTTCTACAAAACGCTCAAGAACTGCTCAGACAAGAAGGATTTCAAATGGACTGACGAAGCTGAAGAAGCTTTCAATCAAATGAAGCAACACTTAGCTTCCCTACCAGATATTGCAGCACCAGAAACTGGGGAGGTAATATCGGTGTACCTTTCAATCGCTGACGAAGCCATCAGTGCAGTCCTCACCATTGAGCGAGACAAGGCCCAGGTACCCGTTTATTTTTTCAGCAAAACTCTAAAATTAGCTGAAACCAAATATCCTCCCCTCGAAAAACTTGCCCTAGCTCTGGTTCAAACAGCTAGAAGGCTTAGGAGGTACTTCCAAGCACATCCTATACAAGTGGTCACTGACCAACCTGTCAAGAATGTGCTTGAAAAACCTGAAAACTCTGGAAGGCTAGCAAAATGGGCAGTGGGACTGGGTGAGCACAACATCACCTATGTCCCACGAAAAGCCATTAAAGCTCAAGTTCTGGCCGACTTCCTGGTGGAAGTCCCAAGCCAAACAATCGACGAAGTAAGCACCACAACCACTGAACCCTCCAACCCTGAAGCCTGGAAATTATTTACTGATGGGGCTTCAAGCGTTGAAGGGTCAGGAGCTGGTTTAGTTCTAATCAACCCTGAAGGGTTAGAATTCACATATGCTCTCCGTTTTAATTTTCAGACCACCAATAACGAGGCTGAATACGAGGCATTGATCGCTGGTTTAAGACTGGCCAAAGAAATGAAAGTTCAGAAGCTTGAAGTGTTCACAGATTCATTGCTAGTCTCAAGCCAAGTTAACGACAGCTACATTGCTAAAGAACCCAACATGAGAAGATACAAAGAGAAGTCCAAGGAATTGATGAACACCTTCCAAACATGCAGCATCAAGCAAATTCCAAGGTCTCAAAACAAAAAGGTCGATGCCTTGAGTAAATTAGCATCCCTCACCTTTGCCCACCTCACTAAAAAGGTGTTGGTTGAAGTGTTGAAGGCCCCATCGATTGATGAATTGGAAGTCCAAGATGTAGTCACTGAGGAAGATCCAAATTGGATGACTCCCATCAAAAAATTCCTTCAAAGTGATGAACTACCCAATGATCAAATAAAAGCCGAAAGGGTTAAAATCAAAGCAAGACAATATGTGTTGCAAGGAGAAACCCTCTACAAAAAAGGTTACCTTGCCCCCTTGCTAAGATGTGTTGGTCCTGAACAAAGCAAGTATTTGATCAAGGAAATACACGAAGGAGTATGCGGAGCTCATTTTGGAGCTAGGTCGGTGGTTGCAAAGCTCATGAACCTTGAATATTTCTGGCCGTCGATGCATCGTGACACCATTGAGCAATTGAAGAAATGTGATGCCTGTCAAATCCATGCCCCAATCCCAAGAAGTCCCAAACATGATCTTGTTCCAATAACCTCGGCATGGCCATTCCATAAGTGGGGAATGGACATTGTTGGGCCATTCCCTCCGAGCAAAGGGGGAGTAAAATTCTTGTTAGTAGCAACTGACTATTTTAGCAAGTGGCCAGAGGTTAAACCCCTTGCCAAGATCACAGGAAAACAAGTCATAGACTTCGTTTGGGAAAACATCATCTGCCGCTATGGGTTGCCGGGAGTAATTGTCACCGACAATGGAAAGCAGTTTGCTGAGAAACCTTTCAGCCTTTGGTGCAAGGAATACAGGATCAACCAGATCTTTAGCTCAGTGGCTTACCCGCAATCAAACGGCCAGGTTGAAAGGGCCAACCGAAGCATAGTGGAAGGAATCAAGACGAGATTAGGAAGATATGAAAGCAATTGGCTCGAAGAATTGCCTAGTGTTCTATGGGCAATTAGAACAACGGAAAAAACAAGTCACAAGAAAACACCTTATAGCTTGGTATTTGGATCCGAGGCCGTAATCCCTGCTGAAATAGGAGTTGTAACCCAACGAGTTGTCAACATGGATCCCGAAACAAATCAACAAGAGACCATGTTGAATTTACAACTCCTAGAGGAAGCCCGAGATCAAGCGGCAATACAAGAAGCCAAGTACAAACAGAAGATGGAAGCCTACTACAACAAGAAGGTTAAGAATGAACGATTCAAACCTGGGGATCTAGTACTCAGAAACAACGAAGCTAGCAAAAAGGAAAATCAAGGGAAGCTGGGCCCAAAATGGGAAGGTCCATATACTATCCTCGAAGCACACAAGGGCGGATCCTACAAGCTAGCAGACTCAGAAGGCAAAAGGCTTCCAAGACATTGGAACGGAAAAACCCTGAGAAAATTCTATGTTTAGACAGAAAAGTTTGGTTTGTATCAAAATGAAAACCTTTTGTAAAAAGCAGGTACTGCTTGAATGAATGAAGTTGATTTATCAAACTTGTCTTTCTATCCTAATATCAGGTTGAGAACCTAGCAAAAAACTCCATGGCAAGGGCCATGTAAGGGGATGAGCACCCAGGCCATATCGCTCAATAGGTTCAAGGGTTGAATGAACCTATATAAGGGGTGAGTTCCTAAATCAATACAACTCCATGAGACTTATTAAGCAAAAACAATAATGTCTCATAGACAGGTTTGAACAACCTACACCAATCGTTCCTTAAGCCTTAGAAATATAACCAACAAATAGGCTTACGAAATCGAATAAATTACAAATAAATGATAAAGAGGATAGTGATGTGTGTAAAATGCAACATATAAATCACATCAATTAAGGCATAAAACTAACCCTTTTTAAGTGCTAATGTTGGAAAAAGAGTGTTTTTGTCTTCCTTTTGTATTTTCAGGATGAAATGAGCTCAAAATCACAAAAGAAGCAAAAAGACAACTAATTCTACCATAAATACAAGAAAAGGAACAAAAGTAGACTGCCCGGACCCTCAACGGCACCTCCCAAAGCAAAGGAGAAGAAACAGAGTCTGAACACGCCCCGTGTCCAGCGAACACGGGGGCGTGCCCAGGAAGCAGCAGAAAAGACAAACCAGTAGAAGCTTCCATTGCCCACCACGGGGCCGTGTCCAGCGGGCACGGGGGCGTGGTGAAAGTACAGCAGGCGCATTAATTGTAATTCGCAATTACAATTAATGAAGAGAGAGAATGTCAGATGGGCACGGGGCCGTGTCCAGCGGACACGGGGCCGTGTCCAGCCTTCTGTTCAGCCTATAAATAGAGGAGCTTGGCTTCATTCTCTCTCATCCCTTGGCACACCACCTCTCTCACACTTCATCCACCACCCACCACCATCATAACACCATCATCCACCACCATCATCCATTGTCCATCATAGAGTGTGTGAGTCGTCTCGGGATCCAAGATTGATCGTAAGAGTTCTTGACAATCAAGGCCATGTTTGCCTAAGTCTCTTACATCACTTGGTGAAGACAATGTGTTTAGTATAATACTTTTTATTTTTAATCTTTTGCACTTTTTATTTGGTTTTGTATTAATGACTTTAATAACTAGTTACTTATGTTGAAGGTGATCTTTCCTTATCGTTTGTCCGTGGTGTCTTGGCATTATTTTACTGTCTATATAAAATAAAAGATTTTCACCATTCATATCTCCACGGTCTATATGGAGGTATGTTGGCTACCTGGTCGGGGGTTAAGGGAACGGTTTGGTAAGGGTCTTGCCCTTGTTCAGCGTTTAGAGGTCCTGCTTGGGACCTGGGTCAAATTTAGTAGGATCTCCTTCAATGCCCATAGGTATTGGATGGCGGGGATCCAAACTCTTTGACCCCCTCATAAGTTAACTACTATTAATACTATAACCCGGCTATTTAGGACTGTATCCCTGCTGACTCAGACTACTTAGCCGAGGGTAACGTCACCGCCAAAAGCGGGGCCTACCACAATTTGCATTAATAACTTAATTCATTATCTTTCAATAATCCGACCCTTTAGGATTGTATCCTTGCTGACTCAAACTATTGGGTTGAGGGTAACGTCGCCTTCAAAAGAGGGGCCTACTACAATAACTAAGATAATCTCTTAAACAAGTGCAAAAGTGCAAAAATAATCAAAGGTTATACTAATACACATGTCGGATCCAAGTGATTCATCTTTTCTATCTGTTTTTATTTTATTTTTATTTTTCAGCATTTAGTTAGTTTTTATTTTCTTAGTTTAAAAACATTTCTCTAACCTTTTTGATTTGATTAGACGTTGAGGATAAACCGGTATTAAAAGCTCTTGTGTCCTTGGACGACCTCGGTATCTTACCAACACTATACTACGTCCACGATGGGTGCACTTGCCCATATGTGTGTTTAGTGTTAGTGAATATCGTGTTTTATAAATTTAAAACTTGGCTAAAAGTGTAAAAAGGGGCTTAAATACTCATCAAAATAATATTACACTACACACGCATCAAGTTTTTGGCGCCGTTGCCGGGGACACAAGGATTTTAAGAAAGTTAGGAATCAGCGGCCTAATCATATTTTTATTTTTCTTTAATTTTTTAGGATTTTTTTTCTTAGTTTTTTAGCTTCTGCAGAGCTCAACACGGGGCCGTGCCCGCTGAACACGCCCCGTGCTCAATCATTGGAACTGGCAATCCTGTTTTAAGTCAGACAGTAGGCTGAACACGGGGCCGTGTCCACTCAACACGCCCCCGTGCCCAAGATTCAGTTGCTGAAAACAGAACCGTTAGATCCCGGCGGTTGGTAATTTCTGACACAAACATGAGTGATAGTAATTCTTTTTACTTTCGGCACTCTTATGGTTTGTGGTGTCGAATATGTGGAGGCGAACATGAGGAATTAAAATGTTTTTTCCTCACTTATAGGCCCCACTATATTGACCCACCGATTCCTTGTAACCTTAAGAGGGGCGAAAGTAAAAATAAGCACTATTTCTCCCTCGAATGCGCCCAGCCAGATATTCTAGGAGAAATGCTCCTTGACGAGTTATTTCAACTAGAAGAACTACTTCTCAATTGGTCAAAAGAACTTAGGAAGGATTTTTTAGATCCATCCCAAGATAATGACCATGAGGAAATGTTGGAACCGCATTCCGACAACCTCGTTGCTCCCGAAAATACCTTCTTACCTAGAAAAGACGCGGACGATAGTCGTCCCTGTGCCGATTGTGCCGTGAAGGACTCCCCATCGACTTCGTTCGATGCGTACATAGACCTGAGCGATTCGGCATACACCTTCTTTAACGAGAGCCCGGGAAAGGGTTGGACTTGTCCACCTAGAATGAAAATAGGAATTACCCTCACCGACAACCTCTTGCGTTCTCGCCTTAGTATAGGACAATTAACGTATCTTAGGCACTTTGGGGTTGTTCTAACAAGTCAAGAGCCACCCGATATAGATTAGCTCCTTAGTAAAGACAAAACTTCATAAAACAGCTTTCCGACACGGGGCCGTGCCCGGCCAACACGCCCCCGTGTCCACCAAAAGATTCCCTTCTGATCAGAACGTCAGAATACGGACAAACTGTGTAAGAATTTTATCTGCACACGGGGCCGTGTCCAGCGGACACGGGGCCGTGTCCAGCAGGCTGTCGTTTTCTATAAATGCAGCCAAAAATCCTGCACATTTGGACCAACTTGGGGACAGAGATTTGAAGGAATCTTCTCTCAAACAATCCTAGGTAAGTCTAAAAGAAGTTTCCAACAACCCATCTTGTCCTTTCCTCTTCTAGACATTTCCTTCTTCTTCATCTTTCTTCAAGAACTACCATGAAAAGTTTGAATTTTCAATCTTTGTGGTAGGGAACAATGAGTTTTGATCATGGAATCTTGGTAAAAACATGTTATGTAACATTGTTTAGAGTTATTTACTGTCAAAAAGCTTAGGAAATAACTTAAAAACCCAAGATTCCTTGCTCCAAAATTCTGCAGAAAGATGAACACGGGGCCGTGCTCAATGAGCACGGGGCCGTGTCCAGAAACTGTTTCGTCATATAAACTGCTTTTGGTTTATTTTTCGTAGAATGGCGAGTGAAAACAGCGAAACATCATCCGTTCATTCCTCAAACAGCCGAAGGGGAAGGAGGCCCTCCGTTGAAGCTACATTTGTGCACTACGTGATAGCACTGAGGGAAGCTCTCGACGAAATGACGTCAGTAGAGGAGGTCCTCATTGACCGTATTAACGATCTTACAATGGGACTTGAAAGCAGCTTCCAAGAGATTAACCTTTTGCACCAAAGGTTAAACATTTTGGTAGCACCTCCTATGGAACCAGTCCTTCCACAACAAGACTGGAACTTGGCACTCGGTGTTAACAACCCTACCGGGTGGGGAGACTTTCCCGCAGAACCTCCTATGGAAAACCCACAAGAAGTTCCAGCGGAAGTTGAAACTCCTCAAACTAATGCGAACGAGCCCTCTTTTCTCCTTCCAAGGGAGGTAGAGGAGTGGCTTGCCGACATATGAGGAGAACCACACCCGAAAGGAGGAGTTCTACAAAGCCTTATCTAACCAAGATTAGTAGCTTCTTGGAAATTTTGCTAAATTAAAATAAAACATAGGGCTAGAACTCCATAAGTTTAATATTTATGTAATTTTTATCTTTATGTAATGTCTCTCTATTAGCAATGTTATGATGGTTTTTAAGATTGATGGTTGTTTTGAGAATAAAACACACTCATGGTGGTAATGGATGAAAAAGGGAACGAGAAAAATGGAACCATGCACGAAGAACAGGGCAACCCGACAAAAATCTCCATCACAGAAGGCTCAACACGGGCCGTGCCCAACCAACACGGCCCCGTGCTGAGCCCCCCTGCAGAAAATCACCCAGTTCAGGTAACTGGACACGGGCCGTGTTCAGCGGACACGCCCCCGTGTCCAGGCTTCTGTTTCAATTCTGTAATTTTTGTTACTGGCACTTGACCACGGGGCCGTGCCCGGTCAACACGGGGCCGTGTCCAGGATGCCAGTAACATAAATCTTTGCTTTTTAACCCACTTTTACACATTCTAATCAACCAAAAACTTTACTTTTGGACACATTGAGGACAATGTGTAATTTAAGTGTGGGGGGGATGCTAAAACCTTGAAATTTTGCAAAATCCTAAACACAAGCCTTACACAAAACTCTATTGGAACCGCTAAACACCCCAATTTTTTTCAAAAACTTTTTCATTTTTTTTATTTACTTGTCTTAGTTTAAGATGGGAATAACAAGTTCTAAAAAGGTTATATTTTTACAAGTTTACAACCGATAGCGTCGTGATAAAAAGAACCAACATAAGAAAATTATGAAACGGAATAACAAGTCTAGTTAAAAAATTCAATTATATATACTTGGTCACATTAAAAACCCATTCCCACAAAAGTGAGTTTTGAGCCTTTATTGAGCATAAAAATACACATATTTAGATTAAATGCTCATTTTTCGTTTCTTGTGTGAATAGCCGCTCGGTTCTTACAAATCTAGAACTTGCCACGACGATACATTCCCGGTCCTTACCAACTTAAACCCAAGTAAGTAAATGATGGAGGCATTAGGACTAACCATTTTTCTTTCAAAACCATTATTTTTCATTTTTTTACCTACCCAAAATCCCCCTAGATAGCCCCTTTGAGCCTAAACCTTTCATTTCATTACCCCAAAACCCTTTTTACCCACCAAAAAACCTTTTTATTTTTTTTTTCACCCTTTATTTTAGTAACAAGCTCGCTTTTTCGTAAACTCACCTTTTTATGTGACGATGAAAAAAAAATTATGATGAAGTCAAAAACAAACAAAAGCTATAAAAGCTTGTTTGGAGAAATACTTCAAAATAAAAAAGTCACTAAAAACAAGGTACTTCACGAAAACCGACGCTTGTTACGATTTTCGCCCTTTTTACTAACCACTAACCAACCACCCACCTTTAACCCAAGCCTAACCCTTCACCCCAAAAGGCCTCTTGATATTTACAAAGGTAAAAAGTTAAAAAGGAGGAGGATTGATTGCTTGGCAAGCCTATGGAAGGCGTAAGTTCCATGCCGCTCTCGAGTGATTCACTAAAAATATACACCTTCGGCCGAGTGTTGAGTGATCTCCCGTGAGGTATGTGAACTTGTATATAAATGGAATTTTAATAAGGCATGCTATGCCCAAATAAGTAATTCATCTTATGAAACGTTCAAAATAAATCATAACGAATAGGATTGTAAATAAATAAAAATAAAACCTATAAAAACCTTGGATTCCCGACACTCTAGGACAAGCTAAAAAACTTCTCTTCTACCTATTCCATTTGGGAGTGTAAGCCACATTTAAAGAGTTTTGCTTGAGGACAAGCAAAAGTTCAAGTGTGGGGGTATTTGATGTGTGTAAAATGCAACATATAAATCACATCAATTAAGGCATAAAACTAACCCTTTTTAAGTGCTAATGTTGGAAAAAGAGTGTTTTTGTCTTCCTTTTGTATTTTCAGGATGAAATGAGCTCAAAATCACAAAAGAAGCAAAAAGATAACTAATTCTACCATAAATACAAGAAAAGGAACAAAAGTAGACTGCCCGGACCCTCAACGGCACCTCCCAAAGCAAAGGAGAAGAAACAGAGTCTGAACACGCCCCGTGTCCAGCGAACACGGGGGCGTGCCCAGGAAGCAGCAGAAAAGACAAACCAGTAGAAGCTTCCATTGCCCACCACGGGGCCGTGTCCAGCGGGCACGAGGGCGTGGTGAAAGTACAGCAGGCGCATTAATTGTAATTCGCAATTACAATTAATGAAGAGAGAGAATGTCAGATGGGCACGGGGCCGTGTCCAGCCTTCTGTTCAGCCTATAAATAGAGGAGCTTGGCTTCATTCTCTCTCATCCCTTGGCACACCACCTCTCTCACACTTCATCCACCACCCACCACCACCATAACACCATCATCCACCACCATCATCCATTGTCCATCATAGAGTGTGTGAGTCGTCTCGGGATCCAAGATTGATCGTAAGAGTTCTTGACAATCAAGGCCATGTTTGCCTAAGTCTCTTACATCACTTGGTGAAGACAATGTGTTTAGTATAATACTTTTTATTTTTAATCTTTTGCACTTTTTATTTGGTTTTGTATTAATGACTTTAATAACTAGTTACTTATGTTGAAGGTGATCTTTCCTTATCGTTTGTCCGTGGTGTCTTGGCATTATTTTACTGTCTATATAAAATAAAAGATTTTCACCATTTATATCTCCACGGTCTATATGGAGGTATGTTGGCTACCTGGTCGGGGGTTAAAGGAACGGTTTGGTAAGGGTCTTGCCCTTGTTCAGCGTTTAGAGGTCCTGCTTGGGACCTGGGTCAAATTTAGTAGGATCTCCTTCAATGCCCATAGGTATTGGATGGCGGGGATCCAAACTCTTTGACCCCCTCATAAGTTAACTACTATTAATACTATAACCCGGCTATTTAGGACTGTATCCCTGCTGACTCAGACTACTTAGCCGAGGGTAACGTCACCGCCAAAAGCGGGGCCTACCACAATTTGCATTAATAACTTAATTCATTATCTTTCAATAATCCGACCCTTTAGGATTGTATCCTTGCTGACTCAAACTACTGGGTTGAGGGTAACGTCGCCTTCAAAAGAGGGGCCTACTACAATAACTAAGATAATCTCTTAAACAAGTGCAAAAGTGCAAAAATAATCAAAGGTTATACTAATACACATGTCGGATCCAAGTGATTCATCTTGTCTATCTGTTTTTATTTTATTTTTATTTTTCAGCATTTAGTTAGTTTTTATTTTCTTAGTTTAAAAACATTTCTCTAACCTTTTTGATTTGATTAGACGTTGAGGATAAACCGGTATTAAAAGCTCTTGTGTCCTTGGACGACCTCGGTATCTTACCAACACTATACTACGTCCACGATGGGTGCACTTGCCCATATGTGTGTTTAGTGTTAGTGAATATCGTGTTTTATAAATTTAAAACTTGGCTAAAAGTGTAAAAAGGGGCTTAAATACTCATCAAAATAATATTACACTACACACGCATCAATAGATACTAAGTCTTCTTGTTCATAAACACTAAGGCTAAGTGTCTGCAGCACTGAACCCTTTAAAGTGTAAAAAACATAAAGACAAAGTAAACTCAACAAAGACAAGGCTAAAAAAGAATGACAATTGCCAAAGGAAAAATAAGCAAACCCATCAATAAAACATACAAACCAAACCAGAGACTATCAAGGCTTCAAACCACCAGGGTAATAAGCTTGAAACGTTGAAGGCTTCAACCCAAAAACAGCTAGCCAAAAGGCTAGAAGGGTTAACGGCCTACTAAACAAGCTAAGCAAAGCAAGCATAAAAACATAACACAAGTAACATAATAACCATCATACCATAACAAAGGAAGTCATAAAAGACTTTCAGACAAGAGTTAAAGCAAGTTCTAGTAACCTGCAAGATAAACTATTGTTCAAATGGCCATATAGGCCCAACACACCACCAACAGGAACCTTAAGGATTCCTGGAAACCTAATATTGTTTAAAATATTACAGACCATAAAGTGTTTTGCTAAGAAAGCTACGAATAAACATCAGATGGCAGAAGGCTTGGAACCTTCAGCTTTGGACTTCTTGGATTTCTTAGACTTCTTGGCCTTAGCACCATCATCATCACCAACTGCTGAGGCCTCTAAACCAACATCCTTTGAAGCATCCTGCAGACTCGAGAGAGTATCATCACTATCTCCGGAATAAGATCTCTTCCTTGAAAGGGAGCCCAAAACCTCAGTGCAAACCTTTTCGTTCAGACCTTCAGGTTTCAAATCCTGTAAAACAGATAAAGGCTTACCAAAGCAAGAGGAAACCTGATGAACATAAGGATAGGTTAGCCTTTCCATTTGTTCAACCAAGCTTTTGAACACATCAGGAGCATCGGGGCGAAATAAGGGATACTTTTCCAGAGCATGCCCAGCTTCACGAAGTTTGTAACCAGCAACGAGACCTTGGTGTTTTCCCAAGTTTAGCAACTTTGTATACACATCACCAAGAGCAGAATTAAACTCAGTAGAGTGAAGCAGGTAAGTGACAACCTGTTGAAAGCCCTGCTCAATCAACCACTGGTTATCCCTATTTGCACGAGATACTGAAGCCTTCAAACTCTCTTTCTCTTCATCAAAGGCTTTCTGGGCAACAGACAAAGCCTCCCTGTCCGCCTTTAGCTTCAACCGATCAGCCTCGAAGCTCTTCTTAAAATCAGTCATTTCAATCTCATGCTGCCTGGACAAGCCTTCAACCTTCCTAGACCAAGCTTCCTCCTTCTCAGGAAAGCTGCTTATCTCCTTTCTCATTGACGCCATCGAAGACTTCATCTTATCTTTCTTTTTGGAAAAGTCTTCATACTCTCGCATCCTTTGGCGAAAACGAGCAACCCCCTGAGGAAGCATAGCTGCAAGGTTGCAAGTACTAAGAATCATCCGGGACAGCATCACATCATCATCTATCTCGGAGATAGTCTTGTGAACCGAAGGAGGAGCAATATGACTTAGGGCCTCTTCACAGACAGCAGCATCCTTAAAGCTATCATCAACCTTTACCGACCAGCTTGGCACATAAACTGCATCAGGATTTAACCCTTCAACGTCTATACTCGAAGAACCTTGAACAGGTGTAGCAGCAACCTTTCTGGCTGAATCCTTTTTGCCACGAATAACTAACTTCCCCTCCCTTTCAGAACCCGCCTCAACACTGTCACACCCCGCCGAAGGCGGAAACGCAAGGTGCGACCATGAAAGGATTTCAAGCATACGATAAGCAAACAACTAATATGACTAAGCATCAACGATACCGAAGTTTAAAGTTTACAAACCATAACAATATATTTAGTTTACACAACTTCCAGTTTCAAAAACACATACGACCAAAAGTTATATTGTTTATAAAGTTCCTAGGATTTGTCAAGTATATTTCCGATACGATGAAATATACAAGGCAAAACCCCCAAAAGGTATCGTCCATGATGCATGCAACTTCTTAAAGCCACGAACCAAATTTCACTTACCTGAAAATCATGCTTAAAAATGTCAACATAATGCTGGTGAGTTCACAGGTTTAAATGACACAAATGAAACTTAGACTCATTTGATAAAAATTTAGTATGCGTAGTTAATGAAATCACGAAAGTCGAATCATGGTCTTGCAAAAACCGTGATACATGTGCCGACATAAGCCCGTAACCAAACCATAACGATGATGCCTCGCCACATCGTGCACCATGACGATGTCTAAGAATATTTGGACACAATTGCACTCCCACAGGGTCACGACCGACCAGGAGCGGGGCTCGTTAAACCCAATAGATCTATTCGACTGTTCCGCGGTCATTACCACGACTAATGGTTACTAAAGAAACAATAACACGAGGACTTCTGAGCTCTAAAACCAACCAACTTATGCGCACAAAATAGACAAAAATGGATTTCATTCCCACTACCATACCCCGTAACCAAGCATGATTTTCCCCCGATTTAAATAAACATTTAAATAAGTAAAAGGGGCCGTGAAGACTCACAAATTGCGTTCCGTGCGTATGCTAGCAAGACCAAATGTCCAAAATAATTCCCGACCTACACGTGTCCTAATTCAATAAGACACTAGGTCTAAATATGTGTCTACTCGACAAGTCGTTCACCAAACTTGTTTAGACAAAATGAGATGTTAACCTTTTATTTAAAATGTTTAATTCTTACGACGCGTTGGTGGGTGGTTATCCGAGAATTCCCAAGTATTTATATATATTACAGGAAATATATATATTTCACACATTGTCACACAATGTCGAGACCTAGTCCCGAGCTACAAATTCAAACCAGTAAATATATATTTTACAACTAAATATCATATTTATTCACATGGTTTGACGACCACAAAATCCGTATGTCGAACTCGACCAAAAATGTGCATATATATTTATTATTAAAATAAATATACGCTCCGATTACGATAAATAGTCAGAAAATAATTTCTTTAGTATTAATTATATATTTATCAAAAACTCGTTCGTTGACACGAACATTTTGCTCACATATTGTATACACTTATTCACATACATGCGTACACTTATATACGACAAGCACTTAACCATGTAAACACGTTTCATCATTAACATGATAACCCGTAACTATAAAAAAAATAATCCATCAAAAGTCACAAAGTTTCACGGATCGCACTTATACGACTTGTTGACCCTTTGCGGAGAATATGTTCCAAATTATTTTACGATTCAAAAATATATATTTTGTATTTTTAAATGCTTGTAGGCAAGAATGTATATAGTTTTGGCAACGACATCAAGATTTGGCCGTTTATATTTAAAACTCTATTTTTATAAGACGATATATTTTCTACTAAAATACTTATTCGTGTTGGTAAACCCGAATTTATATATAAGGACAATTTTTACTAAATATCTCCTAAGTCTTGTTTTTAAATTCCAATTCTTGTCACATAATCCTTGATGATTCTAACATAATCATCAAACCATAATTTCGCCTAGTTTGGTGACCTATATGTTAAAATACCATTTTAACATACCAAAAACCACCATCTTAAAAATACAAGCTATATATCACCAAATGTATACTTGACATGTAGACCAAGCATAATCATACAATTTATTATATCCAAACCATATTATACAAAATTTCACCGTTTAGTATAATATACATTTTTAATATTTATTTTCACTATTTTCAAATATTTGACTATATTTCTTCAAAAATATACTTAACATGTCCAAATATGCTTAAATCATCAATAATCATTTATCATATAAAGTTTACCATTAAACTATACTTTCGTATATTTTACAAATTAACCATGATCAACATCATCCATCATCATTGTCAACCCTCATGAGCACATGCACTTATTAAAATTATATTTTTAGTAAATTAACACTGTATGAACACATATGTACATTTAGATCATAGAAACACTAACCATGAGCACCTACAATCACGCAAACAAACCCACTACCAACATAACATACTTTTATACTTAAAAAAAAATACTTTATTTTTACTAAGTGTTTACTTAGATCACAACACTTGTTATCATCTCTTTGGTGACAAAACTTGCAGAAGTAATCACTAAGCAAAATGAAAAGTGAATAAGTTTAGGATCCATACCCCAGCTAAGAAAACTCCTTAAAATAGATGGATGAAGGTTGCAAGTTGAGGTTTAGCTCCAATTGTCCTCTTAAAACATCTAACACCTTAACCTTCAAGGGATTTTAGTATGGTTTTTTATGTGTTTTAATGAAATGAACAAAGGGTTTAAGTGGGTTGTGGTTTGGTCGTGAATGATGAAGAGAAAGAGAATTGTTTTTGGTTGTGAAGTTAAAATTTATTGTTGTTATCTAACTGTTCCCTTTTACATACTTGTCATACACCAACTTCACCCTAAAAGTCCACATTCACCATGCTTGTTTATCTAATACACAACACAAAATAATGGTGATGGTGGGGCCATCACATACACGTAGGTATGAAGGCATGGGTGGGGGTATTGGGTTGGTTTAATATGTTGACTAAAATGACACTAAGAATGATGTCTAGGATAGATATTTCGGTCATTAGATTAATTAGGATGTTTAGGATCCTAATAATGCATTAGTTCACTAGTTACAATTAACTATTTTACTAGGCATTGCTTTTTAGGCAATTTGGTGCTAAACGATTATTATTTACGTTAGTTGTTCGTCTAACGAACTTTTACGAAATAAAAATTTTGGATTTATTAACTAGGTATCCACATGACACTTTTTATTCCTCTAACACTCACAAAAAAACGTCACATATTAATCATTTTTTTTGTATTCGTTTGGCAAAGGTCGCAAGTTCCGACGTTAAAATGGACTAAAAATAATACTTGTGCGATACATCGAATAATTACCACTTTTACTTATCCAAAATATATTTATTATTCACACCGTACACATAATAAGGCCATCGATTTAATGTTTCGGGCATATTGGCACAACTTCAGTATTTTTTTTTAGTGTGCTGGATAATCCACCAACGCTTGTTTTTTTTATATATATATATATACTTTTATCGCTACACGATAAGACGATCCCAAACGACATCAAATGCGAACCCATGCATTTACCCGGACATTGCTAGACTTTATGGACTCAATTAGTCATATAATTAAGTCTAAATGCAGGTGATTTAATAAATAAATAGTGATAAGGCGTACGGATTAACCTGAAAATTTGCCGGTTGTCACATTCTCCCCCCGTTAAAAGAATTTCGTCCCGAAATTCAAGCCGAGTCATCCTGAACAGGAGTCTTCTCAAATAGGTGGGGATACTTCGTCTTCATTTGATCCTCGCGTTCCCATGTAAACTCAGGTCCACGCTTGGAGTTCCAACGAACTTTAACTAATTTAATACGACTCCTCCTCAACTTTTGGACTTTCCAGTCCGTAACCTCGACCGGTTCTTCAATAAAGTGGAGTTTGTCATCGATACAGATTTCATCTGTAGGAATGATAAGCGTCTCGTCTGCTAGACACTTCTTCAAGTTCGACACATGGAATGTGTTATGAACGCTACTAAGCTCATCGGGCAACTTTAGTTTGTACGCGACGGTACCAACCTTGCCTAAAACCTCGAACGGCCCGATATACCTCGGATTAAGCTTACCACGCTTACCGAACCTTGCAACACCCTTCCAAGGTGAGACTTTTAGCAAAACTTTATCTCCGACCTCGAAGGTTAAGGGTTTACGCCCAACGTCCGCGTAACTTTTCTGACGATCACGAGCCGCCTTGATACGGTCTCTGATCTGAAAAATCTTGTCCGTGGTCTCTTGAACCAATTCTGGACCAATCAACTGTTTCTCACCGACCTCCGCCCAACACAACGGGGACCGACACTTCCTTCCATACAAAGCCTCAAATGGAGCAGCTTTGATGCTCGTGTGATAACTATTATTATACGAGAACTCTACTAATGGTAAATGAGTATCCCAATTTCCACCGAAATCCATCACACATGCACGGAGCATGTCCTCCAGTGTTTGAATTGTCCTTTCACTTTGGCCATCCGTTTGAGGATGATAGGCCGTACTTAGATCTACGCGAGATCCGAATGCCTTTTGGAAGGAACGCCAAAACCTTGAAATAAAACGGCCATCTCTGTTAGAGATTATAGAAACAGGCACCCCATGACGTGCCACTACTTCCTTGATATACAATTCCGCTAACGTTTTCATACTGTCCTTCCCGCGGATAGGTAGAAAGTGTGCGGACTTTGTCAAACGATCCACGATTACCCAAATCATGTCATTACCCTTAGATGTTCTAGGTAACTTTGAAATGAAATCCATAGAAATTTGTTCCCATTTCCATATCGGGATTTCAGGTTGTTGTAACAAGCCAGATGGCTTCTGATATTCGGCCTTAACTTTAGAACAAGTCAAACACTTTCCCACGTAGGTCGCAATATCGCCTTTAAGATTGGGCCACCAATAAAATTCCTTCAAATCATGATACATCTTATCAGCACCTGGATGAATCGAATACTTCGACTTATGAGCTTCATCTAAAACTATATTACGTAACCCGCCAAACAATGGAACCCAAACACGACCCATGAAGTACAACGTTTCATCTTCCTTAGGTTCCAATTGTTGTTCCATGCCGCGCAAAGATTCTTCCTTAATAAACTCCGGTTTAAGAGCTTCACGTTGTGCGTCACGAATTTGAGTGGTGAGGCTCGTTTGGATTGTTAATCCTAACGCACGAACACGTAAAGTCTTAACCCTTTCTTTCCGACTCAAGGCGTCCGCAACAACGTTGGCCTTGCCCGGGTGATACTTTATCTCACAATCATAGTCGTTCAACAACTCCACCCAGCGACGTTGGCGCATATTTAATTCTTTTTGATCAAATATATGTTGAAGACTTTTATGATCCGTGAAAATGGTACACCGTGTACCGTAGAGATAATGTCGCCAAATCTTCAAAGCGAACACCACCGCACCCAATTCCAAATCATGGGTGGTGTAGTTCTTCTCATGGACCTTTAACTGACGCGATGCATAAGCGATGACTTTGTCTCGTTGCATCAACACACAACCTAGGCCTTGATGCGAGGCATCACAATAAACCACAAAATCATCCGTACCATCGGGTAGAGACAAAATTGGAGCACCGCAAAGTTTCTCTTTAAGTAACTGGAACGCTGATTCTTGTTTATCTCCCCAGTCAAACTTTTTATCCTTTTGGGTCAAGGCGGTTAAAGGCTGTGCTATCTTTGAAAAATTCTCAATGAATCGTCGATAGTACCCCGCCAATCCTAGAAACTGGCGTATTTCAGTTGGAGACTTTGGTGCTTCCCAGTTCTTTATAGCCTCTATCTTGGACGGATCGACATGAATCCCTTTCTCGTTTACTACATGACCGAGAAACTGTACCTCGCGAGTCCAAAATTCGCATTTCGAAAACTTTGCGTATAGTTTCTCGTTCTTCAGCAATTCGAGAATAAGCCTTAAATGTTGCTCATGCTCTTCCTTTGACCGCGAATATATTAATATATCATCAATAAAAACAATCACAAATTTGTCCAAGTAAGGTTTGCACACGCGATTCATTAAATCCATAAATACGGCCGGTGCGTTAGTCAAGCCGAAAGCCATGACAAGAAACTCATAATGACCGTAACGGGTTCTAAACGCCGTCTTGGGAATACTCTCCTCTTGAACTCGCAACTGATGATAGCCTGAACGCAAATCAATCTTCGAATAGAAACTAGAACCTTGAAGTTGATCAAACAAGTCATCGATCCTTGGTAAAGGGTACCTATTCTTGATAGTGAGCTTGTTCAACTCCCGGTAATCTATACACATACGGAAGGTTCCATCTTTCTTTTTCACGAACAAGACCGGAGCTCCCCAAGGCGAGAAACTCGGTCGGATGAAACCCTTGTCTAGCAATTCTTGAAGTTGGTTAGATAATTCCTGCAACTCTGACGGAGCTAAACGGTAAGGCGATTTAGCTACAGGGGCAGCTCCTAGGACCAAGTCGATGCGAAACTCGACTTGCCTTTGTGGGGGCAATCCTGGCAAGTCTTCAGGAAAGACTTCAGGGAATTCCCTCACAACAGGAATATCCTCAAGTTTAGGCTCCTCTGTCTTCTTATCAACTACGTGCGCCAAGAATGCGAAGCAACCCTTCCGTAGACATTTTTGGGCCTTCATGCAAGTAATAATTCGCAATGGGGTTCCACGTCTTTCTCCATGGACAGAAAGCGTCTCACCATCGGATAGAGGAATACGAATTATCTTTTCATGACAAATCACTTCGGCATGGTTTTTCGACAACCAATCCATGCCGACTACGACATCGAAGCTACCCAGTTGGACCGGTAGAAGATCTATACTAAATTCTTGATTGCACAAGACCAACGTGCAACCCTTAACAACCTCACATGACTTAACCAACTTTCCATTGGCCAATTCAATAGAGTAGGGTATATCTAGCTTGCTTGACTCTAAATTCAACATACGTTTAAAGTCGGTAGATACGAAGCTAAGGTCGGCACCAGTATCAAAAAGAATTGAAGCATAATGATTATTGAGAAGAAACATACCCGTAACTACATTCGGGTCCTGACGAGCATCCTTAGCTCCAATCACGAAGGCTCGACCCTTAGCTGGGTTCAACTTAGGACATTGCCGCTTGAAATGATCCTCGGCACCGCACTCGTAGCATCCTTTGTCCTTCTTTGGTAACACCACCCTACAAGTTTCCATTTTGTGTCCCACCTTTCCACACCTTTTACACTTGGCACTTTCACAAGTGCCCACATGATGGTAGTTACATTTGTTGCACTTGGGTAGAGGACCCGTATACTTTCTTGGACCAGAGCTTGTTGCGTTCATAGTAGCAGAGAAAGCTTTCACATCTTGAGTTGTTGCAGTTTGGTTTGTAGCGTTGTTACCCTTCTTGAAGTTAGACCATTTCCGTTTACCCAAACTCTTTGATTCATCGACTGAATCCTTCTTGTCACTTCCCTTCCTAGTTAGGGTCTTCATGCGCACCGCATCTTCAGTTAAACTAACAGCTAGGCTCACTGCACTTCGAATTGTAGCAGGGTGAGACGAGGTAACCATGCTACGGATTTCAGGTGCCAAACCCCATATATATCGTTCGATTCTCTTGAACTCCGGTGTCACAAGGTAGGGAACTACCCTGGACAAATCATGGAACCGTTGCGTATACCCCGCAACATCAGCGCTGATCATAGTTAGATTCCAAAATTCTGTCTCTAGTCTTTGGATTTCAGCTCTCGAGCAGTACTCTTCTCGCATCAATTCCCGAAGTCCTTCCCATGTCATCCCATAAGCGGCCTCATCACCTAATGTTTGAACCTGAAGGTTCCACCAAGTCAACGCCTCATCCAGAAAGAGGCAAGTAACATACATCACCGTTTGTTCCGGGGTACATTTGCTGATACGGATCACCGATTCCGTCTTCTCCACCCAACGTACAAACCCAACGGCTCCCTCGGTACCATTGAAGTTTAGAGGCTTGCAGTCGAGGAATGCCTTATAAGTGCACCCTGGAATGGTAGTACCTCCTGAATTATCAAGATATAATTATTATAAGAATAACATAATCAAGAAAATCCATAGTTGCCATGCAAAACCAACTATTACCAATCACAATGTTCCCACCCGTTCCTGATCCTCCAGGTCCAGAACCTCCGGAGCCTCCAGTACCGCCGCTGGAATCGACACGGTTTGCTTCATACTGTGCAATGGCGGTAGCAATGCGCTGTTCCAACAAAGCTTCCAACTCTGCCTCCATGGTGGGAAGTTGGTAATTCGGTTGTTTACGAGTATTTCTTCGTTTCGGAGCCATGGTATTCTGATGTAAAATATCAAAAGAATTTTAGACATATATTTCAACAAATATTGCCAACCATGTACGAATATAAGAATACAACCATTCGTAATAACCATATGATGACATTGACAAGTATCACTAACAATCATGAGTGCACGAGTAATAAAAATTATATGATTAATCACCATCATAATAATTGCAGTGTCATACAAGTACCACACCATAACAACCACAACATCATAATAATCATGAAAAGAACAAAATACAACGCATCAAAATAAAATACCATAATTTACATATCATTCAAACTTGTTACATTGTTTCGTGAAGGATCCAAAAGAGCTCAAGGCTACATCACCTTGGCTTACAAGTTTAGACAATATACAAAAAGGTAAAATTTCTTCCACGAGCAATCTTTGCAACCAAAAGTAAGATCATCACATCATAACTACTGGGGTGGGGGCTGGGGTGGTCGTGTCTCGAGTGCCGCCCTGACTCTAGCTAAGTCCTCCTCGATAACTCTCATCCCATGAGCGAGTGTAGTCACCCTAGCCTGAACCTCTGAAATCTTAGAATCCGTCATACCAAAAGTCACATCGTGGCGTGCTGAAGCTGAAGTGAGGATAATCATCTGTTCGGCATCGTTGATTCTTCGCTGTCGTATAACATCCAACTCCCTATCAATCCTATGCATAAACACATGTAGGAGCATCTCAATAGAATCTATCCTCTTCTCGAGGGTGGGTGGAAACATGGGAGAACGGTAGCAAGGATCGGAAGGCGACATGGTGGTTGGGGGTCGAGAAGGTCCGCCCGTCTCGAGCTTTGGGGGGCACAGGAAAGCCAGCAGCTCGGAATCTCTCAATGAAAGGGCTGGCTGTAGCGGGACATGAAGGTCCTCCAATCTCAAAAACAGAAGGAATCTCCCTCCTGGGCTCGCTAACTCTCTCATCATCGACTTGAGCAAGAATAGCGCGAGATGGTCCACCCATCTCAAGAGTAGTGGGAGCTATAAGCTCTGCAGCAGTGCCACAGTCCGTAGCGTGAGCACTAGGACCTACGGCTCTAAGAGCAGAAGAAGATACACTATCAGTAGTGTCGGAAGATGAAATGTCCATGACGGACACAACTGGGGAAGAGACCTCTAGAATCGCAATATCAAACGCCTCGCCCACTCCTATGTCATCGTCGACATGATCAACATGAAACACTGGAACCTTGTCCCCACCAGCAGGGACATCAACACGAGGGACCTCAATCGCAAGGGGAGGGATGTCAATAATAAGGTGTCCATCGGGGTGACCTATGACAACTACACCAGGGACTAGAACATCCCCCAGATCGAGAATATCATCCATCAGCACAGGGCCACCTAAGGCTATTATCTCCCCCTCACCACTAACGCCACTCAGCACATCGACAGACACGTAGTCCGGATCCTCCTCCGGCTCAGTAACCGTCTCCGGCACTACTTCCATAGCGGGCTCATCATCCGACTCCAACTCGATCACCTCCTCATCGGACACGAGGTCAATGATCCCCTCGTCTGAATCTGAAATGTCGATAGGATCTGAAGCTGACGACATCGTGACCTGGCAAGATAATCCGTACAAACACATGTATATATAAATTATATATATGTATATAAATCACAAAACCCTCCACATGAACCAAATAACTTGCCTATACAATATAGACCAAACCATGCATACCCAAAACTCCTTTCTACACTAAGTAGACTAAACCATGAATCCCGCCTACGACTCGTAGACCCAACCATGAACGTGATGCAATGCAATGAAACTTTTCAGGCAAGTGAAAACGTTTAATGCGTGGCACCTAGATATGAGATTATAGTCTAGACTCGAGACCGAATCCTAGTTCGCTATAATCGAGGCTCTGATACCAATCTGTCACACCCCGCCGAAGGCGGAAACGCAAGGTGCGACCATGAAAGGATTTCAAGCATACGATAAGCAAACAACTAATATGATTAAGCATCAACGATACCGAAGTTTAAAGTTTACAAACCATAACAATATATTTAGTTTACACAACTTCCAGTTTCAAAAACACATACGACCAAAAGTTATATTGTTTATAAAGTTCCTAGGATTTGTCAAGTATATTTCCGATACGATGAAATATACAAGGCAAAACCCCCAAAAGGTATCGTCCATGATGCATGCAACTTCTTAAAGCCACGAACCAAATTTCACTTACCTGAAAATCATGCTTAAAAATGTCAACATAATGCTGGTGAGTTCACAGGTTTAAATGACACAAATGAAACTTAGACTCATTTGATAAAAATTTAGTATGCGTAGTTAATGAAATCACGAAAGTCGAATCATGGTCTTGCAAAAACCGTGATACATGTGCCGACATAAGCCCGTAACCAAACCATAACGATGATGCCTCGCCACATCATGCACCATGACGATGTCTAAGAATATTTGGACACAATTGCACTCCCACAGGGTCACGACCGACCAGGAGCGGGGCTCGTTAAACCCAATAGATCTATTCGACTGTTCCGCGGTCATTACCACGACTAATGGTTACTAAAGAAACAATAACACGAGGACTTCCGAGCTCTAAAACCAACCAACTTATGCGCACAAAATAGACAAAAATGGATTTCATTCCCACTACCATACCCCGTAACCAAGCATGATTTTCCCCCGATTTAAATAAACATTTAAATAAGTAAAAGGGGCCGTGAAGACTCACAAATTGCGTTCCGTGCGTATGCTAGCAAGACCAAATGTCCAAAATAATTCCCGACCTACACGTGTCCTAATTCAATAAGACACTAGGTCTAAATATGTGTCTACTCGACAAGTCGTTCACCAAACTTGTTTAGACAAAATGAGATGTTAACCTTTTATTTAAAATGTTTAATTCTTACGACGCGTTGGTGGGTGGTTATCCGAGAATTCCCAAGTATTTATATATATTACAGGAAATATATATATTTCACACATTGTCACACAATGTCGAGACCTAGTCCCGAGCTACAAATTCAAACCAGTAAATATATATTTTACAACTAAATATCATATTTATTCACATGGTTTGACGACCACAAAATCCGTATGTCGAACTCGACCAAAAATGTGCATATATATTTATTATTAAAATAAATATACGCTCCGATTACGATAAATAGTCAGAAAATAATTTCTTTAGTATTAATTATATATTTATCGAAAACTCGTTCGTTGACACGAACATTTTGCTCACATACTGTATACACTTATTCACATACATGCGTACACTTATATACGACAAGCACTTAACCATGTAAACACGTTTCATCATTAACATGATAACCCGTAACTATAAAAAAATAATCCATCAAAAGTCACAAAGTTTCACGGATCGCACTTATACGACTTGTTGACCCTTTGCGGAGAATATGTTCCAAATTATTTTACGATTCAAAAATATATATTTTGTATTTTTAAATGCTTGTAGGCAAGAATGTATATAGTTTTGGCAACGACATCAAGATTTGGCCGTTTATATTTAAAACTCTATTTTTATAAGACGATATATTTTCTACTAAAATACTTATTCGTGTTGGTAAACCCGAATTTATATATAAGGACAATTTTTACTAAATATCTCCTAAGTCTTGTTTTTAAATTCCAATTCTTGTCACATAATCCTTGATGATTCTAACATAGTCATCAAACCATAATTTCGCCTAGTTTGGTGACCTATATGTTAAAATACCATTTTAACATACCAAAAACCACCATCTTAAAAATACAAGCTATATATCACCAAATGTATACTTGACATGTAGACCAAGCATAATCATACAATTTATTATATCCAAACCATATTATACAAAATTTCACCGTTTAGTATAATATACATTTTTAATATTTATTTTCACTATTTTCAAATATTTGACTATATTTCTTCAAAAATATACTTAACATGTCCAAATATGCTTAAATCATCAATAATCATTTATCATATAAAGTTTACCATTAAACTATACTTTCGTATATTTTACAAATTAACCATGATCAACATCATCCATCATCATTGTCAACCCTCATGAGCACATGCACTTATTAAAATTATATTTTTAGTAAATTAACACTGTATGAACACATATGTACATTTAGATCATAGAAACACTAACCATGAGCACCTACAATCACGCAAACAAACCCACTACCAACATAACATACTTTTATACTTAAAAAAAAAATACTTTATTTTTACTAAGTGTTTACTCAGATCACAACACTTGTTATCATCTCTTTGATGACAAAACTTGCAGAAGTAATCACTAAGCAAAATGAAAAGTGAATAAGTTTAGGATCCATACCCCAGCTAAGGAAACTCCTTAAAATAGATGGATGAAGGTTGCAAGTTGAGGTTTAGCTCCAATTGTCCTCTTAAAACATCTAACACCTTAACCTTCAAGGGATTTTAGTATGGTTTTTTATGTGTTTTAATGAAATGAACAAAGGGTTTAAGTGGGTTGTGGTTTGGTCGTGAATGATGAAGAGAAAGAGAATTGTTTTTGGTTGTGAAGTTAAAATTTATTGTTGTTATCTAACTGTTCCCTTTTACATACTTGTCATACACCAACTTCACCCTAAAAGTCCACATTCACCATGCTTGTTTATCTAATACACAACACAAAATAATGGTGATGGTGGGGCCATCACATACACGTAGGTATGAAGGCATGGGTGGGGGTATTGGGTTGGTTTAATATGTTGACTAAAATGACACTAAGAATGATGTCTAGGATAGATATTTCGGTCATCAGATTAATTAGGATGTTTAGGATCCTAATAATGCATTAGTTCACTAGTTACAATTAACTATTTTACTAGGCATTGCTTTTTAGGCAATTTGGTGCTAAACGATTATTATTTACGTTAGTTGTTCGTCTAACGAACTTTTACGAAATAAAAATTTTGGATTTATTAACTAGGTATCCACATGACACTTTTTATTCCTCTAACACTCACAAAAAAACGTCACATATTAATCATTTTTTTTGTATTCGTTTGGCAAAGGTCGCAAGTTCCGACGTTAAAATGGACTAAAAAGAATACTTGTGCGATACATCGAATAATTACCACTTTTACTTATCCAAAATATATTTATTATTCACACCGTACACATAATAAGGCCATCGATTTAATGTTTCGGGCATATTGGCACAACTTCAGTATTTTTTTTTAGTGTGCTGGATAATCCACCAACGCTTGTTTTTTTTATATATATATATATACTTTTATCGCTACACGATAAGACGATCCCAAACGACATCAAATGCGAACCCATGCATTTACCCGGACATTGCTAGACTTTATGGACTCAATTAGTCATATAATTAAGTCTAAATGCACGTGATTTAATAAATAAATAGTGATAAGGCGTACGGATTAACCTGAAAATTTGCCGGTTGTCACAAACACCTTGGTCCTCAGACTCTTCAACATCATCACTCAACTCCACCGGTTCAGTAGAGGTGGATTGAGGAGCAGCTTTCAAACGACGAGTAGACCGCCGAGTCGAAGTCTTGGGAGCAAGAGGCTTAGAGAAACCTTTAACATTCGACACACTAACATACCCACCACCTTCAAACCTTTGTTCGGTACCTTTAACCACAACATTTTCATCAGGAACAACAGGAACATCCCCAAAAACCACGTCCGAAGTGTCATCACTTTTGATGAAATCCAAGGCAGACATAATGCAAACAACAAACAGACAGAACATGAGACAAAAATTTGAAAGATAAAAGAAAGAAGAAAACAAAAATGCATACTCGTGCCATCTCTCATCAGAACCGGATCCCGGTCAGCTTTTTCCCACAACTTACTAACCCCTAATAAAACCAGCAAATGCTCAGGAAAGGGACGAACCCTCGCAGGGCATTTACGAATAGATTGCAGAAAAGCATCATTTAAATCAGACTCAAGGGGTTCCGGTTCATTGAGAACAGCATCTGGGTGACGCCACACAGTTTTAAACGGAACAATAGTGTCTGAAACCCAGAAAAAACGATTCTTCCAAGTCCCAAGTGTGGTAACCATAGATGAAATAAGGCCAGAATCAACCTTAGATGCTTCAAAAGTAAACCAATCACCATTCTTGGCCAGTCGGAAAAAGCGACGGAATAACAATAAGGAGGGATCATATCCGGGGGCACGACACAAAACCTCGAAATGTAAAACCCTAGCCATGCCCTTCGGATGAATCTGACAAAAGGAAACCCGGTAATACTCTAACAAATTCAAAACAAACAGAGAAAACGGATAGCGAAGGTTTGAAAATTCAAAGTGACGGCAATAAAGGGCAATGAAACCAGTTGGGCATTTATCAATCGAAGCATCACACGCAGGAGCAGTAGGTGTAAACTCAATCCCAATGCCATATTCTTTACAAAACAACTCTACATCCTCTTGGGTTAACCGAGAAAATGATCTTGCTAAATCCTTAAGGGCACTCATTTTTGCAAGAAAATTATGAAAAAGTAAAGCAGAGGATAAACAACACTAACCTTGAAAGAAAAGGGAGAGACTTGCAGAAAATACTTGATGCAAAAATGAAACGGCAGTTAAGGAAAATATAAAACAAGTTAATATAGGGGCAAAAACGTAAATAATAACTTCTGCAAAACCGCCACCCTATCTACTGCCATACATCAATCAAATCAACTATCAATCATTTAAAATTCAAATTCAAATATTAACTGCCTTCAGCCTTTCAACCCGTCAAGCAACGAACCCTTGAAACCTTCAAGCAATAAAACACATGCATAAAAGTCAGAAGTCTTTGAGCATACTACCCAAAAACCTCTGACTTGGGGGGCTGATGACGGGGGTAGCCCAAGATTAAATAAAGTGACTAGATATGCAAATGCTTAAATGGTTAAATGGTTCACTGGTTGAAAAGCTGTAAAATGGGAAAAGCGAGGAGTAAACAGTAATCAATCACATCCAGAGCTCGCTTCACCAACCCACGCCCGCAAAAGCAAAGCAGGTCTGCACAATACAGGTTATTACCCAGGGGTCAAAAGCCTTCAACCCCAAAAGGGGAAACCCTCCACTGCAAGCAGGATTACTAGTCTTGTACATGCCACTTTGGGAGATGTCTTCCCTTATAAAAAGACATCTCATTTACTCCAAAAAACATCCTGATCAGTTGAGATTCTCTCATCTTTGGTCATTCGTGGAGTACTTGCTCACGTCCAAGTCATTCCTTATCACATCCACCACACACATTCTGTTTGCTCTCATTTCTGGATTCGAGTACGTCTCGGAGAAAGAACCTTCAGCAAACAATAATCACAAACTAGTAAACCTCCTTCCACGTCTTGCAAACGTGGGGGGACCTCGCGACCTGCGTTAGGCAAGGTTGAACCCTTCAACCTTTTTGCCTAACCAACTCAGCTACTATCTTTGGTCTCGTGTTTGTTGCATCAACACATATTATTGTATATAAACTCAAAGTTTGTAAATAATAAACTTCAAATCCATTTAATTTTATAAAAAATGTAAATAAAATAGAAAACATTACTTTAAATTATTTTCGTCAAATATAATTTATTAAAATATACTCTCAAGTTATTAATGGTCATTTTAGTCATGTTAGTAAGGCTTAACAAAGAAAGTTAGGGGCTGTTTGGTAGCCTCTTAATGACCATTCAGATGCTACCTCTTAATGGTTTAAAACCTCTGAATGAATAAGAGGTAACCTAAAGTCTAAATGGTTAAGAGGTAACCTCTGAATGGTAAATTATCACATGTCACATTCTTCTACCTTCTCATTGGTAAAATTCTTAATGGTTCCATTAAGAGGTAGCCTCTTAATGACCATTCAGAGGCTACCAAACAGCCCCTTAATAAGGTTTGGCCTTAGTACTCAACATTGTGACAAATTAGAACGTTAATACCTGATTTTGCAACAAAAAACTATTAGTACGCGACACTAAAATTTGGCAGAAACCACAAAGACCAACGGTGTAATTTTTTCTACAATAAAATTGGAAATAGACCAAATATCTAAAGTTCTCAATCCTCATTAGAACTGAGACAATGCTTTTGTACCTGATTAATTTATACCATTTTTGAATTGTTAGAAAACGAGTGTTGAACAGCTCAACATATGTAATGCAGTTGTTCTGAACACTGACCATATTATACACCACAAGATTTTTTAACAGTCACGTAAACTATTTGTTTTTATCACAAACACGCACACACTTTCTACTCTACACCTACTATGCTTCTAAAATCACCATACACGCACTTTATGAAATTTAAACATACAACCATTTAGTTAGGAAACACATAACTTTACCACTTGATGTTCCCTTAAGAACAACTAAATTAAAGTATTTATAAAGTGAAACATCAAATACGATTTATCTGGGTGATAAACATCGTTGATACACACACTCACACCTAATACATAAGTAATTAATTTCGCCACTTGTGAGTTGTGAGTCAAAAAAAAATCCGTGTTCACTCATTTCACTTATCATATTCTATTTCTTATTTTTTTAAAATTTAATTAAAAACAATAGTAACAAATCATCTTTATCACTATTCTAGGATCCTACATTGTATTTCTCATTTCTTTTATTAACCTAGTATGATCTACCACAAATGACTCACTTTTTTTCTTTTGCAATCAAATCATCGCTTTCTTATTAACTATTTAATTTCTAAATATTTATTACTAACATTAAACATTCCCTTTAAACAACTCGTTTTTTTAATGATAACGTTTGCTTCTACTCTATTACACCAATAATTCTAAAGTATGCACTCTTGCCCAAGATTGAACACGTGACCTCTCGTCTAAGATTCATAAGTCTCCAACAAGTGAGCTAGCCTCACATTGGCACACAATCTGTTTACTACACGAGTTTATAACCTAGTATTGCATGCGTATTTGTGTATTACCTATGACTACAAAGTTCATGAGGGGGAATAGTGCCAGGCAGCTGTCTGGCACCCCCCTTATTGGTCGTTTCTTTTTGTATTTAACTTTTAAACCTTCATCTTCACTGATATACGTGTTTAACCTCTCTGCTTTTAAAAATATTCGTTTTATTGGTTAACTTTGTTTATATGCGTGCTTAGTCCCTCTGCTTTAACTTTGGTAGTGTACATGTTTAGTCCCTCTATTTTTATTCTTTTTAGTAAGTGATCGTCGCTTTTGTATTTTACTTTTAAACCTTTAACTTCGCTAATATACGTGTTTAGCTCCCCTCTATTTTAGAAAAAAAAAAGTTTTCTTTTTATTGCTTAACTTTGTTTATATGAGTGTTTAGTCCCTCTGCTTTAACTTTGGTAGCATACATGTTTAATCACTCAACTTTTATTCCTTTTAGTATTTCATCTTTTAGCATTTCCCCTTGCTGCCGTAACAAATCAACTCGAGGGAATAGTGACCGTTTGCTATTTGTGGACAACCGCTACTACTCCTGGACTTTAATAAAGTTGCTTTATAATTCCTAAACTTTATTAAGACAAAAATTCTTTGACACACGTATTTTTATCTATGTCTCGATGTAATTTTTATTGAGATCGTGTTATGAATAGTAAGTACAAGTAACCAAAACACAGACATGCATGTTGCTAAACTGAGAAATATTCCGCTTACCGCCCCACAACACGAGCGGGCATAAAACTAGTTGAAAACACAAAAAGATTAAGTGAGATAGTGTTTGTCATCAAAAAGAGGGAACTCTACGGTGGAAAATAAAAATCGAGTTAACTGATGCCGAAAGTCCATATTTAAACTGAAGCGGTAGCGGGATCATCATGACGAACCAGATTATAAGCATAAACGAGTGGTAAATACGAGTCTTGTGTAAGCGATTCATCGGTATTGATAAGTAAACTACTCGATATATTTTCATAATTATTATTATTGTTGTTGTTAACTAGATATAAATACAATTAAATATGCCGTAAGCAGTATTAGTTTTTAAACTTTATATATAATATTCCTTATAGGAGATAAAAAGAAATTGAGAAAGAAATCACTCGAGAGAAAGAAAATAATTAAATAAGAAAGCAAGAGACTGCGATATTTACTAGTATGCGATCGTAGTGCTGTCCGACAATCCATGAGGTGTAGAAGTTCTAACTTCTAAGCTTTCTCTAAGCACGAGTTATCAAAGGTGAATACATTTAACTATTTACAAATTTTGAAATGTTTTATTTTTGAATATGTGTAACGCTCTATCCCGGTTTATATCAATATTTTAAACAATCGGATATTTTGGTCCCAGATATTTTTTTTAACACAGAACTGATACGTTTGGGTTAACTGATAACCCAGACGAACCAACATAACGGGTTATAACACTTAATTTGTAGTTTCTAAATAATAGATATTTAATTTCAAAAACTTTGTCGTGCATGATCATGCTTCAACCTTTCCGTAAACGTCTCTAAAGAGATAGCGGTTTAATAGTGTTCGATTCTTCGCATGCTTGGTCATCCATCCGGTCCCCGCCTTTGTAAAAGCCTAACATAAACACAAAAAACAATTAGTATTTATATATCTTTTGTGTTAACGGATCGAAATTGACGAAAGAAAATGTTTGAACGACCCGGTTCTGTCGCATATCGCCTTTAGACTTTGCATGTCGCGACAGTTAACAAGTGCACTTCCCAAAGTGTGCACTTTACCCGTGTGCACTTTGCTGAAGTACACTCTTTAGTGAAATATTCACTTCGCACTTTGTTGAAGTGTGCACTTTACTAAACTGCGCACTAACATCTACGCCTGACTACGTTAACGTCTAAATTACTTTCAGGATTTTACATCACTATCTAAATTACTTTTACAAATTTACACCGCAACGTCCGAGACATACTGTTTTTTGAAATAAAATTAAAGACATAGTGTGTAGTGAAAATTAAACTTTTTTCTTTCATATTTACCTTTTTCATATATTATATGCAATTTTTACGGTTATCCACATAACAACGTAATATCGCATATGGGTTCTAAAAGTAACACCCCAGCGGCATGTATTAAAAGATGCTAAACACATATAAATAAGAGTAAATTATTTTCTGAGTCCTAGTGTTTTAATGGTTTTAACTATTTGAGTCTAAAATTAAAAAGTTTAATGCCTTAAGTCCATACCCACTTATTTTATAACGTTTTAAGTTTAATATTTAACACTTATACTTTTGATTTTGGACTCAAGTAGTTAAAACAACGAAAACACAAGAACTCAAAATGTTATAAAATGAGCGGTTAGAGACTCAGGGTGTTAAATTTTTGATTTTGAACTCAAGTGATTAAAACCAATATGATTTAAAAAAACAGCAAATATACATAGTAAAATTTCATTGATAGCACAAGCGTTATTGGTATGGTTTGAGAATGGTGAGACGATTTTAAGAATGTAAGGTGGAGAAAACCAATATGGTAACAAATGCAATATAACTAAATTCTGTTTATAAGGACATAGAATGCATAGTATTTTGTATATCTAGTGTTATGCGTCGACCGTGTTGTGGGGCGCTAAATCAAATATTTTTTAGTTTGATAACATGTAAGCATGTATTTCGGTTACTTGTATATGATGCTTATAACACAATTTCAAGAAAAAAAAAAAATCACATCGAGTCAACCAATTAAATCAAAACACTACCATAGTTTTGCTAAAAAAAAACTAAAACGATGGCAAACATGTAATTTAGAGCCGGGGGCAAAACAGTATTTTGTCAGGACTAATGAGCGAGTACTAGACAGCTGCTTAATACGAATAAAAACTACATTGAGTCCACCAAGTAAAATAAAACACTACCATAGTTTTGCAAAAAAAAAAAAAAAAAAAAAAAAAAAAAAAAAAAACAATGGCAAGATTGTAATACTGAACTGGGGCAAAAACATAATTTTGAAATGGGGGCAAAATCATTTTATGAACTGAAGGCAAAATTGTAATTTTTAGCTAGGGGAAAACCATAATTTTATTTTAAACTGAGGGTAAAATTATAATTTTTAACCAAAGGCAAAATCATAATTCTGAATCAGGGACAAAACCAAAATTTTATTTTAAAACTTCTTGACGCCAGAAGCCATCAACTTCTTGACGAGGGTTCAACGGGTTATCCACAGCAATTGTTCGACCCCAAGGGGGCAGGGGTTTGTGTTCGGGAGGTTGGGGTTTGCAATTCAGAAAGGGTTGGCGGCGCAGCTTGTTGCCCGTCTACCTTCTGTTTTGATGTAACTTAACAAGTTTTCTGGTTATATTAATAAACGAAAAAAAAAAAACTGGGGGGCAAAATCGATTAACATCTCTCATAATCTGGAGTTTTGGAGCTAAATCTTTTGGACAACACATCACAAGACAATGAGAAAACTTGTAAAATATATATTTTTTAAAGAAAAAAAAATATTTTAAGTTGATCTATTGAAGTGGACATTTAGAAAAAGTTTTGTTTGGCCAAGTCAACCAACAACACAATAATTAAGTGTAGATGCTGGCAGCTGGCATGCTACTTAACCTTTGAGGAAGCATGTCTTCATGACATCCTGCAATTTCTTAGACATAACCTGGCCCATTTGTGTCGCCATATCTCATTATCATATCAAAAACACTAAATCAACACTTTCCCAGAGCTACTAAACTCAAAATTACAATACAGTTAACACAATATAATTTCTTCAAAACTCGGCCCTTAAATTATGTCTAAAACCTACGAATGTCTTTAGGTGGCTTGAAGTTCACCGGGTGAGTTTCAGGTGTGGCGTTTTCGTCTTCTTTCCACATTTTGATCGTTTTGTCGGCTTCACATGTAATCAGCCTCGAGCCTGTTATGTCATACGATAGCGCGTATATTCCAGCCTCACTATCCAATGACCCTAAAACATCAAAAAAAACAGTCAGATATTCTTCCAATATACGTGTAACAGATATATATCTTGGTATCGATCAGGTCCATTTGACAAAAAAAATTATTAGTTCAACTATAATATAATTTCTTAATAAAACAATTTAGATTGTTGTATGCATTAAAAATAGAGTAAATTGAAAGAATTAAAGGGAGCGTACCAGGTTGAACAATCGTTTGAGATTGTTGGAAACTATGACCACTTTTCCAGTCCCAGAACCACAAACTCCCGTTGTCACCTTTTCATCGAAACAATGACAAATCAATTAAAATCAAATGAAAGATAAATTCAGCAAATCTCAAAAAAAAAAAAAAACATAGTGTACGATGATTATGATATAACACTCACCTCCAGTTGCCAAAACACCCTCTTGATTCACCGTCATTGCATTAATTATGGTCTTCTGTTGGGAACTGAGACGTAAAGAAAATGAGATAAGATACATTAGAAAAATAATAATTAGGAAAAAAGTAGCAAGATGAGATAAAAGTGAACATATTTATTTACAAATATTATTATTAAAAAATTAACCATCTAAGACAGGTAGAAAACTCACAGCATGTTGTGCAAAAATTCTCCTCTAGGAAGACTGAACTTTTTTATATTGTCGGCTGATGCTGAAGCAAAGCTATCCCTGCAACGTCAAGGAATTTCTTTTAAATTACATGCATTCAAGTTATGATACGAGAAAAAACAATTAAAAGTAAAGGTACATACTCGATAGGATGCTGGGCCAATGCACGTACAGATTTCTTATGATGAGTAAGAGTTGCCATTGTTTTACCTACCAGAGTAACATAACAATAGGTTAAAATGTTAAATCCAGATCACAAAAATAAATACATGTATTATAAAAGGAATAGAAAATATATTTACCATATCTAAGATCCCAGAACTTAATGGTAGAGTCATGGGAGCCGGTTACAACTTGAGGATCCTGATAGAAAGTGTACCGTGTTAAGCTTTTTAACGATTAAAGAAAGAAGTTATTGATGTACTGGGTTTAGCTGTAATGCTGTATTACTTACAGTAGGTCGCGTAAACACTGAACAGACTGTATTGTCGTGGCCTGAAAGAGCATGAATTTGCATCTTGCTGCGAATGTCCCATACCTGAAAATGTTAAGTTGCCAAATGTTAATTTCAAAGATTATTACTTTTTTTATAAACTGAACTTTTTTAGTAAAATGCCATTTTCGTCCCTGAGGTTTGACAAGTTTTGCGACTTTCGTCCAACAGTTTGTTTTTTCGCATCTGGATCCAAAAGGTTTGAAATCTTGCTAATTTCATTCAGCTCGTTAACTCCATCCATTTTTTCTCCGTTAAATCAGGGGTATTTCCGTTTTTTTTTTGTCAACTTCCAGGGCAATTCGTTTTTTTTTTTCGCTTAATACAAAAAGACTGAATACCCCTGAAATAGATCGAATACCCCTGACTTAACAGAGAAAAATGGATGGAGTTAACGAGCTGGGTGAAAATGGCAAGATTTCAAACCTTTTGAATCCACATGCGGAAAAACAAACCTTTGAACGAAAGTCGCAAAACTGGCTAAAACCTCAAGAACAAAAATGGCATTTTACTCAACACTTTTCTAATAAAATTATTAATTTCATACCCGGCAAACAGAATCACGACCACCTGTAAGAAGAACATCAATAGTGGGATGAAGTGCCAAGCAATAAACACCACTCAAATGGCCATGATATGACCGAATAACCTATTAGAACAAAACAATAACAAATTTCAGAAAGTGTCACAAAAAAATATAAGAAAATAAAACTATACTGGTGATCGGTGATTGAAACAAACCTTGTTCTGTTCTAGATCCCAGCATTTAACTTGTTTGTCATCACCAGCAGAGAACATGTAGGTATGCCTGGTGCTAACAGCGAGACCTGCAATATGAGAAATTCGATATTTGTTTCAGAAGCTAAGTGTACAAAATCAATGGCATCATATGAGGTGGCGAAATGAGTGGCACAGGTAGCGGGTCAAAATGTGTAACCAACTAACTGGGAATGTACGTTAGTTTAAGAACCGTACCTCTAACTTGTTCTATATGCCCTGTTAGTGTCAACCTTAACCGTCCTGACCCAGTATCCCAAATCTGTCAAAATTATATCAAAAAAATCCTTTAATGTCAGTTTCAAGAAAATATGGAGAACCTGTATAGAACCACTCATTATTGAATAAAACAATTACCTTAATTGTTCGATCTGCAGAACCGGTACAGAACCACTCGTTATTTGGACTAAACGCAACAGATCTCACCCACCCCAAATGGCCACTAATGACCTGCGTATATAATAGCTCAGTTTAGTCAAGATAAGCAAGGCCAAAAATGATATGAAAAATGGAAAAAAAAAATCAGATTACTTAAGCCAAACCGTTGATAACTTCATTTTAAGCGCTAATATTGATAGCCATCCTTAAATCACGTTTATTTCATCTAATATTTTTTAAGTTATATTTTGTGTTTTTCTTTTTTATTTGTAGTTTGTTTATTTCCAACATGTGCTTTTTCATTTTTATTTTATTTAGTAAAACCCATGAACAAGGATAATGAGAGTAGTGGTCGGTTATTGTAATTGTAGTTTAAATATGTACTAATGGAAAGAAGCAAGGGAGTGAGTTTATGTTTGAGAAAAGAATTTCGTTGATTTATCTCTTGAGTGTGAGAGTTAAATTAATCGTCTATGCTAGCTCCATTTTGGCACATTGGGTGGTGTTCTTAGACCCGAATTTATAACCGAAGTGGTGATTTCTGTATCTTCCGGAGTGATTCGCAGCCCTACTGTTGGTTTTGGTGGTGTATCTGTATCCAAAATGAACCGTAGAACTATCTTAAATTTTATTGTTTGTTTTGAACCGGTGATTCGAGGGTCATACTCCTATCAAATATGCCATTAATTTACAATACAAACATTAAATCAACTAATCATAGGGTGAGTAATCAGGGTCACAAAAACCTATACATCTCATTTGATATGATAGAAACAAAAATTAAAGTACTAAAAAGATCAAGATTCTTACTCTGTAGTTTTTCCATGGAGCATGCCATACAGGACGTGGCCATCTGCTCGGGATTCTTTCCATAAGAGCTGCAGTTGGCAGATTCCTACAAGAAACAAATCAACAAACTATACATATTAATATATTATCAAAGTCAACTGGATCAAAACAATAACTAGAATTCAGTAACCGAACAATAACAAATCCTACAGCATCTTTATGCTAAACAATAAATAGAGTAAACTGCAATATCACACCCTGTGGTTTGGGTCGGGTGGCAACTTTACACCCTAATTCAAAAGTTTTGCGATATTACACCCCGTCTCTGCTCGATTGCATCAATCTTGTCAAATAACGTTGGTTCAAACGGACACTTGACAGAACGTTTAAGATTGATGCAATCGGGCAGAGAAGGGGTGTAATATCACAAAACTTTTGAAATAGGGTGTAAAGTTGCCACCCGCCCCAAACCACAGGGTGTAATATTGCAGTTTATTCTAATAAATAAAATCAACACCCAACCCTTTCCATCTCATTATTCATGTAGCCAATCACGTGCTGCCCTGTGGCAGCTTCCACTTTTGTTTCTAAGTCTTTTATATTATACTTTTAAAACTTTAACTTTGCTAATATACATGCTTAGTCCCTCTATTTTGATAAAGCTTTCTTTTTGTTAGTTAACTTTGTTTATATATATGTTTAGTCTATGCAGTTAATGCGGTAAAATATCGGATATCGGTAAAGGACCGATATTTGAAATATAGGTTATCTCGGTAAGATATCGGTGGGATATCGGTAATTTTAATATAATGCAGAATTTATATATATAGCAACTTAACACCAATAATTCAGTGATATATCAGTGATATATTGGTTATATCGGTCAAATATAGGTGATATATCGGTTATATCGGTCAAATATCGGTGATATATCGGTTATATCAGTCAAATATCGGTCAATATCGCCGATAATATCGGTACCTATATTTTGACCGATATTTGACACCGATATTTTACTAAGGGACCGAGATGACCGATATAACCGATATATCACCGATATCTCACCGATATTAACTGCATAGTGTTTAGTCCCTCTACTTTAACTTTGATAATATACATGTTTAGTCCATATACTTTTATTCCTTTTAGTATTTCGTTTTTTAGTGTTTTTTTCTTGCTAACTTGACGAGCCAGCCCGACTCCCGACGCAACGTGTGGGGTAAAATAACTAGTTTAAAATAAAAAAAAAAACAAGTTTCTCGGTATATGTAAAAAGTACAAGCATACGTCATATTCCAACCTTTCTGAAGTACCACGAGCAGGAATGACGGCAGTGCTTTTTCCGGCCTTATTGCCATCACCTCTGCAAAATAGAAAATTATCATAACCAGTTCAGTTAACAACTAAAGATCTAGACAAAAGATAACCACAGCAACAATGAAAAAAAAGGTCGCTTACAAGTTCTTTGGTTGAACAATGGCTAAATCACTTTGAGTACCAGTCTTCTCAGAATTTGCAGAACCTACATATATTATTTAATAAGTCAAAAGATGACGGCTATTTTTTTATATTTCCAGTTTCTCACAGTCGTATGTTGGTCACAATAACACTTTGCTCATACACTGTTAAAACCTACAGAACCCCCCAAACTGAAGCAAATTAAAAATGACTGTAACCGAACCGGTCTTTTAACCATTTTATTTTTGAAATATGCATTTTATGTGTGTTATACTATGAACAACCAGCCAAACTAGACATCATGAACACCGTGGTCCAACACATGAAAACAACCTTATATACTTAGTGATAAAAGATTATAGTTACCTGATAGCACAAGAGCATTTGAGGTGGAAGGTGCAACATGATTTTGTGTGGAATTCTTGGTAGACTGGTTTGAAACACTCTTTATTCCACCGTACTCAACATGTAGCTTCATAATCATCAAAACAAACATATCATTAACCAAAAATTCTCAAGCACAAACACAGGAAACAATATTAAAATTAAAAAAAAAAATCATAACCTGATACCACACCTAACACTATCCAAAATCAAAATTAATATACATTCATTGGAAACTGAATAAGACATGGTTCAATTAAAACCGTTTCTACAACTTTTCTGTTGAACATGAACAATCTGAAATTTAGGGTTGTAAACAAACCAAACGGAACTAAGCCTTGTTCATGTTTGTTCGTTTAGCATTAAACTTGTTCATGAACGACTCACAAACACATATCAAACGAAAACTCTTGTTCGTTTTTGTTCATTAAGAAATTGAACTTGTTCACCAACATATACCATTTTGAAAAAGAAAAAAAACAAACATTCTTAATCCCAAACATTAGACATAATCTCATTGTTAAGCACTTTTTATAATATTCATAAACATAATTATCCCAAATAAAGGCACAAGTATAGACATAATAAGCATATACATAATCAATCCTTAATAATGTTCCAAAGATTCTAAGTTTCTAATAACTTAGAAAATAAACTAACTTAAACAAATTACCATGAACCGACATAAACAAACATACTGCAGAAAGCTACAATTGAACAAATGCAACCTTTGTTCATATTAAAGGAACGAACCTAAACGAACTTTCCACCCTAGGGATGAGCACAGTCCCCGTTCGGTACCGAAAGTACCTGTACCGAAAAACCGGGAAAAGTGGGTACCAGTACCTATACCGAATACAGCGGTTCGGTACAGGTACTTACCGGTGTTTTACCCGTAAATACCGGCAAATGCTCATCCCTATAATCCACCCAACGGTTCATAAACTGTTCTATATCAAACTGAGCGGAAATAATGAAATACGGTGATGAAGAACTAACCTTATGGCTCATGCGTATCTTCTTGCTGTAGAGCAACAAACAAACAACAATTAGATAAACAAAATATTGAAACAGGAACAAATATATATGAACATTGAGAAATCGAAAATTAGGGTTAGAAAAAAACCTTTCGGCGTCAGGAGGGGGTAGCTGAGAGTGAGTAGGAGAGAAGAGATCTAGAGAGCGTTTAATCGATTTAAAACTGAGTTTCTTGAACGATTGTGGTTCCACCGGGAGCTCTGACGCCATTGTTGATCCTGTCATCGCTGCGTCGAGAAGAAGATCGGCGACTCGAAGAAGTTGAAGGGAAAGAGGGATTTGACGAAATAAAGGGAATTTTGTTTGGCGGATGATATAAAAGGTTTAAATAGTTTTTTTGGTGATGATAAGTCGGTTTTGGGCTCAACAATTGTATTATTATCCTATATATTAATAAACCTACGCTTTGAACAGTAAAATGGCAATTGAACAGTAAAATGGTAATTTTGTAATTTCGTTGTTTAATAGGTTTAAAAGCTTGTCAAAAGAGAGACCACTGCCACAACCGCGATTAGATAGAGAAAGATGAGGACTTACACACAGAGTCCTATATATTAATAAACCTACGCTTTGAACAGTAAAATGGCAATTGAACAGTAAAATGGCAATTTTGTAATTTCGTTGTTTAATAGGTTTAAAAGCTTGTCAAAAGAGAGACCACTGCCACAACCGCGATTAGATAGAGAAAGATGAGGACTTACACACAGAGAGAGTGTGCGTTGAGAGACAGAGAGAGAGGGGGCTGATGACAATGGTTCCACCAGTCTGTCAGTGTCAACAACACTAGACGACGATGGTGTTTTCATAACTATGGTGGCGGCAGACCGGCAGTCTTTGGTGGCGGCAGTCTTTGGTGGCACAAACTAGGGTTTGTGATTGTTTGATTGTCGTGGCGGTAGTTTTTTATGGCGGCGAACATGGTTTATGATGGAGAGCGACGAGGTATGTTTGATCGGATGCATAGACGGCTGTCAAGCGGTTAGGGTTTCGATCAACTTCGGTAAGCCCTTTTCTGTTGCATGTTCGCTATTTGGTTAGATCGGGTGTCCGGCAAACGCAAGAATACACCAACCCACCATCACCGTGTTCCACCATCTATCTCCGGCACCACCAAATCCGGCCACCACTGCTTCTCATCTCAATTTTTAGCGTTCATCTATTGCTAAAAAAGTGTTTTTTGTTTCATCAATGGAAGTTCAAACCCAGACGATGATGCTTTTAAAGTTGTAGATGCGGATACCGAAAAGATTAAAAGGTATTGGTTTTATTGTATATTATTGTTTTATCTGTTGATGCCTGTACATATGTTCCAATGTTTACCTTGCTGTAGGGAGTAGGTTAATGAGGAAGAAGATTTGAAAACTATAAAAATGATATCCATCTTTCGTTGTTAATTCTGTTTTATAAGGATTTTATAACACAAAATAATTGAAAAAAGTGTTGGTAAGGCCTATTTAAATCACTAATATGAGTATTCCAGTTCAATCACAAAATAATTCAAATGTGTGCTAATCTTTGCTGTGCTAAACTTACAAGGAAAAAAACTATTATTTTCAATCTATAATATTCATTTTTAGTTCTTATTAACTCAACTAGAAAGGGAAGAGTGTAATGCTTATATCATTATCATTTTTTAATGATATAGAATCAAGTTTTAAGTGTTTTCAATGGGTATAGTTTACCTCTTTTCTTTCCAGCGTGTCGGTTTCTCGGAAAGTTAATCTGCGACATCAGTGAGTTTTAACTTAAAGTGTTAAATCGTGACATTGGTAAGTTAATCAGAAAACTTGGGTTTGTATCTCAGTTAAAAGTGTTCAAATGGGTCAGCTAATAATATATATTTTATTTTGTAGGATTATTTTGACGATTCGTTTGAAGACCCGAGATTCATGGAACAACTCTACCGAGCTGTGGATAAGAAGAAGGGATAAAAAAAGCAACGAAAATGACACGGACTAGGTAGATTAATGATATATTTGCTTAGAATTTAAGGGTTTCAAAACTTTAACTTAACCAAACAAAATACTTTTGTTATAGTTTTATGTATAAAATTTGGTGTCTTATGTTTACAACTCGGTGTTTTATGTTTGAAGTATTGTTTGACTGCGGAAAACGGAAAGAATAGCAAGTTATTGTATTCGGTAAAACTCAGAATTGCTGGGTAAATTTTTTTTCCCAGGTTTTGACTTTTAGCGACAACAATTGTCGTTGCTAGAACATGCAATCTTGCCGCTAATAGTGTACTTCCTTTAGCGGCGATAAAGATCTTTAGCGGCGGCATACAACCTTTTAGCGACTGAGCAATAGTGGCGACATGTCGCCGCTAAAACCTTTAGCGGCGACTTTTGTCATCGCTATTGCGCAGATTCCTTGTAGTGTTTTTTATTCATTTGTAGTAGTATGTTGTTTTTTGATTCATAACACCCAATACATTTTAATTGTTGTCCTTAAATTGATAGTTTTGATCGCTTTGTCAAAGGATTATGTTTCACACTTTCACCTAGCAAGGAGACCGGGCTGAGTACTGGCAGCAACGATGAAAGTTTTCAGCTCCAAATGCTTAACCCGCTTAGGATGAGATCCAAAGTGACGAATGCTAATCAGCAGCGCGTCGGGTTGGAAAGCTATGGCGGTGGGTTTTTGGTAAGAGAAGATATGTAGCAAAGACGAAAAACGGGTTGGATCCGGAATTTTGGTATGTAAGTTTCACAAAAGGTGTGTATAGACTGTAAGACCATACGGTGGGGGCTTGAAAATGGGGCGTTGTGCGACACGTGGACGACACGTAAACACGTGTCAGAAATGAGGCGTTCACACGCGGCCACGTTGTCTCCCACCCTCCACGTCGGTGGAATTTTGGCTGCCCCTTCAACAACGCCGTCTACAACACCGGGCCCGGTGGGTGTGTGCGGCGTGTAAAGGCAACAACGCCGCTCCACCATGCCCACACCGTGTGGTCTAAGGATGAGAAGTTGTACGTATGTAAATTTCAAAAAAGCTTTGGCCCGGATGCGTGCTATGTTCTCACTGAAGCCTGATACAAGGTAAACGTAATACATACTACTTTGTTGTGCTCTCATATGAATAGGGTCAATTGTTTGAAATAAGTATGTTGCTTACTGTATTAATGCCCACCATCTTTTAATATTTTGAAAAGGGTTACTCTTAGATCTGTTATGCCTCCCATTCCCCAGCAACTTTGAATATTTTGAAAATGGATGCTACTAATAATGATAAAAATATTATGTGACTGTATACGTTGGTAGCTTTCTATTAAATTTCATGACATTTTATTTATAAGCATGCTTCTGAGTTCTCATAATTGATTATTACAGGTGGCGGAACACTACTACCAACAAACGACTCCAATCACTCACTCTTTTTTGAGATTCAAGTAACTCACTCTTCTTTGTTATTCAGGCAAGAGTCGTTTATAATCACATATATCCAATGGAGAACTTCATATATACTCTTAACTACAAGGAATGTATATGAGAATTTAGTGTAAAAAATGCATATGTGAGGATACCAACGTGCGTAGTTAAAAAGCCGCACCAGGGATCAGAACAAAGATGAACTCTGGCTGAAGTTGAAGGAAAAAGGAGGATGAGATACATGTTCGTTTCGACGCAAGAACTCTGGCTGAACTTCTTTTTGATGAAAATAACATTCTTTCTGGCTCTCCAAATAGCCCAGCAAGTAAGGAGCATAACTAAATGCACCAATCTGTATAGCTCAGTTTTACTTCGTATTTTTATAGAACCCATCTGTATAGTTCGGTTTTACTTTGTAAATAAAACATTGCTATGATTGTAAGAAATTAACCCGACTCTCTCGCGCAACGCGCGTTGGGAATAATCCTAGTTCTTATTAATTTTTTAGAGAATTGAAATCGTTACAATATATAATGTTATGAATATATTTATTATTATGGTTATCAACATCAAAAATAGATTAGCTTTCTCTTCAAGTTTTGTACACCTATATATACCACTATGTAATCATATCTATTAATGAAATATCAGTCTCTTTCTCCCTACATCTCTTTCTCTTATGGTTTGCTATTAGGTTAGTGGGTCGTTGTTTCACAACACGTTATCAGCACGAGTTGCTTTGAAAGTTGGATTGCTTCATCATAAGGAATGCGGCGGTTGCGGTTGTTAGAGACGACCATGACCGATTGACCGGGACTGGTTAAGGGGTTTAAGGTGATGGTCGGTTACTACCTACCTTCATGGAAGCTTGTCGCAAGGAAACAGAAAAGAAACTTGCAATCAACAAAATACAAGGTAAAGTTTTCATGCATATTCATTGTTTGGGTTTTTAGCACCACCAGATCTTAGAAGGGGTATGTTTGTTTCCCATAATATGTTAAAATATGATCCTAAATTTCATTGATTAGTAAATATTAGACAATTTAGTATGTCATAAAAGTAATACAGTTAAATATAAGAATTCATCTTGTAATTGGCTTGTAATAAGTCTATTGCACGCCTAAACCACATAGTTTGTAATAAGTCTATTGTACGCCTAAATCGTGGTAGACTAGTTGATTCCAATAATAAAATTCCTCGAAAATTGGAGCAAATAATTAAGATGGTCAAGTCGAGGTTATAGTAATAAGATCCCCTGAAGAGACAGTAGACATGATGGTTCAAGAAGAACCTCAGGTACCTGAAAATAAAGAGATCTCGATAAGTTATATCATGTCTAAGATATGTATGAAATCGAAATAAAAATCGATGTCGTTATACTTTTGTATATAATCTAGCGCTTGAAATGATTAAATGATGAGGATCAAGATTTGAGATTTACCTATGAACGTAAACATAAAAATGATTGGCCAAAATGGAAAGACACAAATAAGGCAAAGTTGAATTCTCTAATGACATGGAGAGTATCTGGACTAACAGTCCATACAACTGAAGTTGTAAAATATGTTGGATATAAACGGGTCTTTTATGTGAATTATGTGAAAATCAAATTGAGCGATATAAGGAAAAATTGGTGGCACAAGAATTTTCGCAAATACCTATGATTGATTATGAGGAGACGTATTCTCCAGTGGTGGATGCATTGACTTTCCAATATTTTATTAGTCTGGTAATATAAAGAGAGAATTGATATGCGTCTTATGAATGTTATGTATCACTTGATACTGAAAGTTTACATGAAAGACCTGAAGGATTAAATTATGTAAGTCATATAAAGTAAGTTCTCGAGAACAATGTGATCATTTATACATATTCGGATTTGAACAGGTTATGATTATTTTACATGTTGGATATAATTGGAACTCCTGATAAGTTTCTAAAGCAATTGATTGTTTAAAAGATTAATTGAAACATCTTAACGATGTAATACTTGTGCACCAAGAAACATACATAGAAAACTTGTACCCGGTTATTGTGATATCTCAATAAATAGTGTACACGCATGGTACGATATAGATTTCAGAGATAAAAGCAAGTGTTCATGACATTTTTTGCATATGATATAGATATCTATGTGTGAAATGGGCAAATTTTATTAGAAAAACTTCTAAAGAATGAAAGCACGTGCATATTTGGATAAGATGGAACAAATTCCCTCATAGATTGATAATGGCAGAAGCATTGATGTCAAAATCTCAAGAACATACTATATGAAGTTGATAAAATATATATGGACTAAAATAGTCGGGTCGAGTGTTGTACAACTCGGGATATTCGCCTAAAGAGGGATATAAGTTTGATTAAAATAGCCATGTTTTATCAACATTCTACTTTTAAAAGTTCACTATAATCGCAGTTTGTAGTGATGATGTTTAGGCATCATCGAGAGAAACTGTCGAGCTTTTAGAGGGGGAATTTTTGAGTGACATTGGTACGGTCTATTACTCGAACTGCAGTTCGAGTATATATGTAATTATATTTATCAATCCCTCAAGTACATTTAGAAGATGATGTTGGGAATAGTTGAACCTTAAAGTATGCTAAAGGTTGTTAAGTCATTTGTTATAAGAAATGCTTATTATCATCTCCTACCAAAGTGGAGATTCTCATTCAAGAAGTATCATCATTAAATGATGTGTGCACTAAAATGTTTGCTAGATATGTATGGTTATAATATCTTTCACTTGAGCTTATTGTCATGATATAACCTTTGTTAAGCGAAGAGACATTGGAATGAGTTCAACGAAATATTTCAGGTATAAACGATATTTGATTATATTTTACTAACCCATCAAAACAAGTTTGGTTAGTTTTGAAGATGCAGGAATGTAACTAAACACAGTCTTGGACATATGATATTTTTTGGAAGGATGCACCTAAAGTCTTGTTAGAAGATTATACAACATTGATCAACATAAAGAATTGCACATTAAGGGATCGAGATGCATTGACTTTCCAATATTTTATTAGTCTGGTAATATAAAGAGAGAATTGATATGCGTCTTACGAATGTTATGTATCACTCGATACTGAAAGTTTACATGAAAGACCTGAAGGATTAAATTATGTAAGTCATATAAAGTAAGTTCTCGAGAACAATGTGATCATCTATACATATTCGAATTTGAACAGGTTATGATTATTTTACATGTTGGATATAATTGGAACTCCTGATAAGTTTCTAAAGCAATTGATTGCTTAAAAGATTAATTGAAACATCTTAACGATATAATACTTGTGCACCAAGAAACATACATAGAAAACTTGTACCCGGTTATTGTGATATCTCAATAAATAGTGTACACGCATGGTACAATATAGATTTCAGAGATAAAAACAAGTGTTCATGACATTTTTTTCATATGATATAGATATCTATGTGTGAAATGGGCAAATTTTTTTAGCAAAACTTCAAAAGAATGAAAGCACGTGCATATTTGGATAAGATGGAACAAAGTCCCTCATGGATTGATAATGGCAGAAGCATTGATGTCAAAATCTCAAGAACATACTATATGAAGTTGATAAAATATATATGGACTAAAATAGTCGGGTCGAGTGTTGTACAACTCGAGATATTCGCCTAAAAAGGGATATAAGTTTGATTAAAATAGCCATGTTTTATCAACATTCTACTTTTAAAAGTTCACTATAATCGCAGTTTACAGTGATGATGTCTATGCATCATCGAGAGAAACTGTCGAGCTTTTAGAGGGGGAATTTTTGAGTGACATTGGTACGGTCTATTACTCGAACTGCAGTTCGAGTATATATGCAATTATATTTTATCAATCCCTCAAGTACATTTAGAAGATGATGTTGGGAATAGTTGAACCTTAAAGTATGTTAAAGGTTGTTAAGTCATTTGTTATAAGAAATGCTTATTACCATCTCCTACCAAAGTGGAGATTCTCATTCTAGAAGTACCATCATTAAATGATGTGTGCACTAAAATGTTTTGCTAGATATGTATGGTTATAATATCTTTCACTTGAGCTTATTGTCATGATATAACCTTTGTCAAGCGAAGAGACATTGGAATGAGTTCAACGAAATATTTCAGGTATAAACGATATTTGATTATATTTTACTAACCCATCAAAACAAGTTTGGTTAGTCTTGAAGATGCAGGAATGTAACTAAACACAGTCCTGGACATATGATATTTTTTGGAAGGAGGCACCTAAAGTCTTGTTAGAAGATTATACAACATTGATCAACATAAAGAATTGCACATTAAGGGATCGAGCGACAAATCATTGAATACAAAGGCTTTGATCAACTTTCAAGGAAGATGGACACACGTCACCTAAATGATACATGTTAAAATGAGGGGAGACTTATTTAAGTTGCATTCTTTTTTCCTTGACTAAGTTTTGTCCCATTGGGTTTTCTTAGTAAGGTTTTTAATAAGGCAACATACCTGATCTAGAAGTATCAGGGGGAACTAATGCGCATTACACGCTGCACTCTTTTTCCCTTAGCTATGGTTTTATCCCACCGGGTTTTCCTAGCAAGGTTTTTAACGAGGTAGCATCAAGCGTATTATGTTGATAACCAAGGGGGAGTGTTATGAATATATTTATTATTAATGTGGTTATCAACACTAAAAATAGATTAGCTTTCTCTCCAAGTTTTGTACACCTATATATACCACTATTGTAATCATATCTATCAATGAAATATCAGTCTCTTTCTCCCTACATCTCTTTCTCTTATGGTTTGCTATTAGGTTAGTAGGTCGTTGTTTCACAACAGATTAACAATTGTATCAGGGTGAATTAGTTTTTGAGTCCATGTGTTTTATGGGTTTTAACCACTTGAGTCTAAAATCAAAAAGTTTAATGACCTGAGTCCCTATAAGCATTTTCTTTAACCATTTGAGTCCAAATTTCTAACACTGTTAGAATTTTTTGGTTAAGTATTGTTAAATTACCAAAATACCCTTATAGTTAAAAAAATAAATTATTTGTAGATTTCTCTCACTCTCTCTCTCTTATATATTCCCAGATCTAGATCTGATCCCCAAATCCTTTCAATTGTTCAAATTCATCTTTCAACCATCACATTCATGACTGAAAAACTTATTCCACCGGAAAAAGAAATCCGGTACCAACAACAGCCACAACGGCGTCTGCCGTCCCCTTCAACTCCGGCGAGGCCACACTCGGCCGCCACCTCGCTTGCCGCCTCGTCCAGATCGGAGTCTCCGACGTGTTCTTTGTTCCCGACGACTTTAACCTAACTTTCCAGGACCACCTCGTCTCTGTTCCCGGTGAGATTGGCCTTGACAAAAAAAAATTGATAGTTTATGGTACCACTATTGTTATCGGATAATAGGTAATAATTTAGATCATTATAATTCTCACCAGAAAGGGTGGTGGTTGTTCATGGTGGTGCAATCAAGATTATGGTGGCTGGAGCCAAATGATCAAATTTCTTAAATATAAAACCTGGACTCTGGAATAATTTGGTGATTTATGGCAACATGGCTAACCTGGAAGGATTTCAATGAAAATTTGTATTGACACTTGAAAGCGACTAATGTTTTTGTTCACAAAAAGATCAAGTAAATAAAGGAGGTGCTGCCACTTGGAGGGTGATGCTGCAGTGGTGATGCTGCGGTGATGGTGGTGGTGGTGGTGTGGTTGAGAGAGAGAGAGAGATAAGGAAGAGAGTGTGTGTGTTCAATGTGTGTAATAACAATAACAATAACAATAACAATAATAATAATAATAATAATAATAATAATAATACAAGGGTATTTTAGTCATTTAACAATACTTAACCAAAAAGTTTTAACAATGTTAAAAATTTGGACTCAAATGGTTAAAGAAAATGCTTATAGGGACTCAGGGCGTTAAACTTTTTGTTTTTGGACTTGAGTAGTTAAAACCCAAAAAACACAGGGACTCAAAAAGTAATTTACCCATTGTATTATTCTTATTCATGGGTGATGATGAGGGTGTGATTTCGAGGGGCACGTGGTTTTTATAAAAAAAATACGATATATATGTTAAATTTTTTTAAATAATATACCTATACCAACTCCAATATAGGCCCATTTACAAAACAATTTTATGGTTTGGAAGTTAGCCCATTAGCATTAGCTTTAGTGAGCCTAATACCCATTTGATTTTAAAATTAAATAATAAAAATAATAAAACATTACGGAATGGCACATTTTTTCGAGCTCGAACAGGGCACATGAATTGTCAGAGACGTCCATGTTCTTATTATTTTTTAGAGGTCATAAGTATTATTATTAGTATGTTCTTCAAATAGTTGCTAGAGTTGTAATGCTCGGATCGAATCTAAGTGTTACGATGATTGTGAGTTGTGAGTGTTAGTGTGTGTTCGCAACTAGAAATGAGAGTGTACGAGTATGAGAGCTCGAAAAGGTGTGTGTTTCCTATGATTGTGAGTTGTGAGTGTTAGAGTGTGTTCGCAACTAGAAATGAGAGTGTACGAGTATGAGAGCTCGAAAAGGTGTGTGTTTCCTATGATTCGGCACTCCTATTTATAGTTACAAGAACAAACAAACTATCCTATTATTCCGGGATACTTTTGAATATTCTTTAACGACCGTTACAGTCCATTTCTTTCGGCTTCAACATCTTTCTTCTAACCAATTTGAGTGAGTCTTCAGGGGAATTGGCCTTTGTGAACGTTAACAACCTGTAGCCATAGCCTACAAGCAAATCGTTAGTTAAAATCAAGATACTCCCGCAGGATGTTACCAATATCCTGGTTCGGTATCCTGATCACAGATATGAGATAACTAAGCATAAACCAAGATATATCGTCACGATATGGGTTCAGAATTCCAC